>NW_026870614.1:1645753-1974904 GCF_963576545.1 Limanda limanda
AGATCTCCCTGTTTCCAGCGCTTTTCTGACACTGGAGCTGATATGTGATGAAAAAGTCAAAATGTTAACCATTGCTTCCAAAAAAGGCTTATCTCCCCGTTTCCAGCTGTTTAGTGACATTTGGGATGATGTGTGATGAAAAATTCGAGAATTTAACCATTTCTTCCAAAAAAGGCTTATCTCCCTGTTTCCAGCGCTTTTCTGACACCTGGGCTGACATGTGATGAAAAAGTCATAAATCTTAATCAATGCTTCCAAAAAAGGCTTATCTCCCCGTTTCCAGCTGTTTAGTGACATTTGGGATGATGTGTGATGAAAAATTCAAGAATTTAACCTTTTCTTCCAAAAAAAGGCAGATCTCCCTGTTTCCAGCGCTTTTCTGACACTTGGACTGACATGTGATGAAAAAGTCAGAAATCTTAATCAATGCTTCCAAAAAAGGCTTATCTCCCCGTTTCCAGCTGTTTAGTGACATTTGGGATGATGTGTGATGAAAAATTCAAGAATTTAAACATTTCTTCCAAAAAAGGCTTATCTCCCTGTTTCCAGCGCTTTTCTGACACTTGGGCTGACATGTGATGAAAAAGTAGGAAATCTTAATCAATGCTTCCAAAAAAGGCTTATCTCCCCGTTTCTAGCTGTTTAGTGACATTTGGGATGATGTGTGATGAAAAATTCAAGAATTTAACCTTTTCTTCCAAAAAAAGGCAGATCTCCCTGTTTCCAGCGCTTTTCTGACACTTGGGCTGACATGTGATGAAAAAGTCAGAAATCTTAATCAATGCTTCCAAAAAAGGCTTATCTCCCCGTTTCCAGCTGTTTAGTGACATTTGGGATGATGTGTGATGAAAAATTCAAGAATTTAACCTTTTCTTCCAAAAAAAGGCAGATCTCCCTGTTTCCAGCGCTTTTCTGACACTGGAGCTGATATGTGATGAAAAAGTCAAAATGTTAACCATTGCTTCCAAAAAAGGCTTATCTCCCCGTTTCCAGCTGTTTAGTGACATTTGGGATGATGTGTGATGAAAAATTCGAGAATTTAACCATTTCTTCCAAAAAAGGCTTATCTCCCTGTTTACAGCGCTTTTCTGACACCTGGGCTGACATGTGATGAAAAAGTCAGAAATCTTAATCAATGCTTCCAAAAAAGGCTTATCTCCCCGTTTCCAGCTGTTTAGTGACATTTGGGATGATGTGTGATGAAAAATTCAAGAATTTAACCTTTTCTTCCAAAAAAAGGCAGATCTCCCTGTTTCCAGCGCTTTTCTGACACTTGGACTGACATGTGATGAAAAAGTCAGAAATCTTAATCAATGCTTCCAAAAAAGGCTTATCTCCCCGTTTCCAGCTGTTTAGTGACATTTGGGATGATGTGTGATGAAAAATTCAAGAATTTAACCATTTCTTCCAAAAAAGGCTTATCTCCCTGTTTCCAGCGCTTTTCTGACACTTGGGCTGACATGTGATGAAAAAGTCAGAAATCTTAATCAATGCTTCCAAAAAAGGCTTATCTCCCCGTTTCCAGCTGTTTAGTGACATTTGGGATGATGTGTGATGAAAAATTCAAGAATTTAACCTTTTCTTCCAAAAAAAGGCAGATCTCCCTGTTTCCAGCGCTTTTCTGACACTGGAGCTGATATGTGATGAAAAAGTCAAAATGTTAACCTTTGCTTCCAAAAAAGGCTTATCTCCCCGTTTCCAGCTGTTTAGTGACATTTGGGATGATGTGTGATGAAAAATTCAAGAATTTAAACATTTCTTCCAAAAAAGGCTTATCTCCCTGTTTCCAGCGCTTTTCTGACACTTGGGCTGACATGTGATGAAAAAGTCAGAAATCTTAATCAATGCTTCCAAAAAAGGCTTATCTCCCCGTTTCTAGCTGTTTAGTGACATTTGGGATGATGTGTGATGAAAAATTCAAGAATTTAACCTTTTCTTCCAAAAAAAGGCAGATCTCCCTGTTTCCAGCGCTTTTCTGACACTTGGGCTGACATGTGATGAAAAAGTCAGAAATCTTAATCAATGCTTCCAAAAAAGGCTTATCTCCCCGTTTCCAGCTGTTTAGTGACATTTGGGATGATGTGTGATGAAAAATTCAAGAATTTAACCTTTTCTTCCAAAAAAAGGCAGATCTCCCTGTTTCCAGCGCTTTTCTGACACTGGAGCTGATATGTGATGAAAAAGTCAAAATGTTAACCATTGCTTCCAAAAAAGGCTTATCTCCCCGTTTCCAGCTGTTTAGTGACATTTGGGATGATGTGTGATGAAAAATTCAAGAATTTAAACATTTCTTCCAAAAAAGGCTTATCTCCCTGTTTCCAGCGCTTTTCTGACACCTGGGCTGACATGTGATGAAAAAGTCATAAATCTTAATCAATGCTTCCAAAAAAGGCTTATCTCCCCGTTTCCAGCTGTTTAGTGACATTTGGGATGATGTGTGATGAAAAATTCAAGAATTTAACCTTTTCTTCCAAAAAAAGGCAGATCTCCCTGTTTCCAGCGCTTTTCTGACACTGGAGCTGATATGTGATGAAAAAGTCAAAATGTTAACCATTGCTTCCAAAAAAGGCTTATCTCCCCGTTTCCAGCTGTTTAGTGACATTTGGGATGATGTGTGATGAAAAATTCGAGAATTTAACCATTTCTTCCAAAAAAGGCTTATCTCCCTGTTTACAGCGCTTTTCTGACACCTGGGCTGACATGTGATGAAAAAGTCATAAATCTTAATCAATGCTTCCAAAAAAGGCTTATCTCCCCGTTTCCAGCTGTTTAGTGACATTTGGGATGATGTGTGATGAAAAATTCAAGAATTTAACCATTTCTTCCAACAGAGGCTTAACTCCCTGTTTCCAGCGCTTTTCTGACACTTGGGCTGACATGTGATGAAAAAGTCAGAAATCTTAATCAATGCTTCCAAAAAAGGCTTATCTCCCCGTTTCCAGCTGTTTAGTGACATTTGGGATGATGTGTGATGAAAAATTCAAGAATTTAACCTTTTCTTCCAAAAAAAGGCAGATCTCCCTGTTTCCAGCGCTTTTCTGACACTTGGACTGACATGTGATGAAAAAGTCAGAAATCTTAATCAATGCTTCCAAAAAAGGCTTATCTCCCCGTTTCCAGCTGTTTAGTGACATTTGGGATGATGTGTGATGAAAAATTCAAGAATTTAACCATTTCTTCCAAAAAAGGCTTATCTCCCTGTTTCCAGCGCTTTTCTGACACTTGGGCTGACATGTGATGAAAAAGTCAGAAATCTTAATCAATGCTTCCAAAAAAGGCTTATCTCCCCGTTTCCAGCTGTTTAGTGACATTTGGGATGATGTGTGATGAAAAATTCAAGAATTTAACCTTTTCTTCCAAAAAAAGGCAGATCTCCCTGTTTCCAGCGCTTTTCTGACACTGGAGCTGATATGTGATGAAAAAGTCAAAATGTTAACCATTGCTTCCAAAAAAGGCTTATCTCCCCGTTTCCAGCTGTTTAGTGACATTTGGGATGATGTGTGATGAAAAATTCAAGAATTTAACCATTTCTTCCAAAAAAGGCTTATCTCCCTGTTTCCAGCGCTTTTCTGACTCTTGGGCTGACATGTGATGAAAAAGTCAGAAATCTTAATCAATGCTTCCAAAAAAGGCTTATCTCCCCGTTTCCAGCTGTTTAGTGACATTTGGGATGATGTGTGATGAAAAATTCAAGAATTTAACCTTTTCTTCCAAAAAAAGGCAGATCTCCCTGTTTCCAGCGCTTTTCTGACACTGGAGCTGATATGTGATGAAAAAGTCAAAATGTTAACCATTGCTTCCAAAAAAGGCTTATCTCCCCGTTTCCAGCTGTTTAGTGACATTTGGGATGATGTGTGATGAAAAATTCAAGAATTTAAACATTTCTTCCAAAAAAGGCTTATCTCCCTGTTTCCAGCGCTTTTCTGACACTTGGGCTGACATGTGATGAAAAAGTCAGAAATCTTAATCAATGCTTCCAAAAAAGGCTTATCTCCCCGTTTCCAGCTGTTTAGTGACATTTGGGATGATGTGTGATGAAAAATTCAAGAATTTAACCTTTTCTTCCAAAAAAAGGCAGATCTCCCTGTTTCCAGCGCTTTTCTGACACTGGAGCTGATATGTGATGAAAAAGTCAAAATGTTAACCATTGCTTCCAAAAAAGGCTTATCTCCCCGTTTCCAGCTGTTTAGTGACATTTGGGATGATGTGTGATGAAAAATTCAAGAATTTAACCATTTCTTCCAACAGAGGCTTAACTCCCTGTTTCCAGCGCTTTTCTGACACTTGGGCTGACATGTGATGAAAAAGTCAGAAATCTTAATCAATGCTTCCAAAAAAGGCTTATCTCCCCGTTTCCAGCTGTTTAGTGACATTTCGGATGATGTGTGATGAAAAATTCAAGAATTTAACCTTTTCTTCCAAAAAAAGGCAGATCTCCCTGTTTCCAGCGCTTTTCTGACACTTGGACTGACATGTGATGAAAAAGTCAGAAATCTTAATCAATGCTTCCAAAAAAGGCTTATCTCCCCGTTTCCAGCTGTTTAGTGACATTTGGGATGATGTGTGATGAAAAATTCAAGAATTTAACCATTTCTTCCAAAAAAGGCTTATCTCCCTGTTTCCAGCGCTTTTCTGACACCTGGGCTGACATGTGATGAAAAAGTCAGAAATCTTAATCAATGCTTCCAAAAAAGGCTTATCTCCCCGTTTCCAGCTGTTTAGTGACATTTGGGATGATGTGTGATGAAAAATTCAAGAATTTAACCTTTTCTTCCAAAAAAAGGCAGATCTCCCTGTTTCCAGCGCTTTTCTGACACTTGGACTGACATGTGATGAAAAAGTCAGAAATCTTAATCAATGCTTCCAAAAAAGGCTTATCTCCCCGTTTCCAGCTGTTTAGTGACATTTGGGATGATGTGTGATGAAAAATTCAAGAATTTAACCTTTTCTTCCAAGAAAAGGCAGATCTCCCTGTTTCCAGCGCTTTTCTGACACTGGAGCTGATATGTGATGAAAAAGTCAAAATGTTAACCATTGCTTCCAAAAAAGGCTTATCTCCCCGTTTCCAGCTGTTTAGTGACATTTGGGATGATGTGTGATGAAAAATTCGAGAATTTAACCATTTCTTCCAAAAAAGGCTTATCTCCCTGTTTCCAGCGCTTTTCTGACACCTGGGCTGACATGTGATGAAAAAGTCATAAATCTTAATCAATGCTTCCAAAAAAGGCTTATCTCCCCGTTTCCAGCTGTTTAGTGACATTTGGGATGATGTGTGATGAAAAATTCAAGAATTTAACCTTTTCTTCCAAAAAAAGGCAGATCTCCCTGTTTCCAGCGCTTTTCTGACACTTGGACTGACATGTGATGAAAAAGTCAGAAATCTTAATCAATGCTTCCAAAAAAGGCTTATCTCCCCGTTTCCAGCTGTTTAGTGACATTTGGGATGATGTGTGATGAAAAAATTCAAGAATTTAAACATTTCTTCCAAAAAAGGCTTATCTCCCTGTTTCCAGCGCTTTTCTGACACTTGGGCTGACATGTGATGAAAAAGTAGGAAATCTTAATCAATGCTTCCAAAAAAGGCTTATCTCCCCGTTTCTAGCTGTTTAGTGACATTTGGGATGATGTGTGATGAAAAATTCAAGAATTTAACCTTTTCTTCCAAAAAAAGGCAGATCTCCCTGTTTCCAGCGCTTTTCTGACACTTGGGCTGACATGTGATGAAAAAGTCAGAAATCTTAATCAATGCTTCCAAAAAAGGCTTATCTCCCCGTTTCCAGCTGTTTAGTGACATTTGGGATGATGTGTGATGAAAAATTCAAGAATTTAACCTTTTCTTCCAAAAAAAGGCAGATCTCCCTGTTTCCAGCGCTTTTCTGACACTGGAGCTGATATGTGATGAAAAAGTCAAAATGTTAACCATTGCTTCCAAAAAAGGCTTATCTCCCCGTTTCCAGCTGTTTAGTGACATTTGGGATGATGTGTGATGAAAAATTCGAGAATTTAACCATTTCTTCCAAAAAAGGCTTATCTCCCTGTTTACAGCGCTTTTCTGACACCTGGGCTGACATGTGATGAAAAAGTCAGAAATCTTAATCAATGCTTCCAAAAAAGGCTTATCTCCCCGTTTCCAGCTGTTTAGTGACATTTGGGATGATGTGTGATGAAAAATTCAAGAATTTAACCTTTTCTTCCAAAAAAAGGCAGATCTCCCTGTTTCCAGCGCTTTTCTGACACTTGGACTGACATGTGATGAAAAAGTCAGAAATCTTAATCAATGCTTCCAAAAAAGGCTTATCTCCCCGTTTCCAGCTGTTTAGTGACATTTGGGATGATGTGTGATGAAAAATTCAAGAATTTAACCATTTCTTCCAAAAAAGGCTTATCTCCCTGTTTCCAGCGCTTTTCTGACACTTGGGCTGACATGTGATGAAAAAGTCAGAAATCTTAATCAATGCTTCCAAAAAAGGCTTATCTCCCCGTTTCCAGCTGTTTAGTGACATTTGGGATGATGTGTGATGAAAAATTCAAGAATTTAACCTTTTCTTCCAAAAAAAGGCAGATCTCCCTGTTTCCAGCGCTTTTCTGACACTGGAGCTGATATGTGATGAAAAAGTCAAAATGTTAACCTTTGCTTCCAAAAAAGGCTTATCTCCCCGTTTCCAGCTGTTTAGTGACATTTGGGATGATGTGTGATGAAAAATTCAAGAATTTAACCTTTTCTTCCAAAAAAAGGCAGATCTCCCTGTTTCCAGCGCTTTTCTGACACTTGGGCTGATATGTGATGAAAAAGTCAGAAATCTTAATCAATGCTTCCAAAAAAGGCTTATCTCCCCGTTTCCAGCTGTTTAGTGACATTTGGGATGATGTGTGATGAAAAATTCAAGAATTTAACCTTTTCTTCCAAAAAAAGGCAGATCTCCCTGTTTCCAGCGCTTTTCTGACACTTGGGCTGACATGTGATGAAAAAGTCAGAAATCTTAATCAATGCTTCCAAAAAAGGCTTATCTCCCCGTTTCCAGCTGTTTAGTGACATTTGGGATGATGTGTGATGAAAAATTCAAGAATTTAACCTTTTCTTCCAAAAAAAGGCAGATCTCCCTGTTTCCAGCGCTTTTCTGACACTGGAGCTGATATGTGATGAAAAAGTCAAAATGTTAACCATTGCTTCCAAAAAAGGCTTATCTCCCCGTTTCCAGCTGTTTAGTGACATTTGGGATGATGTGTGATGAAAAATTCAAGAATTTAACCATTTCTTCCAACAGAGGCTTAACTCCCTGTTTCCAGCGCTTTTCTGACACTTGGGCTGACATGTGATGAAAAAGTCAGAAATCTTAATCAATGCTTCCAAAAAAGGCTTATCTCCCCGTTTCCAGCTGTTTAGTGACATTTCGGATGATGTGTGATGAAAAATTCAAGAATTTAACCTTTTCTTCCAAAAAAAGGCAGATCTCCCTGTTTCCAGCGCTTTTCTGACACTTGGACTGACATGTGATGAAAAAGTCAGAAATCTTAATCAATGCTTCCAAAAAAGGCTTATCTCCCCGTTTCCAGCTGTTTAGTGACATTTGGGATGATGTGTGATGAAAAATTCAAGAATTTAACCATTTCTTCCAAAAAAGGCTTATCTCCCTGTTTCCAGCGCTTTTCTGACACCTGGGCTGACATGTGATGAAAAAGTCAGAAATCTTAATCAATGCTTCCAAAAAAGGCTTATCTCCCCGTTTCCAGCTGTTTAGTGACATTTGGGATGATGTGTGATGAAAAATTCAAGAATTTAACCTTTTCTTCCAAAAAAAGGCAGATCTCCCTGTTTCCAGCGCTTTTCTGACACTTGGACTGACATGTGATGAAAAAGTCAGAAATCTTAATCAATGCTTCCAAAAAAGGCTTATCTCCCCGTTTCCAGCTGTTTAGTGACATTTGGGATGATGTGTGATGAAAAATTCAAGAATTTAACCTTTTCTTCCAAGAAAAGGCAGATCTCCCTGTTTCCAGCGCTTTTCTGACACTGGAGCTGATATGTGATGAAAAAGTCAAAATGTTAACCATTGCTTCCAAAAAAGGCTTATCTCCCCGTTTCCAGCTGTTTAGTGACATTTGGGATGATGTGTGATGAAAAATTCGAGAATTTAACCATTTCTTCCAAAAAAGGCTTATCTCCCTGTTTCCAGCGCTTTTCTGACACCTGGGCTGACATGTGATGAAAAAGTCATAAATCTTAATCAATGCTTCCAAAAAAGGCTTATCTCCCCGTTTCCAGCTGTTTAGTGACATTTGGGATGATGTGTGATGAAAAATTCAAGAATTTAACCTTTTCTTCCAAAAAAAGGCAGATCTCCCTGTTTCCAGCGCTTTTCTGACACTTGGACTGACATGTGATGAAAAAGTCAGAAATCTTAATCAATGCTTCCAAAAAAGGCTTATCTCCCCGTTTCCAGCTGTTTAGTGACATTTGGGATGATGTGTGATGAAAAATTCAAGAATTTAAACATTTCTTCCAAAAAAGGCTTATCTCCCTGTTTCCAGCGCTTTTCTGACACTTGGGCTGACATGTGATGAAAAAGTAGGAAATCTTAATCAATGCTTCCAAAAAAGGCTTATCTCCCCGTTTCTAGCTGTTTAGTGACATTTGGGATGATGTGTGATGAAAAATTCAAGAATTTAACCTTTTCTTCCAAAAAAAGGCAGATCTCCCTGTTTCCAGCGCTTTTCTGACACTTGGGCTGACATGTGATGAAAAAGTCAGAAATCTTAATCAATGCTTCCAAAAAAGGCTTATCTCCCCGTTTCCAGCTGTTTAGTGACATTTGGGATGATGTGTGATGAAAAATTCAAGAATTTAACCTTTTCTTCCAAAAAAAGGCAGATCTCCCTGTTTCCAGCGCTTTTCTGACACTGGAGCTGATATGTGATGAAAAAGTCAAAATGTTAACCATTGCTTCCAAAAAAGGCTTATCTCCCCGTTTCCAGCTGTTTAGTGACATTTGGGATGATGTGTGATGAAAAATTCGAGAATTTAACCATTTCTTCCAAAAAAGGCTTATCTCCCTGTTTACAGCGCTTTTCTGACACCTGGGCTGACATGTGATGAAAAAGTCAGAAATCTTAATCAATGCTTCCAAAAAAGGCTTATCTCCCCGTTTCCAGCTGTTTAGTGACATTTGGGATGATGTGTGATGAAAAATTCAAGAATTTAACCTTTTCTTCCAAAAAAAGGCAGATCTCCCTGTTTCCAGCGCTTTTCTGACACTTGGACTGACATGTGATGAAAAAGTCAGAAATCTTAATCAATGCTTCCAAAAAAGGCTTATCTCCCCGTTTCCAGCTGTTTAGTGACATTTGGGATGATGTGTGATGAAAAATTCAAGAATTTAACCATTTCTTCCAAAAAAGGCTTATCTCCCTGTTTCCAGCGCTTTTCTGACACTTGGGCTGACATGTGATGAAAAAGTCAGAAATCTTAATCAATGCTTCCAAAAAAGGCTTATCTCCCCGTTTCCAGCTGTTTAGTGACATTTGGGATGATGTGTGATGAAAAATTCAAGAATTTAACCTTTTCTTCCAAAAAAAGGCAGATCTCCCTGTTTCCAGCGCTTTTCTGACACTGGAGCTGATATGTGATGAAAAAGTCAAAATGTTAACCTTTGCTTCCAAAAAAGGCTTATCTCCCCGTTTCCAGCTGTTTAGTGACATTTGGGATGATGTGTGATGAAAAATTCGAGAATTTAACCATTTCTTCCAAAAAAGGCTTATCTCCCTGTTTCCAGCGCTTTTCTGACACCTGGGCTGACATGTGATGAAAAAGTCAGAAATCTTAATCAATGCTTCCAAAAAAGGCTTATCTCCCCGTTTCCAGCTGTTTAGTGACATTTGGGATGATGTGTGATGAAAAATTCAAGAATTTAACCTTTTCTTCCAAAAAAAGGCAGATCTCCCTGTTTCCAGCGCTTTTCTGACACTTGGACTGACATGTGATGAAAAAGTCAGAAATCTTAATCAATGCTTTCAAAAAAGGCTTATCTCCCCGTTTCCAGCTGTTTAGTGACATTTGGGATGATGTGTGATGAAAAATTCAAGAATTTAACCATTTCTTCCAAAAAAGGCTTATCTCCCTGTTTCCAGCGCTTTTCTGACTCTTGGGCTGACATGTGATGAAAAAGTCAGAAATCTTAATCATTGCTTCCAAAAAAGGCTTATCTCCCCGTTTCCAGCTGTTTAGTGACATTTGGGATGATGTGTGATGAAAAATTCAAGAATTTAACCTTTTCTTCCAAAAAAAGGCAGATCTCCCTGTTTCCAGCGCTTTTCTGACACTTGGGCTGACATGTGATGAAAAAGTCAGAAATCTTAATCAATGCTTCCAAAAAAGGCTTATCTCCCCGTTTCCAGCTGTTTAGTGACATTTGGGATGATGTGTGATGAAAAATTCAAGAATTTAACCTTTTCTTCCAAAAAAAGGCAGATCTCCCTGTTTCCAGCGCTTTTCTGACACTTGGACTGACATGTGATGAAAAAGTCAGAAATCTTAATCAATGCTTCCAAAAAAGGCTTATCTCCCCGTTTCCAGCTGTTTAGTGACATTTGGGATGATGTGTGATGAAAAATTCAAGAATTTAACCATTTCTTCCAAAAAAGGCTTATCTCCCTGTTTCCAGCGCTTTTCTGACACTTGGGCTGACATGTGATGAAAAAGTCAGAAATCTTAATCAATGCTTCCAAAAAAGGCTTATCTCCCCGTTTCCAGCTGTTTAGTGACATTTGGGATGATGTGTGATGAAAAATTCAAGAATTTAACCTTTTCTTCCAAAAAAAGGCAGATCTCCCTGTTTCCAGCGCTTTTCTGACACTTGGGCTGACATGTGATGAAAAAGTCAGAAACCTTAATCAATGCTTCCAAAAAAGGCTTATCTCCCCGTTTCCAGCTGTTTAGTGACATTTGGGGTGATGTGTGATGAAAAATTCAAGAATTTAACCTTTTCTTCCAAAAAAAGGCAGATCTCCCTGTTTCCAGCGCTTTTCTGACACTTGGACTGACATGTGATGAAAAAGTCAGAAATCTTAATCAATGCTTCCAAAAAAGGCTTATCTCCCCGTTTCCAGCTGTTTAGTGACATTTGGGATGATGTGTGATGAAAAATTCAAGAATTTAAACATTTCTTCCAAAAAAGGCTTATCTCCCTGTTTCCAGCGCTTTTCTGACACTTGGGCTGACATGTGATGAAAAAGTCAGAAATCTTAATCAATGCTTCCAAAAAAGGCTTATCTCCCCGTTTCTAGCTGTTTAGTGACATTTGGGATGATGTGTGATGAAAAATTCAAGAATTTAACCTTTTCTACCAAAAAAAAGGCAGATCTCCCTGTTTCCAGCGCTTTTCTGACACTTGGGCTGACATGTGATGAAAAAGTCAGAAATCTTAATCAATGCTTCCAAAAAAGGCTTATCTCCCCGTTTCCAGCTGTTTAGTGACATTTGGGATGATGTGTGATGAAAAATTCAAGAATTTAACCTTTTCTTCCAAAAAAAGGCAGATCTCCCTGTTTCCAGCGCTTTTCTGACACTGGAGCTGATTTGTGATGAAAAAGTCAAAAAGTTAACCATTGCTTCCAAAAAAGGCTTATCTCCCCGTTTCCAGCTGTTTAGTGACATTTGGGATGATGTGTGATGAAAAATTCGTGAATTTAACCATTTCTTCCAAAAAAGGCTTATCTCCCTGTTTCCAGCGCTTTTCTGACACCTGGGCTGACATGTGATGAAAAAGTCAGAAATCTTAATCAATGCTTCCAAAAAAGGCTTATCTCCCCGTTTCCAGCTGTTTAGTGACATTTGGGGTGATGTGTGATGAAAAATTCAAGAATTTAACCTTTTCTTCCAAAAAAAGGCAGATCTCCCTGTTTCCAGCGCTTTTCTGACACTTGGACTGACATGTGATGAAAAAGTCAGAAATCTTAATCAATGCTTCCAAAAAAGGCTTATCTCCCCGTTTCCAGCTGTTTAGTGACATTTGGGATGATGTGTGATGAAAAATTCAAGAATTTAAACATTTCTTCCAAAAAAGGCTTATCTCCCTGTTTCCAGCGCTTTTCTGACACTTGGGCTGACATGTGATGAAAAAGTCAGAAATCTTAATCAATGCTTCCAAAAAAGGCTTATCTCCCCGTTTCTAGCTGTTTAGTGACATTTGGGATGATGTGTGATGAAAAATTCAAGAATTTAACCTTTTCTACCAAAAAAAAGGCAGATCTCCCTGTTTCCAGCGCTTTTCTGACACTTGGGCTGACATGTGATGAAAAAGTCAGAAATCTTAATCAATGCTTCCAAAAAAGGCTTATCTCCCCGTTTCCAGCTGTTTAGTGACATTTGGGATGATGTGTGATGAAAAATTCAAGAATTTAACCTTTTCTTCCAAAAAAAGGCAGATCTCCCTGTTTCCAGCGCTTTTCTGACACTGGAGCTGATTTGTGATGAAAAAGTCAAAAAGTTAACCATTGCTTCCAAAAAAGGCTTATCTCCCCGTTTCCAGCTGTTTAGTGACATTTGGGATGATGTGTGATGAAAAATTCGTGAATTTAACCATTTCTTCCAAAAAAGGCTTATCTCCCTGTTTCCAGCGCTTTTCTGACACCTGGGCTGACATGTGATGAAAAAGTCAGAAATCTTAATCAATGCTTCCAAAAAAGGCTTATCTCCCCGTTTCCAGCTGTTTAGTGACATTTGGGATGATGTGTGATGAAAAATTCAAGAATTTAACCTTTTCTTCCAAAAAAAGGCAGATCTCCCTGTTTCCAGCGCTTTTCTGACACTGGAGCTGATTTGTGATGAAAAAGTCAAAAAGTTAACCATTGCTTCCAAAAAAAGGCTTATCTCCCCGTTTCCAGCTGTTTAGTGACATTTGGGATGATGTGTGATGAAAAATTCGTGAATTTAACCATTTCTTCCAAAAAAGGCTTATCTCCCTGTTTCCAGCGCTTTTCTGACACCTGGGCTGACATGTGATGAAAAAGTCAGAAATCTTAATCAATGCTTCCAAAAAAGGCTTATCTCCCCGTTTCCAGCTGTTTAGTGACATTTGGGGTGATGTGTGATGAAAAATTCAAGAATTTAACCTTTTCTTCCAAAAAAAGGCAGATCTCCCTGTTTCCAGCGCTTTTCTGACACTTGGACTGACATGTGATGAAAGAGTCAGAAATCTTAATCAATGCTTCCAAAAAAGGCTTATCTCCCCGTTTCCAGCTGTTTAGTGACATTTGGGATGATGTGTGATGAAAAATTCAAGAATTTAAACATTTCTTCCAAAAAAGGCTTATCTCCCTGTTTCCAGCGCTTTTCTGACACTTGGGCTGACATGTGATGAAAAAGTCAGAAATCTTAATCAATGCTTCCAAAAAAGGCTTATCTCCCCGTTTCTAGCTGTTTAGTGACATTTGGGATGATGTGTGATGAAAAATTCAAGAATTTAACCTTTTCTACCAAAAAAAAGGCAGATCTCCCTGTTTCCAGCGCTTTTCTGACACTTGGGCTGACATGTGATGAAAAAGTCAGAAATCTTAATCAATGCTTCCAAAAAAGGCTTATCTCCCCGTTTCCAGCTGTTTAGTGACATTTGGGATGATGTGTGATGAAAAATTCAAGAATTTAACCTTTTCTTCCAAAAAAAGGCAGATCTCCCTGTTTCCAGCGCTTTTCTGACACTGGAGCTGATATGTGATGAAAAAGTCAAAATGTTAACCATTGCTTCCAAAAAAGGCTTATCTCCCCGTTTCCAGCTGTTTAGTGACATTTGGGATGATGTGTGATGAAAAATTCGAGAATTTAACCATTTCTTCCAAAAAAGGCTTATCTCCCTGTTTACAGCGCTTTTCTGACACCTGGGCTGACATGTGATGAAAAAGTCAGAAATCTTAATCAATGCTTCCAAAAAAGGCTTATCTCCCCGTTTCCAGCTGTTTAGTGACATTTGGGATGATGTGTGATGAAAAATTCAAGAATTTAACCTTTTCTTCCAAAAAAAGGCAGATCTCCCTGTTTCCAGCGCTTTTCTGACACTGGAGCTGATTTGTGATGAAAAAGTCAAAAAGTTAACCATTGCTTCCAAAAAAGGCTTATCTCCCCGTTTCCAGCTGTTTAGTGACATTTGGGATGATGTGTGATGAAAAATTCGTGAATTTAACCATTTCTTCCAAAAAAGGCTTATCTCCCTGTTTCCAGCGCTTTTCTGACACCTGGGCTGACATGTGATGAAAAAGTCAGAAATCTTAATCAATGCTTCCAAAAAAGGCTTATCTCCCCGTTTCCAGCTGTTTAGTGACATTTGGGATGATGTGTGATGAAAAATTCAAGAATTTAACCTTTTCTTCCAAAAAAAGGCAGATCTCCCTGTTTCCAGCGCTTTTCTGACACTGGAGCTGATTTGTGATGAAAAAGTCAAAAAGTTAACCATTGCTTCCAAAAAAAGGCTTATCTCCCCGTTTCCAGCTGTTTAGTGACATTTGGGATGATGTGTGATGAAAAATTCGTGAATTTAACCATTTCTTCCAAAAAAGGCTTATCTCCCTGTTTCCAGCGCTTTTCTGACACCTGGGCTGACATGTGATGAAAAAGTCAGAAATCTTAATCAATGCTTCCAAAAAAGGCTTATCTCCCCGTTTCCAGCTGTTTAGTGACATTTGGGGTGATGTGTGATGAAAAATTCAAGAATTTAACCTTTTCTTCCAAAAAAAGGCAGATCTCCCTGTTTCCAGCGCTTTTCTGACACTTGGACTGACATGTGATGAAAGAGTCAGAAATCTTAATCAATGCTTCCAAAAAAGGCTTATCTCCCCGTTTCCAGCTGTTTAGTGACATTTGGGATGATGTGTGATGAAAAATTCAAGAATTTAAACATTTCTTCCAAAAAAGGCTTATCTCCCTGTTTCCAGCGCTTTTCTGACACTTGGGCTGACATGTGATGAAAAAGTCAGAAATCTTAATCAATGCTTCCAAAAAAGGCTTATCTCCCCGTTTCTAGCTGTTTAGTGACATTTGGGATGATGTGTGATGAAAAATTCAAGAATTTAACCTTTTCTACCAAAAAAAGGCAGATCTCCCTGTTTCCAGCGCTTTTCTGACACTTGGGCTGACATGTGATGAAAAAGTCAGAAATCTTAATCAATGCTTCCAAAAAAGGCTTATCTCCCCGTTTCCAGCTGTTTAGTGACATTTGGGATGATGTGTGATGAAAAATTCAAGAATTTAACCTTTTCTTCCAAAAAAAGGCAGATCTCCCTGTTTCCAGCGCTTTTCTGACACTGGAGCTGATATGTGATGAAAAAGTCAAAATGTTAACCATTGCTTCCAAAAAAGGCTTATCTCCCCGTTTCCAGCTGTTTAGTGACATTTGGGATGATGTGTGATGAAAAATTCGAGAATTTAACCATTTCTTCCAAAAAAGGCTTATCTCCCTGTTTACAGCGCTTTTCTGACACCTGGGCTGACATGTGATGAAAAAGTCAGAAATCTTAATCAATGCTTCCAAAAAAGGCTTATCTCCCCGTTTCCAGCTGTTTAGTGACATTTGGGATGATGTGTGATGAAAAATTCAAGAATTTAACCTTTTCTTCCAAAAAAAGGCAGATCTCCCTGTTTCCAGCGCTTTTCTGACACTGGAGCTGATTTGTGATGAAAAAGTCAAAAAGTTAACCATTGCTTCCAAAAAAGGCTTATCTCCCCGTTTCCAGCTGTTTAGTGACATTTGGGATGATGTGTGATGAAAAATTCGTGAATTTAACCATTTCTTCCAAAAAAGGCTTATCTCCCTGTTTCCAGCGCTTTTCTGACACCTGGGCTGACATGTGATGAAAAAGTCAGAATTCTTAATCAATGCTTCCAAAAAAGGCTTATCACCCCGTTTCCAGCTGTTTAGTGACATTTGGGATGATGTGTGATGAAAAATTCAAGAATTTAACCTTTTCTTCCAAAAAAATGCAGATCTCCCTGTTTCCAGCGCTTTTCTGACACTTGGACTGACATGTGATGAAAAAGTCAGAAATCTTAATCAATGCTTCCAAAAAAGGCTTATCTCCCCGTTTCCAGCTGTTTAGTGACATTTGGGATGATGTGTGATGAAAAATTCAAGAATTTAAACATTTCTTCCAAAAAAGGCTTATCTCCCTGTTTCCAGCGCTTTTCTGACACTTGGGCTGACATGTGATGAAAAAGTCAGAAATCTTAATCAATGCTTCCAAAAAAGGCTTATCTCCCCGTTTCTAGCTGTTTAGTGACATTTGGGATGATGTGTGATGAAAAATTCAAGAATTTAACCTTTTCTACCAAAAAAAAGGCAGATCTCCCTGTTTCCAGCGCTTTTCTGACACTTGGGCTGACATGTGATGAAAAAGTCAGAAATCTTAATCAATGCTTCCAAAAAAGGCTTATCTCCCCGTTTCCAGCTGTTTAGTGACATTTGGGATGATGTGTGATGAAAAATTCAAGAATTTAAACCTTTTCTTCCAAAAAAAGGCAGATCTCCCTGTTTCCAGCGCTTTTCTGACACTGGAGCTGATATGTGATGAAAAAGTCAAAATGTTAACCATTGCTTCCAAAAAAGGCTTATCTCCCCGTTTCCAGCTGTTTAGTGACATTTGGGATGATGTGTGATGAAAAATTCGAGAATTTAACCATTTCTTCCAAAAAAGGCTTATCTCCCTGTTTACAGCGCTTTTCTGACACCTGGGCTGTAATGTGATGAAAAAGTCAGAAATCTTAATCAATGCTTCCAAAAAAGGCTTATCTCCCCGTTTCCAGCTGTTTAGTGACATTTGGGATGATGTGTGATGAAAAATTCAAGAATTTAACCTTTTCTTCCAAAAAAGGCAGATCTCCCTGTTTCCAGCGCTTTTCTGACACTGGAGCTGATTTGTGATGAAAAAGTCAAAAAGTTAACCATTGCTTCCAAAAAAGGCTTATCTCCCCGTTTCCAGCTGTTTAGTGACATTTGGGATGATGTGTGATGAAAATTCGTGAATTTAACCATTTCTTCCAAAAAAGGCTTATCTCCCTGTTTCCAGCGCTTTTCTGACACCTGGGCTGACATGTGATGAAAAAGTCAGAAATCTTAATCAATGCTTCCAAAAAAGGCTTATCTCCCCGTTTCCAGCTGTTTAGTGACATTTGGGATGATGTGTGATGAAAAATTCAAGAATTTAACCTTTTCTTCCAAAAAAAGGCAGATCTCCCTGTTTCCAGCGCTTTTCTGACACTTGGACTGACATGTGATGAAAAAGTCAGAAATCTTAATCAATGCTTCCAAAAAAGGCTTATCTCCCCGTTTCCAGCTGTTTAGTGACATTTGGGATGATGTGTGATGAAAAATTCGTGAATTTAAACATTTCTTCCAAAAAAGGCTTATCTCCCTGTTTCCAGCGCTTTTCTGACACCTGGGCTGACATGTGATGAAAAAGTCAGAAATCTTAATCAATGCTTCCAAAAAAGGCTTATCTCCCCGTTTCCAGCTGTTTAGTGACATTTGGGATGATGTGTGATGAAAAATTCAAGAATTTAACCTTTTCTTCCAAAAAAAGGCAGATCTCCCTGTTTCCAGCGCTTTTCTGACACTTGGACTGACATGTGATGAAAAAGTCAGAAATCTTAATCAATGCTTTCAAAAAAGGCTTATCTCCCCGTTTCCAGCTGTTTAGTGACATTTGGGATGATGTGTGATGAAAAATTCAAGAATTTAACCAATTCTTCCAAAAAAGGCTTATCTCCCTGTTTCCAGCGCTTTTCTGACTCTTGGGCTGACATGTGATGAAAAAGTCAGAAATCTTAATCAATGCTTCCAAAAAAGGCTTATCTCCCCGTTTCCAGCTGTTTAGTGACATTTGGGATGATGTGTGATGAAAAATTCAAGAATTTAACCTTTTCTTCCAAAAAAAGGCAGATCTCCCTGTTTCCAGCGCTTTTCTGACACTGGAGCTGATATGTGATGAAAAAGTCAAAATGTTAACCATTGCTTCCAAAAAAGGCTTATCTCCCCGTTTCCAGCTGTTTAGTGACATTTGGGATGATGTGTGATGAAAAATTCAAGAATTTAACCTTTTCTTCCAAAAAAAGGCAGATCTCCCTGTTTCCAGCGCTTTTCTGACACTTGGACTGACATGTGATGAAAAAGTCAGAAATCTTAATCAATGCTTCCAAAAAAGGCTTATCTCCCCGTTTCCAGCTGTTTAGTGACATTTGGGATGATGTGTGATGAAAATTCAAGAATTTAACCTTTTCTTCCAAAAAAAGGCAGATCTCCCTGTTTCCAGCGCTTTTCTGACACTTGGGCTGATATGTGATGAAAAAGTCAGAAATCTTAATCAATGCTTCCAAAAAAGGCTTATCTCCCCGTTTCCAGCTGTTTAGTGACATTTGGGATGATGTGTGATGAAAAATTCGAGAATTTAACCATTTCTTCCAAAAAAGGCTTATCTCCCTGTTTCCAGCGCTTTTCTGACACCTGGGCTGACATGTGATGAAAAAGTCATAAATCTTAATCAATGCTTCCAAAAAGGCTTATCTCCCCGTTTCCAGCTGTTTAGTGACATTTGGGATGATGTGTGATGAAAAATTCAAGAATTTAACCATTTCTTCCAAAAAAGGCTTATCTCCCTGTTTCCAGCGCTTTTCTGACACTTGGGCTGACATGTGATGAAAAAGTCAGAAATCTTAATCAATGCTTCCAAAAAAGGCTTATCTCCCCGTTTCCAGCTGTTTAGTGACATTTGGGATGATGTGTGATGAAAAATTCAAGAATTTAACCTTTTCTTCCAAAAAAAGGCAGATCTCCCTGTTTCCAGCGCTTTTCTGACACTGGAGCTGATATGTGATGAAAAAGTCAAAATGTTAACCATTGCTTCCAAAAAAGGCTTATCTCCCCGTTTCCAGCTGTTTAGTGACATTTGGGATGATGTGTGATGAAAAATTCGAGAATTTAACCATTTCTTCCAAAAAAGGCTTATCTCCCAGTTTCCAGCGCTTTTCTGACACCTGGGCTGACATGTGATGAAAAAGTCAGAAATCTTAATCAATGCTTCCAAAAAAGGCTTATCTCCCCGTTTCCAGCTGTTTAGTGACATTTGGGATGATGTGTGATGAAAAATTCAAGAATTTAACCTTTTCTTCCAAAAAAAGGCAGATCTCCCTGTTTCCAGCGCTTTTCTGACACTTGGACTGACATGTGATGAAAAAGTCAGAAATCTTAATCAATGCTTTCAAAAAAGGCTTATCTCCCCGTTTCCAGCTGTTTAGTGACATTTGGGATGATGTGTGATGAAAAATTCAAGAATTTAACCATTTCTTCCAAAAAAGGCTTATCTCCCTGTTTCCAGCGCTTTTCTGACTCTTGGGCTGACATGTGATGAAAAAGTCAGAAATCTTAATCAATGCTTCCAAAAAAGGCTTATCTCCCCGTTTCCAGCTGTTTAGTGACATTTGGGATGATGTGTGATGAAAAATTCAAGAATTTAACCTTTTCTTCCAAAAAAAGGCAGATCTCCCTGTTTCCAGCGCTTTTCTGACACTTGGGCTGATATGTGATGAAAAAGTCAGAAATCTTAATCAATGCTTCCAAAAAAGGCTTATCTCCCCGTTTCCAGCTGTTTAGTGACATTTGGGATGATGTGTGATGAAAAATTCGAGAATTTAACCATTTCTTCCAAAAAAGGCTTATCTCCCTGTTTCCAGCGCTTTTCTGACACTTGGGCTGACATGTGATGAAAAAGTCAGAAATCTTAATCAATGCTTCCAAAAAAGGCTTATCTCCCCGTTTCCAGCTGTTTAGTGACATTTGGGATGATGTGTGATGAAAAATTCGAGAATTTAACCATTTCTTCCAAAAAAGGCTTATCTCCCTGTTTCCAGCGCTTTTCTGACACCTGGGCTGACATGTGATGAAAAAGTCATAAATCTTAATCAATGCTTCCAAAAAAGGCTTATCTCCCCGTTTCCAGCTGTTTAGTGACATTTGGGATGATGTGTGATGAAAAATTCAAGAATTTAACCATTTCTTCCAAAAAAGGCTTATCTCCCTGTTTCCAGCGCTTTTCTGACACTTGGGCTGACATGTGATGAAAAAGTCAGAAATCTTAATCAATGCTTCCAAAAAAGGCTTATCTCCCCGTTTCCAGCTGTTTAGTGACATTTGGGATGATGTGTGATGAAAAATTCAAGAATTTAACCTTTTCTTCCAAAAAAAGGCAGATCTCCCTGTTTCCAGCGCTTTTCTGACACTGGAGCTGATATGTGATGAAAAAGTCAAAATGTTAACCATTGCTTCCAAAAAAGGCTTATCTCCCCGTTTCCAGCTGTTTAGTGACATTTGGGATGATGTGTGATGAAAAATTCGAGAATTTAACCATTTCTTCCAAAAAAGGCTTATCTCCCAGTTTCCAGCGCTTTTCTGACACCTGGGCTGACATGTGATGAAAAAGTCAGAAATCTTAATCAATGCTTCCAAAAAAGGCTTATCTCCCCGTTTCCAGCTGTTTAGTGACATTTGGGATGATGTGTGATGAAAAATTCAAGAATTTAACCTTTTCTTCCAAAAAAAGGCAGATCTCCCTGTTTCCAGCGCTTTTCTGACACTTGGACTGACATGTGATGAAAAAGTCAGAAATCTTAATCAATGCTTTCAAAAAAGGCTTATCTCCCCGTTTCCAGCTGTTTAGTGACATTTGGGATGATGTGTGATGAAAAATTCAAGAATTTAACCATTTCTTCCAAAAAAGGCTTATCTCCCTGTTTCCAGCGCTTTTCTGACTCTTGGGCTGACATGTGATGAAAAAGTCAGAAATCTTAATCAATGCTTCCAAAAAAGGCTTATCTCCCCGTTTCCAGCTGTTTAGTGACATTTGGGATGATGTGTGATGAAAAATTCAAGAATTTAACCTTTTCTTCCAAAAAAAGGCAGATCTCCCTGTTTCCAGCGCTTTTCTGACACTTGGGCTGACATGTGATGAAAAAGTCAGAAATCTTAATCAATGCTTCCAAAAAAGGCTTATCTCCCCGTTTCCAGCTGTTTAGTGACATTTGGGATGATGTGTGATGAAAAATTCGAGAATTTAACCATTTCTTCCAAAAAAGGCTTATCTCCCTGTTTCCAGCGCTTTTCTGACACCTGGGCTGACATGTGATGAAAAAGTCATAAATCTTAATCAATGCTTCCAAAAAAGGCTTATCTCCCCGTTTCCAGCTGTTTAGTGACATTTGGGATGATGTGTGATGAAAAATTCAAGAATTTAACCTTTTCTTCCAAAAAAAGGCAGATCTCCCTGTTTCCAGCGCTTTTCTGACACTTGGACTGACATGTGATGAAAAAGTCAGAAATCTTAATCAATGCTTCCAAAAAAGGCTTATCTCCCCGTTTCCAGCTGTTTAGTGACATTTGGGATGATGTGTGATGAAAAATTCAAGAATTTAACCATTTCTTCCAAAAAAGGCTTATCTCCCTGTTTCCAGCGCTTTTCTGACACTTGGGCTGACATGTGATGAAAAAGTCAGAAATCTTAATCAATGCTTCCAAAAAAGGCTTATCTCCCCGTTTCCAGCTGTTTAGTGACATTTGGGATGATGTGTGATGAAAAATTCAAGAATTTAACCTTTTCTTCCAAAAAAAGGCAGATCTCCCTGTTTCCAGCGCTTTTCTGACACTTGGGCTGACATGTGATGAAAAAGTCAGAAACCTTAATCAATGCTTCCAAAAAAGGCTTATCTCCCCGTTTCCAGCTGTTTAGTGACATTTGGGGTGATGTGTGATGAAAAATTCAAGAATTTAACCTTTTCTTCCAAAAAAAGGCAGATCTCCCTGTTTCCAGCGCTTTTCTGACACTTGGACTGACATGTGATGAAAAAGTCAGAAATCTTAATCAATGCTTCCAAAAAAGGCTTATCTCCCCGTTTCCAGCTGTTTAGTGACATTTGGGATGATGTGTGATGAAAAATTCAAGAATTTAAACATTTCTTCCAAAAAAGGCTTATCTCCCTGTTTCCAGCGCTTTTCTGACACTTGGGCTGACATGTGATGAAAAAGTCAGAAATCTTAATCAATGCTTCCAAAAAAGGCTTATCTCCCCGTTTCTAGCTGTTTAGTGACATTTGGGATGATGTGTGATGAAAAATTCAAGAATTTAACCTTTTCTACCAAAAAAAAGGCAGATCTCCCTGTTTCCAGCGCTTTTCTGACACTTGGGCTGACCTGTGATGAAAAAGTCAGAAATCTTAATCAATGCTTCCAAAAAAGGCTTATCTCCCCGTTTCCAGCTGTTTAGTGACATTTGGGATGATGTGTGATGAAAAATTCAAGAATTTAACCTTTTCTTCCAAAAAAAGGCAGATCTCCCTGTTTCCAGCGCTTTTCTGACACTGGAGCTGATTTGTGATGAAAAAGTCAAAAAGTTAACCATTGCTTCCAAAAAAAGGCTTATCTCCCCGTTTCCAGCTGTTTAGTGACATTTGGGATGATGTGTGATGAAAAATTCGTGAATTTAACCATTTCTTCCAAAAAAGGCTTATCTCCCTGTTTCCAGCGCTTTTCTGACACCTGGGCTGACATGTGATGAAAAAGTCAGAAATCTTAATCAATGCTTCCAAAAAAGGCTTATCTCCCCGTTTCCAGCTGTTTAGTGACATTTGGGGTGATGTGTGATGAAAAATTCAAGAATTTAACCTTTTCTTCCAAAAAAAGGCAGATCTCCCTGTTTCCAGCGCTTTTCTGACACTTGGACTGACATGTGATGAAAGAGTCAGAAATCTTAATCAATGCTTCCAAAAAAGGCTTATCTCCCCGTTTCCAGCTGTTTAGTGACATTTGGGATGATGTGTGATGAAAAATTCAAGAATTTAAACATTTCTTCCAAAAAAGGCTTATCTCCCTGTTTCCAGCGCTTTTCTGACACTTGGGCTGACATGTGATGAAAAAGTCAGAAATCTTAATCAATGCTTCCAAAAAAGGCTTATCTCCCCGTTTCTAGCTGTTTAGTGACATTTGGGATGATGTGTGATGAAAAATTCAAGAATTTAACCTTTTCTACCAAAAAAAAGGCAGATCTCCCTGTTTCCAGCGCTTTTCTGACACTTGGGCTGACATGTGATGAAAAAGTCAGAAATCTTAATCAATGCTTCCAAAAAAGGCTTATCTCCCCGTTTCCAGCTGTTTAGTGACATTTGGGATGATGTGTGATGAAAAATTCAAGAATTTAACCTTTTCTTCCAAAAAAAGGCAGATCTCCCTGTTTCCAGCGCTTTTCTGACACTGGAGCTGATATGTGATGAAAAAGTCAAAATGTTAACCATTGCTTCCAAAAAAGGCTTATCTCCCCGTTTCCAGCTGTTTAGTGACATTTGGGATGATGTGTGATGAAAAATTCGAGAATTTAACCATTTCTTCCAAAAAAGGCTTATCTCCCTGTTTACAGCGCTTTTCTGACACCTGGGCTGACATGTGATGAAAAAGTCAGAAATCTTAATCAATGCTTCCAAAAAAGGCTTATCTCCCCGTTTCCAGCTGTTTAGTGACATTTGGGATGATGTGTGATGAAAAATTCAAGAATTTAACCTTTTCTTCCAAAAAAAGGCAGATCTCCCTGTTTCCAGCGCTTTTCTGACACTGGAGCTGATTTGTGATGAAAAAGTCAAAAAGTTAACCATTGCTTCCAAAAAAGGCTTATCTCCCCGTTTCCAGCTGTTTAGTGACATTTGGGATGATGTGTGATGAAAAATTCGTGAATTTAACCATTTCTTCCAAAAAAGGCTTATCTCCCTGTTTCCAGCGCTTTTCTGACACCTGGGCTGACATGTGATGAAAAAGTCAGAAATCTTAATCAATGCTTCCAAAAAAGGCTTATCACCCCGTTTCCAGCTGTTTAGTGACATTTGGGATGATGTGTGATGAAAAATTCAAGAATTTAACCTTTTCTTCCAAAAAAAGGCAGATCTCCCTGTTTCCAGCGCTTTTCTGACACTTGGACTGACATGTGATGAAAAAGTCAGAAATCTTAATCAATGCTTCCAAAAAAGGCTTATCTCCCCGTTTCCAGCTGTTTAGTGACATTTGGGATGATGTGTGATGAAAAATTCGTGAATTTAAACATTTCTTCCAAAAAAGGCTTATCTCCCTGTTTCCAGCGCTTTTCTGACACCTGGGCTGACATGTGATGAAAAAGTCAGAAATCTTAATCAATGCTTCCAAAAAAGGCTTATCTCCCCGTTTCCAGCTGTTTAGTGACATTTGGGATGATGTGTGATGAAAAATTCAAGAATTTAACCTTTTCTTCCAAAAAAAGGCAGATCTCCCTGTTTCCAGCGCTTTTCTGACACTTGGACTGACATGTGATGAAAAAGTCAGAAATCTTAATCAATGCTTCCAAAAAAGGCTTATCTCCCCGTTTCCAGCTGTTTAGTGACATTTGGGATGATGTGTGATGAAAAATTCAAGAATTTAACCATTTCTTCCAAAAAAGGCTTATCTCCCTGTTTCCAGCGCTTTTCTGACACTTGGGCTGACATGTGATGAAAAAGTCAGAAATCTTAATCAATGCTTCCAAAAAAGGCTTATCTCCCCGTTTCCAGCTGTTTAGTGACATTTGGGATGATGTGTGATGAAAAATTCAAGAATTTAACCTTTTCTTCCAAAAAAAGGCAGATCTCCCTGTTTCCAGCGCTTTTCTGACACTGGAGCTGATATGTGATGAAAAAGTCAGAAATCTTAATCAATGCTTCCAAAAAAGGCTTATCTCCCCGTTTCCAGCTGTTTAGTGACATTTGGGATGATGTGTGATGAAAAATTTAAGAATTTAACCTTTTCTTCCAAAAAAAGGCAGATCTCCCTGTTTCCAGCACTTTTCTGACACTGGAGCTGATATGTGATGAAAAAGTCAAAATGTTAACCATTGCTTCCAAAAAAGGCTTATCTCCCCGTTTTCAGCTGTTTAGTGACATTTGGGATGATGTGTGATGAAAAATTCGAGAATTTAACCATTTCTTCCAAAAAAGGCTTATCTCCCAGTTTCCAGCGCTTTTCTGACACCTGGGCTGACATGTGATGAAAAAGTCAGAAATCTTAATCAATGCTTCCAAAAAAGGCTTATCTCCCCGTTTCCAGCTGTTTAGTGACATTTGGGATGATGTGTGATGAAAAATTCAAGAATTTAACCTTTTCTTCCAAAAAAAGGCAGATCTCCCTGTTTCCAGCGCTTTTCTGACACTTGGACTGACATGTGATGAAAAAGTCAGAAATCTTAATCAATGCTTTCAAAAAAGGCTTATCTCCCCGTTTCCAGCTGTTTAGTGACATTTGGGATGATGTGTGATGAAAAATTCAAGAATTTAACCATTTCTTCCAAAAAAGGCTTATCTCCCTGTTTCCAGCGCTTTTCTGACTCTTGGGCTGACATGTGATGAAAAAGTCAGAAATCTTAATCAATGCTTCCAAAAAAGGCTTATCTCCCCGTTTCCAGCTGTTTAGTGACATTTGGGATGATGTGTGATGAAAAATTCAAGAATTTAACCTTTTCTTCCAAAAAAAGGCAGATCTCCCTGTTTCCAGCGCTTTTCTGACACTTGGGCTGATATGTGATGAAAAAGTCAGAAATCTTAATCAATGCTTCCAAAAAAGGCTTATCTCCCCGTTTCCAGCTGTTTAGTGACATTTGGGATGATGTGTGATGAAAAATTCGAGAATTTAACCATTTCTTCCAAAAAAGGCTTATCTCCCTGTTTCCAGCGCTTTTCTGACACCTGGGCTGACATGTGATGAAAAAGTCATAAATCTTAATCAATGCTTCCAAAAAAGGCTTATCTCCCCGTTTCCAGCTGTTTAGTGACATTTGGGATGATGTGTGATGAAAAATTCAAGAATTTAACCTTTTCTTCCAAAAAAAGGCAGATCTCCCTGTTTCCAGCGCTTTTCTGACACTTGGACTGACATGTGATGAAAAAGTCAGAAATCTTAATCAATGCTTCCAAAAAAGGCTTATCTCCCCGTTTCCAGCTGTTTAGTGACATTTGGGATGATGTGTGATGAAAAATTCAAGAATTTAACCATTTCTTCCAAAAAAGGCTTATCTCCCTGTTTCCAGCGCTTTTCTGACACTTGGGCTGACATGTGATGAAAAAGTCAGAAATCTTAATCAATGCTTCCAAAAAAGGCTTATCTCCCCGTTTCCAGCTGTTTAGTGACATTTGGGATGATGTGTGATGAAAAATTCAAGAATTTAACCTTTTCTTCCAAAAAAAGGCAGATCTCCCTGTTTCCAGCGCTTTTCTGACACTTGGGCTGACATGTGATGAAAAAGTCAGAAACCTTAATCAATGCTTCCAAAAAAGGCTTATCTCCCCGTTTCCAGCTGTTTAGTGACATTTGGGGTGATGTGTGATGAAAAATTCAAGAATTTAACCTTTTCTTCCAAAAAAAGGCAGATCTCCCTGTTTCCAGCGCTTTTCTGACACTTGGACTGACATGTGATGAAAAAGTCAGAAATCTTAATCAATGCTTCCAAAAAAGGCTTATCTCCCCGTTTCCAGCTGTTTAGTGACATTTGGGATGATGTGTGATGAAAAATTCAAGAATTTAAACATTTCTTCCAAAAAAGGCTTATCTCCCTGTTTCCAGCGCTTTTCTGACACTTGGGCTGACATGTGATGAAAAAGTCAGAAATCTTAATCAATGCTTCCAAAAAAGGCTTATCTCCCCGTTTCCAGCTGTTTAGTGACATTTGGGATGATGTGTGATGAAAAATTCAAGAATTTAACCTTTTCTTCCAAAAAAAGGCAGATCTCCCTGTTTCCAGCGCTTTTCTGACACTGGAGCTGATTTGTGATGAAAAAGTCAAAAAGTTAACCATTGCTTCCAAAAAAAGGCTTATCTCCCCGTTTCCAGCTGTTTAGTGACATTTGGGATGATGTGTGATGAAAAATTCGTGAATTTAACCATTTCTTCCAAAAAAGGCTTATCTCCCTGTTTCCAGCGCTTTTCTGACACCTGGGCTGACATGTGATGAAAAAGTCAGAAATCTTAATCAATGCTTCCAAAAAAGGCTTATCTCCCCGTTTCCAGCTGTTTAGTGACATTTGGGGTGATGTGTGATGAAAAATTCAAGAATTTAACCTTTTCTTCCAAAAAAAGGCAGATCTCCCTGTTTCCAGCGCTTTTCTGACACTTGGACTGACATGTGATGAAAGAGTCAGAAATCTTAATCAATGCTTCCAAAAAAGGCTTATCTCCCCGTTTCCAGCTGTTTAGTGACATTTGGGATGATGTGTGATGAAAAATTCAAGAATTTAAACATTTCTTCCAAAAAAGGCTTATCTCCCTGTTTCCAGCGCTTTTCTGACACTTGGGCTGACATGTGATGAAAAAGTCAGAAATCTTAATCAATGCTTCCAAAAAAGGCTTATCTCCCCGTTTCTAGCTGTTTAGTGACATTTGGGATGATGTGTGATGAAAAATTCAAGAATTTAACCTTTTCTACCAAAAAAAAGGCAGATCTCCCTGTTTCCAGCGCTTTTCTGACACTTGGGCTGACATGTGATGAAAAAGTCAGAAATCTTAATCAATGCTTCCAAAAAAGGCTTATCTCCCCGTTTCCAGCTGTTTAGTGACATTTGGGATGATGTGTGATGAAAAATTCAAGAATTTAACCTTTTCTTCCAAAAAAAGGCAGATCTCCCTGTTTCCAGCGCTTTTCTGACACTGGAGCTGATATGTGATGAAAAAGTCAAAATGTTAACCATTGCTTCCAAAAAAGGCTTATCTCCCCGTTTCCAGCTGTTTAGTGACATTTGGGATGATGTGTGATGAAAAATTCGAGAATTTAACCATTTCTTCCAAAAAAGGCTTATCTCCCTGTTTACAGCGCTTTTCTGACACCTGGGCTGACATGTGATGAAAAAGTCAGAAATCTTAATCAATGCTTCCAAAAAAGGCTTATCTCCCCGTTTCCAGCTGTTTAGTGACATTTGGGATGATGTGTGATGAAAAATTCAAGAATTTAACCTTTTCTTCCAAAAAAAGGCAGATCTCCCTGTTTCCAGCGCTTTTCTGACACTGGAGCTGATTTGTGATGAAAAAGTCAAAAAGTTAACCATTGCTTCCAAAAAAGGCTTATCTCCCCGTTTCCAGCTGTTTAGTGACATTTGGGATGATGTGTGATGAAAAATTCGTGAATTTAACCATTTCTTCCAAAAAAGGCTTATCTCCCTGTTTCCAGCGCTTTTCTGACACCTGGGCTGACATGTGATGAAAAAGTCAGAAATCTTAATCAATGCTTCCAAAAAAGGCTTATCACCCCGTTTCCAGCTGTTTAGTGACATTTGGGATGATGTGTGATGAAAAATTCAAGAATTTAACCTTTTCTTCCAAAAAAAGGCAGATCTCCCTGTTTCCAGCGCTTTTCTGACACTTGGACTGACATGTGATGAAAAAGTCAGAAATCTTAATCAATGCTTCCAAAAAAGGCTTATCTCCCCGTTTCCAGCTGTTTAGTGACATTTGGGATGATGTGTGATGAAAAATTCGTGAATTTAAACATTTCTTCCAAAAAAGGCTTATCTCCCTGTTTCCAGCGCTTTTCTGACACCTGGGCTGACATGTGATGAAAAAGTCAGAAATCTTAATCAATGCTTCCAAAAAAGGCTTATCTCCCCGTTTCCAGCTGTTTAGTGACATTTGGGATGATGTGTGATGAAAAATTCAAGAATTTAACCTTTTCTTCCAAAAAAAGGCAGATCTCCCTGTTTCCAGCGCTTTTCTGACACTTGGACTGACATGTGATGAAAAAGTCAGAAATCTTAATCAATGCTTCCAAAAAAGGCTTATCTCCCCGTTTCCAGCTGTTTAGTGACATTTGGGATGATGTGTGATGAAAAATTCAAGAATTTAACCATTTCTTCCAAAAAAGGCTTATCTCCCTGTTTCCAGCGCTTTTCTGACACTTGGGCTGACATGTGATGAAAAAGTCAGAAATCTTAATCAATGCTTCCAAAAAAGGCTTATCTCCCCGTTTCCAGCTGTTTAGTGACATTTGGGATGATGTGTGATGAAAAATTCAAGAATTTAACCTTTTCTTCCAAAAAAAGGCAGATCTCCCTGTTTCCAGCGCTTTTCTGACACTGGAGCTGATATGTGATGAAAAAGTCAGAAATCTTAATCAATGCTTCCAAAAAAGGCTTATCTCCCCGTTTCCAGCTGTTTAGTGACATTTGGGATGATGTGTGATGAAAAATTTAAGAATTTAACCTTTTCTTCCAAAAAAAGGCAGATCTCCCTGTTTCCAGCACTTTTCTGACACTGGAGCTGATATGTGATGAAAAAGTCAAAATGTTAACCATTGCTTCCAAAAAAGGCTTATCTCCCCGTTTTCAGCTGTTTAGTGACATTTGGGATGATGTGTGATGAAAAATTCGAGAATTTAACCATTTCTTCCAAAAAAGGCTTATCTCCCTGTTTCCAGCGCTTTTCTGACATCTGGGCTGACATGTGATGAAAAAGTCAGAAATCTTAATCAATGCTTCCAAAAAAGGCTTATCTCCCCGTTTCCAGCTGTTTAGTGACATTTGGGATGATGTGTGATGAAAAATTTAAGAATTTAACCTTTTCTTCCAAAAAAAGGCAGATCTCCCTGTTTCCAGCGCTTTTCTGACACTTGGACTGACATGTGATGAAAAAGTCAGAAATCTTAATCAATGCTTCCAAAAAAGGCTTATCTCCCCGTTTCCAGCTGTTTAGTGACATTTGGGATGATGTGTGATGAAAAATTCAAGAATTTAACCTTTTCTTCCAAAAAAAGGCAGATCTCCCTGTTTCCAGCGCTTTTCTGACACTGGAGCTGATATGTGATGAAAAAGTCAGAAATCTTAATCAATGCTTCCAAAAAAGGCTTATCTCCCCGTTTCCAGCTGTTTAGTGACATTTGGGATGATGTGTGATGAAAAATTTAAGAATTTAACCTTTTCTTCCAAAAAAAGGCAGATCTCCCTGTTTCCAGCACTTTTCTGACACCTGGACTGACATGTGATGAAAAAGTCATAAATCTTAATCAATGCTTCCAAAAAAGGCTTATCTCCCCGTTTCCAGCTGTTTAGTGACATTTGGGATGATGTGTGATGAAAAATTCAAGAATTTAACCATTTCTTCCAACAGAGGCTTAACTCCCTGTTTCCAGCGCTTTTCTGACACTTGGGCTGACATGTGATGAAAAAGTCAGAAATCTTAATCAATGCTTCCAAAAAAGGCTTATCTCCCCGTTTCCAGCTGTTTAGTGACATTTGGGATGATGTGTGATGAAAAATTCAAGAATTTCACCATTTCTTCCAAAAAAAGGCAGATCTCCCTGTTTCCAGCGCTTTTCTGACACCTGGGCTGACATGTGATGAAAAAGTCAGAAATCTTAATCAATGCTTCCAAAAAAGGCTTATCTCCCCGTTTCCAGCTGTTTAGTGACATTTGGGATGATGTGTGATGAAAAATTCAAGAATTTAACCATTTCTTCCAAAAAAAGGCAGATCTCCCTGTTTCCAGCGCTTTTCTGACACTGGAGCTGATATGTGATGAAAAAGTCAAAATGTTAACCATTGCTTCCAAAAAAGGCTTATCTCCCCGTTTCCAGCTGTTTAGTGACATTTGGGATGATGTGTGATGAAAAATTCGAGAATTTAACCATTTCTTCCAAAAAAGGCTTATCTCCCTGTTTCCAGCGCTTTTCTGACACCTGGGCTGACATGTGATGAAAAAGTCAGAAATCTTAATCAATGCTTCCAAAAAAGGCTTATCTCCCCGTTTCCAGCTGTTTAGTGACATTTGGGATGATGTGTGATGAAAAATTCAAGAATTTAACCTTTTCTTCCAAAAAAAGGCAGATCTCCCTGTTTCCAGCGCTTTTCTGACACCTGGGCTGACATGTGATGAAAAAGTCAGAAATCTTAATCAATGCTTCCAAAAAAGGCTTATCTCCCCGTTTCCAGCTGTTTAGTGACATTTGGGATGATGTGTGATGAAAAATTCAAGAATTTAACCTTTTCTTCCAAAAAAAGGCAGATCTCCCTGTTTCCAGCGCTTTTCTGACACTGGAGCTGATATGTGATGAAAAAGTCAAAATGTTAACCAGTGCTTCCAAAAAAGGCTTATCTCCCCGTTTCCAGCTGTTTAGTGACATTTGGGATGATGTGTGATGAAAAATTCGAGAATTTAACCATTTCTTCCAAAAAAGGCTTATCTCCCTGTTTCCAGCGCTTTTCTGACACCTGGGCTGACATGTGATGAAAAAGTCAGAAATCTTAATCAATGCTTCCAAAAAAGGCTTATCTCCCCGTTTCCAGCTGTTTAGTGACATTTGGGATGATGTGTGATGAAAAATTCAAGAATTTAACCTTTTCTTCCAAAAAAAGGCAGATCTCCCTGTTTCCAGCGCTTTTCTGACACTTGGACTGACATGTGATGAAAAAGTCAGAAATCTTAATCAATGCTTTCAAAAAAGGCTTATCTCCCCGTTTCCAGCTGTTTAGTGACATTTGGGATGATGTGTGATGAAAAATTCGAGAATTTAACCATTTCTTCCAAAAAAGGCTTATCTCCCTGTTTCCAGCGCTTTTCTGACACCTGGGCTGACATGTGATGAAAAAGTCAGAAATCTTAATCAATGCTTCCAAAAAAGGCTTATCTCCCCGTTTCCAACTGTTTAGTGACATTTGGGATGATGTGTGATGAAAAATTCAAGAATTTAACCATTTCTTCCAAAAAAAGGCAGATCTCCCTGTTTCCAGCGCTTTTCTGACACTGGAGCTGATATGTGATGAAAAAGTCAAAATGTTAACCATTGCTTCCAAAAAAGGCGTATCTCCCCGTTTCCAGCTGTTTAGTGACATTTGGGATGATGTGTGATGAAAAATTCAAGAATTTAACCTTTTCTTCCAAAAAAAGGCAGATCTCCCTGTTTCCAGCGCTTTTCTGACACTTGGACTGACATGTGATGAAAAAGTCAGAAATCTTAATCAATGCTTCCAAAAAAGGCTTATCTCCCCGTTTCCAGCTGTTTAGTGACATTTGGGATGATGTGTGATGAAAAATTCAAGAATTTAACCTTTTCTTCCAAAAAAAGGCAGATCTCCCTGTTTCCAGCGCTTTTCTGACACTTGGGCTGATATGTGATGAAAAAGTCAGAAATCTTAATCAATGCTTCCAAAAAAGGCTTATCTCCCCGTTTCCAGCTGTTTAGTGACATTTGGGATGATGTGTGATGAAAAATTCGAGAATTTAACCATTTCTTCCAAAAAAGGCTTATCTCCCTGTTTCCAGCGCTTTTCTGACACCTGGGCTGACATGTGATGAAAAAGTCATAAATCTTAATCAATGCTTCCAAAAAAGGCTTATCTCCCCGTTTCCAGCTGTTTAGTGACATTTGGGATGATGTGTGATGAAAAATTCAAGAATTTAACCTTTTCTTCCAAAAAAAGGCAGATCTCCCTGTTTCCAGCGCTTTTCTGACACTTGGACTGACATGTGATGAAAAAGTCAGAAATCTTAATCAATGCTTCCAAAAAAGGCTTATCTCCCCGTTTCCAGCTGTTTAGTGACATTTGGGATGATGTGTGATGAAAAATTCAAGAATTCAAACATTTCTTCCAAAAAAGGCTTATCTCCCTGTTTCCAGCGCTTTTCTGACACTTGGGCTGACATGTGATGAAAAAGTCAGAAATCTTAATCAATGCTTTCAAAAAAGGCTTATCTCCCCGTTTCCAGCTGTTTAGTGACATTTGGGATGATGTGTGATGAAAAATTCAAGAATTTAACCTTTTCTACCAAAAAAAAGGCAGATCTCCCTGTTTCCAGCGCTTTTCTGACACTTGGGCTGACATGTGATGAAAAAGTCAGAAATCTTAATCAATGCTTCCAAAAAAGGCTTATCTCCCCGTTTCCAGCTGTTTAGTGACATTTGGGATGATGTGTGATGAAAAATTCAAGAATTTAACCTTTTCTTCCAAAAAAAGGCAGATCTCCCTGTTTCCAGCGCTTTTCTGACACTGGAGCTGATTTGTGATGAAAAAGTCAAAAAGTTAACCATTGCTTCCAAAAAAGGCTTATCTCCCCGTTTCCAGCTGTTTAGTGACATTTGGGATGATGTGTGATGAAAAATTCGTGAATTTAACCATTTCTTCCAAAAAAGGCTTATCTCCCTGTTTCCAGCGCTTTTCTGACACTTGGGCTGACATGTGATGAAAAAGTCAGAAATCTTAATCAATGCTTCCAAAAAAGGCTTATCTCCCCGTTTCTAGCTGTTTAGTGACATTTGGGATGATGTGTGATGAAAAATTCAAGAATTTAACCTTTTCTACCAAAAAAAGGCAGATCTCCCTGTTTCCAGCGCTTTTCTGACACTTGGGCTGACATGTGATGAAAAAGTCAGAAATCTTAATCAATGCTTCCAAAAAAGGCTTATCTCCCCGTTTCCAGCTGTTTAGTGACATTTGGGATGATGTGTGATGAAAAATTCAAGAATTTAACCTTTTCTTCCAAAAAAAGGCAGATCTCCCTGTTTCCAGCGCTTTTCTGACACTGGAGCTGATATGTGATGAAAAAGTCAAAATGTTAACCATTGCTTCCAAAAAAGGCTTATCTCCCCGTTTCCAGCTGTTTAGTGACATTTGGGATGATGTGTGATGAAAAATTCGAGAATTTAACCATTTCTTCCAAAAAAGGCTTATCTCCCTGTTTCCAGCGCTTTTCTGACACCTGGGCTGACATGTGATGAAAAAGTCAGAAATCTTAATCAATGCTTCCAAAAAAGGCTTATCACCCCGTTTCCAGCTGTTTAGTGACATTTGGGATGATGTGTGATGAAAAATTCAAGAATTTAACCTTTTCTTCCAAAAAAAGGCAGATCTCCCTGTTTCCAGCGCTTTTCTGACACTTGGACTGACATGTGATGAAAAAGTCAGAAATCTTAATCAATGCTTCCAAAAAAGGCTTATCTCCCCGTTTCCAGCTGTTTAGTGACATTTGGGATGATGTGTGATGAAAAATTCGTGAATTTAAACATTTCTTCCAAAAAAGGCTTATCTCCCTGTTTCCAGCGCTTTTCTGACACCTGGGCTGACATGTGATGAAAAAGTCAGAAATCTTAATCAATGCTTCCAAAAAAGGCTTATCTCCCCGTTTCCAGCTGTTTAGTGACATTTGGGATGATGTGTGATGAAAAATTCAAGAATTTAACCTTTTCTTCCAAAAAAAGGCAGATCTCCCTGTTTCCAGCGCTTTTCTGACACTTGGACTGACATGTGATGAAAAAGTCAGAAATCTTAATCAATGCTTCCAAAAAAGGCTTATCTCCCCGTTTCCAGCTGTTTAGTGACATTTGGGATGATGTGTGATGAAAAATTCAAGAATTTAACCATTTCTTCCAAAAAAGGCTTATCTCCCTGTTTCCAGCGCTTTTCTGACACTTGGGCTGACATGTGATGAAAAAGTCAGAAATCTTAATCAATGCTTCCAAAAAAGGCTTATCTCCCCGTTTCCAGCTGTTTAGTGACATTTGGGATGATGTGTGATGAAAAATTCAAGAATTTAACCTTTTCTTCCAAAAAAAGGCAGATCTCCCTGTTTCCAGCGCTTTTCTGACACTGGAGCTGATATGTGATGAAAAAGTCAGAAATCTTAATCAATGCTTCCAAAAAAGGCTTATCTCCCCGTTTCCAGCTGTTTAGTGACATTTGGGATGATGTGTGATGAAAAATTCGAGAATTTAACCATTTCTTCCAAAAAAGGCTTATCTACCTGTTTCCAGCGCTTTTCTGACACTTGGGCTGACATGTGATGAAAAAGTCAGAAATCTTAATCAATGCTTCCAAAAAAGGCTTATCTCCCCGTTTCCAGCTGTTTAGTGACATTTGGGATGATGTGTGATGAAAAATTTAAGAATTTAACCTTTTCTTCCAAAAAAAGGCAGATCTCCCTGTTTCCAGCACTTTTCTGACACTGGAGCTGATATGTGATGAAAAAGTCAAAATGTTAACCATTGCTTCCAAAAAAGGCTTATCTCCCCGTTTTCAGCTGTTTAGTGACATTTGGGATGATGTGTTATGAAAAATTCGAGAATTTAACCATTTCTTCCAAAAAAGGCTTATCTCCCTGTTTCCAGCGCTTTTCTGACATCTGGGCTGACATGTGATGAAAAAGTCAGAAATCTTAATCAATGCTTCCAAAAAAGGCTTATCTCCCCGTTTCCAGCTGTTTAGTGACATTTGGGATGATGTGTGATGAAAAATTTAAGAATTTAACCTTTTCTTCCAAAAAAAGGCAGATCTCCCTGTTTCCAGCGCTTTTCTGACACTTGGACTGACATGTGATGAAAAAGTCAGAAATCTTAATCAATGCTTCCAAAAAAGGCTTATCTCCCCGTTTCCAGCTGTTTAGTGACATTTGGGATGATGTGTGATGAAAAATTCAAGAATTTAACCTTTTCTTCCAAAAAAAGGCAGATCTCCCTGTTTCCAGCGCTTTTCTGACACTGGAGCTGACATGTGATGAAAAAGTCAGAAATCTTAATCAATGCTTCCAAAAAAGGCTTATCTCCCCGTTTCCAGCTGTTTAGTGACATTTGGGATGATGTGTGATGAAAAATTTAAGAATTTAACCTTTTCTTCCAAAAAAAGGCAGATCTCCCTGTTTCCAGCACTTTTCTGACACTGGAGCTGATATGTGATGAAAAAGTCAAAATGTTAACCATTGCTTCCAAAAAAGGCTTATCTCCCCGTTTTCAGCTGTTTAGTGACATTTGGGATGATGTGTGATGAAAAATTCGAGAATTTAACCATTTCTTCCAAAAAAGGCTTATCTCCCTGTTTCCAGCGCTTTTCTGACATCTGGGCTGACATGTGATGAAAAAGTCAGAAATCTTAATCAATGCTTCCAAAAAAGGCTTATCTCCCCGTTTCCAGCTGTTTAGTGACATTTGGGATGATGTGTGATGAAAAATTCAAGAATTTAACCTTTTCTTCCAAAAAAAGGCAGATCTCCCTGTTTCCAGCGCTTTTCTGACACTGGAGCTGACATGTGATGAAAAAGTCAAAATGTTAACCATTGCTTCCAAAAAAGGCTTATCTCCCCGTTTCCAGCTGTTTAGTGACATTTGGGATGATGTGTGATGAAAAATTCGAGAATTTAACCTTTTCTTCCAAAAAAGGCTTATCTCCCTGTTTCCAGCGCTTTTCTGACACCTGGACTGACATGTGATGAAAAAGTCATAAATCTTAATCAATGCTTCCAAAAAAGGCTTATCTCCCCGTTTCCAGCTGTTTAGTGACATTTGGGATGATGTGTGATGAAAAATTCAAGAATTTAACCATTTCTTCCAACAGAGGCTTAACTCCCTGTTTCCAGCGCTTTTCTGACACTTGGGCTGACATGTGATGAAAAAGTCAGAAATCTTAATCAATGCTTCCAAAAAAGGCTTATCTCCCCGTTTCCAGCTGTTTAGTGACATTTGGGATGATGTGTGATGAAAAATTCAAGAATTTAACCTTTTCTTCCAAAAAAAGGCAGATCTCCCTGTTTCCAGCGCTTTTCTGACACCTGGGCTGACATGTGATGAAAAAGTCAGAAATCTTAATCAATGCTTCCAAAAAAGGCTTATCTCCCCGTTTCCAGCTGTTTAGTGACATTTGGGATGATGTGTGATGAAAAATTCAAGAATTTAACCTTTTCTTCCAAAAAAAGGCAGATCTCCCTGTTTCCAGCGCTTTTCTGACACTGGAGCTGATATGTGATGAAAAAGTCAAAATGTTAACCAGTGCTTCCAAAAAAGGCTTATCTCCCCGTTTCCAGCTGTTTAGTGACATTTGGGATGATGTGTGATGAAAAATTCGAGAATTTAACCATTTCTTCCAAAAAAGGCTTATCTCCCTGTTTCCAGCGCTTTTCTGACACCTGGGCTGACATGTGATGAAAAAGTCAGAAATCTTAATCAATGCTTCCAAAAAAGGCTTATCTCCCCGTTTCCAGCTGTTTAGTGACATTTGGGATGATGTGTGATGAAAAATTCAAGAATTTAACCTTTTCTTCCAAAAAAAGGCAGATCTCCCTGTTTCCAGCGCTTATCTGACACTGGAGCTGATATGTGATGAAAAAGTCAAAATGTTAACCATTGCTTCCAAAAAAGGCTTATCTCCCCGTTTCCAGCTGTTTAGTGACATTTGGGATGATGTGTGATGAAAAATTCGAGAATTTAACCATTTCTTCCAAAAAAGGCTTATCTCCCTGTTTCCAGCGCTTTTCTGACACCTGGGCTGACATGTGATGAAAAAGTCAGAAATCTTAATCAATGCTTCCAAAAAAGGCTTATCTCCCCGTTTCCAGCTGTTTAGTGACATTTGGGATGATGTGTGATGAAAAATTCAAGAATTTAACCTTTTCTTCCAAAAAAAGGCAGATCTCCCTGTTTCCAGCGCTTTTCTGACACTTGGACTGACATGTGATGAAAAAGTCAGAAATCTTAATCAATGCTTTCAAAAAAGGCTTATCTCCCCGTTTCCAGCTGTTTAGTGACATTTGGGATGATGTGTGATGAAAAATTCAAGAATTTAACCATTTCTTCCAAAAAAGGCTTATCTCCCTGTTTCCAGCGCTTTTCTGACTCTTGGGCTGACATGTGATGAAAAAGTCAGAAATCTTAATCAATGCTTCCAAAAAAGGCTTATCTCCCCGTTTCCAGCTGTTAAGTGACATTTGGGATGATGTGTGATGAAAAATTCAAGAATTTAACCTTTTCTTCCAAAAAAAGGCAGATCTCCCTGTTTCCAGCGCTTTTCTGACACTGGAGCTGATATGTGATGAAAAAATCAAAATGTTAACCATTGCTTCCAAAAAAGGCTTATCTCCCCGTTTCCAGCTGTTTAGTGACATTTGGGATGATGTGTGATGAAAAATTCAAGAATTTAACCTTTTCTTCCAAAATGGCAGATCTCCCTGTTTCCAGCGCATTTCTGACACTTGGGCTGATATGTGATGAAAAAGTCAGAAATCTTAATCAATGCTTCCAAAAAAGGCTTATCTCCCCGTTTCCAGCTGTTTAGTGACATTTGGGATGATGTGTGATGAAAAATTCGAGAATTTAACCATTTCTTCCAAAAAAGGCTTATCTTCCTGTTTCCAGCGCTTTTCTGACACCTGGGCTGACATGTGATGAAAAAGTCATAAATCTTAATCAATGCTTCCAAAAAAGGCTTATCTCCCCGTTTCCAGCTGTTTAGTGACATTTGGGATGATGTGTGATGAAAAATTCAAGAATTTAACCTTTTCTTCCAAAAAAAGGCAGATCTCCCTGTTTCCAGAGCTTTTCTGACACTTGGACTGACATGTGATGAAAAAGTCAGAAATCTTAATCAATGCTTCCAAAAAAGGCTTATCTCCCCGTTTCCAGCTGTTTAGTGACATTTGGGATGATGTGTGATGAAAAATTCAAGAATTCAAACATTTCTTCCAAAAAAGGCTTATCTCCCTGTTTCCAGCGCTTTTCTGACACTTGGGCTGACATGTGATGAAAAAGTCAGAAATCTTAATCAATGCTTCCAAAAAAGGCTTATCTCCCCGTTTCTAGCTGTTTAGTGACATTTGGGATGATGTGTGATGAAAAATTCAAGAATTTAACCTTTTCTACCAAAAAAAAGGCAGATCTCCCTGTTTCCAGCGCTTTTCTGACACTTTGGCTGACATGTGATGAAAAAGTCAGAAATCTTAATCAATGCTTCCAAAAAAGGCTTATCTCCCCGTTTCCAGCTGTTTAGTGACATTTGGGATGATGTGTGATGAAAAATTCAAGAATTTAACCTTTTCTTCCAAAAAAAGGCAGATCTCCCTGTTTCCAGCGCTTTTCTGACACCTGGACTGACATGTGATGAAAAAGTCAGAAATCTTAATCAATGCTTCCAAAAAAGGCTTATCTCCCCGTTTCCAGCTGTTTAGTGACATTTGGGATGATGTGTGATGAAAAATTCGAGAATTTAACCATTTCTTCCAAAAAAGGCTTATCTCCCTGTTTCCAGCGCTTTTCTGACACCTGGACTGACATGTGATGAAAAAGTCATAAATCTTAATCAATGCTTCCAAAAAAGGCTTATCTCCCCGTTTCCAGCTGTTTAGTGACATTTGGGATGATGTGTGATGAAAAATTCAAGAATTTAACCTTTTCTTCCAAAAAAAGGCAGATCTCCCTGTTTCCAGCGCTTTTCTGACACCTGGACTGACATGTGATGAAAAAGTCAGAAATCTTAATCAATGCTTCCAAAAAAGGCTTATCTCCCCGTTTCCAGCTGTTTAGTGACATTTGGGATGATGTGTGATGAAAAATTCAAGAATTTAACCATTTCTTCCAAAAAAGGCTTATCTCCCTGTTTCCAGCGCTTTTCTGACACTTGGGCTGACATGTGATGAAAAAGTCAGAAATCTTAATCAATGCTTCCAAAAAAGGCTTATCTCCCCGTTTCCAGCTGTTTAGTGACATTTGGGATGATGTGTGATGAAAAATTCAAGAATTTAACCTTTTCTTCCAAAAAAAGGCAGATCTCCCTGTTTCCAGCGCTTTTCTGACACTGGAGCTGATATGTGATGAAAAAGTCAAAATGTTAACCATTGCTTCCAAAAAAGGCTTATCTCCCCGTTTCCAGCTGTTTAGTGACATTTGGGATGATGTGTGATGAAAAATTCGAGAATTTAACCATTTCTTCCAAAAAAGGCTTATCTCCCTGTTTCCAGCGCTTTTCTGACACCTGGGCTGACATGTGATGAAAAAGTCAGAAATCTTAATCAATGCTTCCAAAAAAGGCTTATCTCCCCGTTTCCAGCTGTTTAGTGACATTTGGGATGATGTGTGATGAAAAATTCAAGAATTTAACCTTTTCTTCCAAAAAAAGGCAGATCTCCCTGTTTCCAGCGCTTTTCTGACACTTGGGCTGATATGTGATGAAAAAGTCAGAAATCTTAATCAATGCTTCCAAAAAAGGCTTATCTCCCCGTTTCCAGCTGTTTAGTGACATTTGGGATGATGTGTGATGAAAAATTCGAGAATTTAACCATTTCTTCCAAAAAAGGCTTATCTCCCTGTTTCCAGCGCTTTTCTGACACCTGGGCTGACATGTGATGAAAAAGTCATAAATCTTAATCAATGCTTCCAAAAAAGGCTTATCTCCCCGTTTCCAGCTGTTTAGTGACATTTGGGATGATGTGTGATGAAAAATTCAAGAATTTAACCTTTTCTTCCAAAAAAAGGCAGATCTCCCTGTTTCCAGCGCTTTTCTGACACTTGGACTGACATGTGATGAAAAAGTCAGAAATCTTAATCAATGCTTCCAAAAAAGGCTTATCTCCCCGTTTCCAGCTGTTTAGTGACATTTGGGATGATGTGTGATGAAAAATTCGTGAATTTAACCATTTCTTCCAAAAAAGGCTTATCTCCCTGTTTCCAGCGCTTTTCTGACACCTGGGCTGACATGTGATGAAAAAGTCAGAAATCTTAATCAATGCTTCCAAAAAAGGCTTATCTCCCCGTTTCCAGCTGTTTAGTGACATTTGGGATGATGTGTGATGAAAAATTCAAGAATTTAACCTTTTCTTCCAAAAAAAGGCAGATCTCCCTGTTTCCAGCGCTTTTCTGACACTTGGACTGACATGTGATGAAAAAGTCAGAAATCTTAATCAATGCTTCCAAAAAAGGCTTATCTCCCCGTTTCCAGCTGTTTAGTGACATTTGGGATGATGTGTGATGAAAAATTCGTGAATTTAACCATTTCTTCCAAAAAAGGCTTATCTCCCTGTTTCCAGCGCTTTTCTGACACCTGGGCTGACATGTGATGAAAAAGTCAGAAATCTTAATCAATGCTTCCAAAAAAGGCTTATCTCCCCGTTTCCAGCTGTTTCGTGACATTTGGGATGATGTGTGATGAGAAATTCAAGAATTTAACCTTTTCTTCCAAAAAAAGGCAGATCTCCCTGTTTCCAGCGCTTTTCTGACACTTGGACTGACATGTGATGAAAAAGTCAGAAATCTTAATCAATGCTTCCAAAAAAGGCTTATCTCCCCGTTTCCAGCTGTTTAGTGACATTTGGGATGATGTGTGATGAAAAATTCAAGAATTTAACCTTTTCTTCCAAAAAAAGGCAGATCTCCCTGTTTCCAGCGCTTTTCTGACACTTGGACTGACATGTGATGAAAAAGTCAGAAATCTTAATCAATGCTTCCAAAAAAGGCTTATCTCCCCGTTTCCAGCTGTTTAGTGACATTTGGGATGATGTGTGATGAAAAATTCAAGAATTCAAACATTTCTTCCAAAAAAGGCTTATCTCCCTGTTTCCAGCGCTTTTCTGACACTTGGGCTGACATGTGATGAAAAAGTCAGAAATCTTAATCAATGCTTTCAAAAAAGGCTTATCTCCCCGTTTCCAGCTGTTTAGTGACATTTGGGATGATGTGTGATGAAAAATTCAAGAATTTAACCTTTTCTACCAAAAAAAAGGCAGATCTCCCTGTTTCCAGCGCTTTTCTGACACTTGGGCTGACATGTGATGAAAAAGTCAGAAATCTTAATCAATGCTTCCAAAAAAGGCTTATCTCCCCGTTTCCAGCTGTTTAGTGACATTTGGGATGATGTGTGATGAAAAATTCAAGAATTTAACCTTTTCTTCCAAAAAAAGGCAGATCTCCCTGTTTCCAGCGCTTTTCTGACACTGGAGCTGATTTGTGATGAAAAAGTCAAAAAGTTAACCATTGCTTCCAAAAAAGGCTTATCTCCCCGTTTCCAGCTGTTTAGTGACATTTGGGATGATGTGTGATGAAAAATTCGTGAATTTAACCATTTCTTCCAAAAAAGGCTTATCTCCCTGTTTCCAGCGCTTTTCTGACACCTGGGCTGACATGTGATGAAAAAGTCAGAAATCTTAATCAATGCTTCCAAAAAAGGCTTATCTCCCCGTTTCCAGCTGTTTAGTGACATTTGGGGTGATGTGTGATGAAAAATTCAAGAATTTAACCTTTTCTTCCAAAAAAAGGCAGATCTCCCTGTTTCCAGCGCTTTTCTGACACTTGGACTGACATGTGATGAAAAAGTCAGAAATCTTAATCAATGCTTCCAAAAAAGGCTTATCTCCCCGTTTCCAGCTGTTTAGTGACATTTGGGATGATGTGTGATGAAAAATTCAAGAATTTAAACATTTCTTCCAAAAAAGGCTTATCTCCCTGTTTCCAGCGCTTTTCTGACACTTGGGCTGACATGTGATAAAAAGTCAGAAATCTTAATCAATGCTTCCAAAAAAGGCTTATCTCCCCGTTTCTAGCTGTTTAGTGACATTTGGGATGATGTGTGATGAAAAATTCAAGAATTTAACCTTTTCTACCAAAAAAAAGGCAGATCTCCCTGTTTCCAGCGCTTTTCTGACACTTGGGCTGACATGTGATGAAAAAGTCAGAAATCTTAATCAATGCTTCCAAAAAAGGCTTATCTCCCCGTTTCCAGCTGTTTAGTGACATTTGGGATGATGTGTGATGAAAAATTCAAGAATTTAACCTTTTCTTCCAAAAAAAGGCAGATCTCCCTGTTTCCAGCGCTTTTCTGACACTGGAGCTGATATGTGATGAAAAAGTCAAAATGTTAACCATTGCTTCCAAAAAAGGCTTATCTCCCCGTTTCCAGCTGTTTAGTGACATTTGGGATGATGTGTGATGAAAAATTCGAGAATTTAACCATTTCTTCCAAAAAAGGCTTATCTCCCTGTTTCCAGCGCTTTTCTGACACCTGGGCTGACATGTGATGAAAAAGTCAGAAATCTTAATCAATGCTTCCAAAAAAGGCTTATCACCCCGTTTCCAGCTGTTTAGTGACATTTGGGATGATGTGTGATGAAAAATTCAAGAATTTAACCTTTTCTTCCAAAAAAAGGCAGATCTCCCTGTTTCCAGCGCTTTTCTGACACTTGGACTGACATGTGATGAAAAAGTCAGAAATCTTAATCAATGCTTCCAAAAAAGGCTTATCTCCCCGTTTCCAGCTGTTTAGTGACATTTGGGATGATGTGTGATGAAAAATTCGTGAATTTAAACATTTCTTCCAAAAAAGGCTTATCTCCCTGTTTCCAGCGCTTTTCTGACACCTGGGCTGACATGTGATGAAAAAGTCAGAAATCTTAATCAATGCTTCCAAAAAAGGCTTATCTCCCCGTTTCCAGCTGTTTAGTGACATTTGGGATGATGTGTGATGAAAAATTCAAGAATTTAACCTTTTCTTCCAAAAAAAGGCAGATCTCCCTGTTTCCAGCGCTTTTCTGACACTTGGACTGACATGTGATGAAAAAGTCAGAAATCTTAATCAATGCTTCCAAAAAAGGCTTATCTCCCCGTTTCCAGCTGTTTAGTGACATTTGGGATGATGTGTGATGAAAAATTCAAGAATTTAACCATTTCTTCCAAAAAAGGCTTATCTCCCTGTTTCCAGCGCTTTTCTGACACTTGGGCTGACATGTGATGAAAAAGTCAGAAATCTTAATCAATGCTTCCAAAAAAGGCTTATCTCCCCGTTTCCAGCTGTTTAGTGACATTTGGGATGATGTGTGATGAAAAATTCAAGAATTTAACCTTTTCTTCCAAAAAAAGGCAGATCTCCCTGTTTCCAGCGCTTTTCTGACACTGGAGCTGATATGTGATGAAAAAGTCAGAAATCTTAATCAATGCTTCCAAAAAAGGCTTATCTCCCCGTTTCCAGCTGTTTAGTGACATTTGGGATGATGTGTGATGAAAAATTCGAGAATTTAACCATTTCTTCCAAAAAAGGCTTATCTCCCTGTTTCCAGCGCTTTTCTGACACTTGGGCTGACATGTGATGAAAAAGTCAGAAATCTTAATCAATGCTTCCAAAAAAGGCTTATCTCCCCGTTTCCAGCTGTTTAGTGACATTTGGGATGATGTGTGATGAAAAATTTAAGAATTTAACCTTTTCTTCCAAAAAAAGGCAGATCTCCCTGTTTCCAGCACTTTTCTGACACTGGAGCTGATATGTGATGAAAAAGTCAAAATGTTAACCATTGCTTCCAAAAAAGGCTTATCTCCCCGTTTTCAGCTGTTTAGTGACATTTGGGATGATGTGTTATGAAAAATTCGAGAATTTAACCATTTCTTCCAAAAAAGGCTTATCTCCCTGTTTCCAGCGCTTTTCTGACATCTGGGCTGACATGTGATGAAAAAGTCAGAAATCTTAATCAATGCTTCCAAAAAAGGCTTATCTCCCCGTTTCCAGCTGTTTAGTGACATTTGGGATGATGTGTGATGAAAAATTTAAGAATTTAACCTTTTCTTCCAAAAAAAGGCAGATCTCCCTGTTTCCAGCGCTTTTCTGACACTTGGACTGACATGTGATGAAAAAGTCAGAAATCTTAATCAATGCTTCCAAAAAAGGCTTATCTCCCCGTTTCCAGCTGTTTAGTGACATTTGGGATGATGTGTGATGAAAAATTCAAGAATTTAACCTTTTCTTCCAAAAAAAGGCAGATCTCCCTGTTTCCAGCGCTTTTCTGACACTGGAGCTGACATGTGATGAAAAAGTCAGAAATCTTAATCAATGCTTCCAAAAAAGGCTTATCTCCCCGTTTCCAGCTGTTTAGTGACATTTGGGATGATGTGTGATGAAAAATTTAAGAATTTAACCTTTTCTTCCAAAAAAAGGCAGATCTCCCTGTTTCCAGCACTTTTCTGACACTGGAGCTGATATGTGATGAAAAAGTCAAAATGTTAACCATTGCTTCCAAAAAAGGCTTATCTCCCCGTTTTCAGCTGTTTAGTGACATTTGGGATGATGTGTGATGAAAAATTCGAGAATTTAACCATTTCTTCCAAAAAAGGCTTATCTCCCTGTTTCCAGCGCTTTTCTGACATCTGGGCTGACATGTGATGAAAAAGTCAGAAATCTTAATCAATGCTTCCAAAAAAGGCTTATCTCCCCGTTTCCAGCTGTTTAGTGACATTTGGGATGATGTGTGATGAAAAATTCAAGAATTTAACCTTTTCTTCCAAAAAAAGGCAGATCTCCCTGTTTCCAGCGCTTTTCTGACACTGGAGCTGACATGTGATGAAAAAGTCAAAATGTTAACCATTGCTTCCAAAAAAGGCTTATCTCCCCGTTTCCAGCTGTTTAGTGACATTTGGGATGATGTGTGATGAAAAATTCGAGAATTTAACCTTTTCTTCCAAAAAAGGCTTATCTCCCTGTTTCCAGCGCTTTTCTGACACCTGGACTGACATGTGATGAAAAAGTCATAAATCTTAATCAATGCTTCCAAAAAAGGCTTATCTCCCCGTTTCCAGCTGTTTAGTGACATTTGGGATGATGTGTGATGAAAAATTCAAGAATTTAACCATTTCTTCCAACAGAGGCTTAACTCCCTGTTTCCAGCGCTTTTCTGACACTTGGGCTGACATGTGATGAAAAAGTCAGAAATCTTAATCAATGCTTCCAAAAAAGGCTTATCTCCCCGTTTCCAGCTGTTTAGTGACATTTGGGATGATGTGTGATGAAAAATTCAAGAATTTAACCTTTTCTTCCAAAAAAAGGCAGATCTCCCTGTTTCCAGCGCTTTTCTGACACCTGGGCTGACATGTGATGAAAAAGTCAGAAATCTTAATCAATGCTTCCAAAAAAGGCTTATCTCCCCGTTTCCAGCTGTTTAGTGACATTTGGGATGATGTGTGATGAAAAATTCAAGAATTTAACCTTTTCTTCCAAAAAAAGGCAGATCTCCCTGTTTCCAGCGCTTTTCTGACACTGGAGCTGATATGTGATGAAAAAGTCAAAATGTTAACCAGTGCTTCCAAAAAAGGCTTATCTCCCCGTTTCCAGCTGTTTAGTGACATTTGGGATGATGTGTGATGAAAAATTCGAGAATTTAACCATTTCTTCCAAAAAAGGCTTATCTCCCTGTTTCCAGCGCTTTTCTGACACCTGGGCTGACATGTGATGAAAAAGTCAGAAATCTTAATCAATGCTTCCAAAAAAGGCTTATCTCCCCGTTTCCAGCTGTTTAGTGACATTTGGGATGATGTGTGATGAAAAATTCAAGAATTTAACCTTTTCTTCCAAAAAAAGGCAGATCTCCCTGTTTCCAGCGCTTATCTGACACTGGAGCTGATATGTGATGAAAAAGTCAAAATGTTAACCATTGCTTCCAAAAAAGGCTTATCTCCCCGTTTCCAGCTGTTTAGTGACATTTGGGATGATGTGTGATGAAAAATTCGAGAATTTAACCATTTCTTCCAAAAAAGGCTTATCTCCCTGTTTCCAGCGCTTTTCTGACACCTGGGCTGACATGTGATGAAAAAGTCAGAAATCTTAATCAATGCTTCCAAAAAAGGCTTATCTCCCCGTTTCCAGCTGTTTAGTGACATTTGGGATGATGTGTGATGAAAAATTCAAGAATTTAACCTTTTCTTCCAAAAAAAGGCAGATCTCCCTGTTTCCAGCGCTTTTCTGACACTTGGACTGACATGTGATGAAAAAGTCAGAAATCTTAATCAATGCTTTCAAAAAAGGCTTATCTCCCCGTTTCCAGCTGTTTAGTGACATTTGGGATGATGTGTGATGAAAAATTCAAGAATTTAACCATTTCTTCCAAAAAAGGCTTATCTCCCTGTTTCCAGCGCTTTTCTGACTCTTGGGCTGACATGTGATGAAAAAGTCAGAAATCTTAATCAATGCTTCCAAAAAAGGCTTATCTCCCCGTTTCCAGCTGTTAAGTGACATTTGGGATGATGTGTGATGAAAAATTCAAGAATTTAACCTTTTCTTCCAAAAAAAGGCAGATCTCCCTGTTTCCAGCGCTTTTCTGACACTGGAGCTGATATGTGATGAAAAAATCAAAATGTTAACCATTGCTTCCAAAAAAGGCTTATCTCCCCGTTTCCAGCTGTTTAGTGACATTTGGGATGATGTGTGATGAAAAATTCAAGAATTTAACCTTTTCTTCCAAAATGGCAGATCTCCCTGTTTCCAGCGCATTTCTGACACTTGGGCTGATATGTGATGAAAAAGTCAGAAATCTTAATCAATGCTTCCAAAAAAGGCTTATCTCCCCGTTTCCAGCTGTTTAGTGACATTTGGGATGATGTGTGATGAAAAATTCGAGAATTTAACCATTTCTTCCAAAAAAGGCTTATCTCCCTGTTTCCAGCGCTTTTCTGACACCTGGGCTGACATGTGATGAAAAAGTCATAAATCTTAATCAATGCTTCCAAAAAAGGCTTATCTCCCCGTTTCCAGCTGTTTAGTGACATTTGGGATGATGTGTGATGAAAAATTCAAGAATTTAACCTTTTCTTCCAAAAAAAGGCAGATCTCCCTGTTTCCAGAGCTTTTCTGACACTTGGACTGACATGTGATGAAAAAGTCAGAAATCTTAATCAATGCTTCCAAAAAAGGCTTATCTCCCCGTTTCCAGCTGTTTAGTGACATTTGGGATGATGTGTGATGAAAAATTCAAGAATTCAAACATTTCTTCCAAAAAAGGCTTATCTCCCTGTTTCCAGCGCTTTTCTGACACTTGGGCTGACATGTGATGAAAAAGTCAGAAATCTTAATCAATGCTTCCAAAAAAGGCTTATCTCCCCGTTTCTAGCTGTTTAGTGACATTTGGGATGATGTGTGATGAAAAATTCAAGAATTTAACCTTTTCTACCAAAAAAAAGGCAGATCTCCCTGTTTCCAGCGCTTTTCTGACACTTTGGCTGACATGTGATGAAAAAGTCAGAAATCTTAATCAATGCTTCCAAAAAAGGCTTATCTCCCCGTTTCCAGCTGTTTAGTGACATTTGGGATGATGTGTGATGAAAAATTCAAGAATTTAACCTTTTCTTCCAAAAAAAGGCAGATCTCCCTGTTTCCAGCGCTTTTCTGACACCTGGACTGACATGTGATGAAAAAGTCAGAAATCTTAATCAATGCTTCCAAAAAAGGCTTATCTCCCCGTTTCCAGCTGTTTAGTGACATTTGGGATGATGTGTGATGAAAAATTCGAGAATTTAACCATTTCTTCCAAAAAAGGCTTATCTCCCTGTTTCCAGCGCTTTTCTGACACCTGGACTGACATGTGATGAAAAAGTCATAAATCTTAATCAATGCTTCCAAAAAAGGCTTATCTCCCCGTTTCCAGCTGTTTAGTGACATTTGGGATGATGTGTGATGAAAAATTCAAGAATTTAACCTTTTCTTCCAAAAAAAGGCAGATCTCCCTGTTTCCAGCGCTTTTCTGACACCTGGACTGACATGTGATGAAAAAGTCAGAAATCTTAATCAATGCTTCCAAAAAAGGCTTATCTCCCCGTTTCCAGCTGTTTAGTGACATTTGGGATGATGTGTGATGAAAAATTCAAGAATTTAACCATTTCTTCCAAAAAAGGCTTATCTCCCTGTTTCCAGCGCTTTTCTGACACTTGGGCTGACATGTGATGAAAAAGTCAGAAATCTTAATCAATGCTTCCAAAAAAGGCTTATCTCCCCGTTTCCAGCTGTTTAGTGACATTTGGGATGATGTGTGATGAAAAATTCAAGAATTTAACCTTTTCTTCCAAAAAAAGGCAGATCTCCCTGTTTCCAGCGCTTTTCTGACACTGGAGCTGATATGTGATGAAAAAGTCAAAATGTTAACCATTGCTTCCAAAAAAGGCTTATCTCCCCGTTTCCAGCTGTTTAGTGACATTTGGGATGATGTGTGATGAAAAATTCGAGAATTTAACCATTTCTTCCAAAAAAGGCTTATCTCCCTGTTTCCAGCGCTTTTCTGACACCTGGGCTGACATGTGATGAAAAAGTCAGAAATCTTAATCAATGCTTCCAAAAAAGGCTTATCTCCCCGTTTCCAGCTGTTTAGTGACATTTGGGATGATGTGTGATGAAAAATTCAAGAATTTAACCTTTTCTTCCAAAAAAAGGCAGATCTCCCTGTTTCCAGCGCTTTTCTGACACTTGGGCTGATATGTGATGAAAAAGTCAGAAATCTTAATCAATGCTTCCAAAAAAGGCTTATCTCCCCGTTTCCAGCTGTTTAGTGACATTTGGGATGATGTGTGATGAAAAATTCGAGAATTTAACCATTTCTTCCAAAAAAGGCTTATCTCCCTGTTTCCAGCGCTTTTCTGACACCTGGGCTGACATGTGATGAAAAAGTCATAAATCTTAATCAATGCTTCCAAAAAAGGCTTATCTCCCCGTTTCCAGCTGTTTAGTGACATTTGGGATGATGTGTGATGAAAAATTCAAGAATTTAACCTTTTCTTCCAAAAAAAGGCAGATCTCCCTGTTTCCAGCGCTTTTCTGACACTTGGACTGACATGTGATGAAAAAGTCAGAAATCTTAATCAATGCTTCCAAAAAAGGCTTATCTCCCCGTTTCCAGCTGTTTAGTGACATTTGGGATGATGTGTGATGAAAAATTCGTGAATTTAACCATTTCTTCCAAAAAAGGCTTATCTCCCTGTTTCCAGCGCTTTTCTGACACCTGGGCTGACATGTGATGAAAAAGTCAGAAATCTTAATCAATGCTTCCAAAAAAGGCTTATCTCCCCGTTTCCAGCTGTTTAGTGACATTTGGGATGATGTGTGATGAAAAATTCAAGAATTTAACCTTTTCTTCCAAAAAAAGGCAGATCTCCCTGTTTCCAGCGCTTTTCTGACACTTGGACTGACATGTGATGAAAAAGTCAGAAATCTTAATCAATGCTTCCAAAAAAGGCTTATCTCCCCGTTTCCAGCTGTTTAGTGACATTTGGGATGATGTGTGATGAAAAATTCGTGAATTTAACCATTTCTTCCAAAAAAGGCTTATCTCCCTGTTTCCAGCGCTTTTCTGACACCTGGGCTGACATGTGATGAAAAAGTCAGAAATCTTAATCAATGCTTCCAAAAAAGGCTTATCTCCCCGTTTCCAGCTGTTTCGTGACATTTGGGATGATGTGTGATGAGAAATTCAAGAATTTAACCTTTTCTTCCAAAAAAAGGCAGATCTCCCTGTTTCCAGCGCTTTTCTGACACTTGGACTGACATGTGATGAAAAAGTCAGAAATCTTAATCAATGCTTCCAAAAAAGGCTTATCTCCCCGTTTCCAGCTGTTTAGTGACATTTGGGATGATGTGTGATGAAAAATTCGTGAATTTAACCATTTCTTCCAAAAAAGGCTTATCTCCCTGTTTCCAGCGCTTTTCTGACACCTGGGCTGACATGTGATGAAAAAGTCAGAAATCTTAATCAATGCTTCCAAAAAAGGCTTATCTCCCCGTTTCCAGCTGTTTAGTGACATTTGGGATGATGTGTGATGAAAAATTCAAGAATTTAACCTTTTCTTCCAAAAAAAGGCAGATCTCCCTGTTTCCAGCGCTTTTCTGACACTTGGACTGACATGTGATGAAAAAGTCAGAAATCTTAATCAATGCTTCCAAAAAAGGCTTATCTCCCCGTTTCCAGCTGTTTAGTGACATTTGGGATGATGTGTGATGAAAAATTCAAGAATTTAACCTTTTCTTCCAAAAAAAGGCAGATCTCCCTGTTTCCAGCGCTTTTCTGACACTGGAGCTGATATGTGATGAAAAAATCAAAATGTTAACCATTGCTTCCAAAAAAGGCTTATCTCCCCGTTTCCAGCTGTTTAGTGACATTTGGGATGATGTGTGATGAAAAATTCAAGAATTTAACCTTTTCTTCCAAAAAAAGGCAGATCTCCCTGTTTCCAGCGCTTTTCTGACACTTGGACTGACATGTGATGAAAAAGTCAGAAATCTTAATCAATGCTTCCAAAAAAGGCTTATCTCCCCGTTTCCAGCTGTTTAGTGACATTTGGGATGATGTGTGATGAAAAATTCGAGAATTTAACCATTTCTTCCAAAAAAGGCTTATCTCCCTGTTTCCAGCGCTTTTCTGACACCTGGGCTGACATGTGATGAAAAAGTCATAAATCTTAATCAATGCTTCCAAAAAAGGCTTATCTCCCCGTTTCCAGCTGTTTAGTGACATTTGGGATGATGTGTGATGAAAAATTCAAGAATTTAACCTTTTCTTCCAAAAAAAGGCAGATCTCCCTGTTTCCAGCGCTTTTCTGACACTTGGACTGACATGTGATGAAAAAGTCAGAAATCTTAATCAATGCTTCCAAAAAAGGCTTATCTCCCCGTTTCCAGCTGTTTAGTGACATTTGGGATGATGTGTGATGAAAAATTCGAGAATTCAAACATTTCTTCCAAAAAAGGCTTATCTCCCTGTTTCCAGCGCTTTTCTGACACTTGGGCTGACATGTGATGAAAAAGTCAGAAATCTTAATCAATGCTTCCAAAAAAGGCTTATCTCCCCGTTTCTAGCTGTTTAGTGACATTTGGGATGATGTGTGATGAAAAATTCAAGAATTTAACCTTTTCTACCAAAAAAAAGGCAGATCTCCCTGTTTCCAGCGCTTTTCTGACACTTTGGCTGACATGTGATGAAAAAGTCAGAAATCTTAATCAATGCTTCCAAAAAAGGCTTATCTCCCCGTTTCCAGCTGTTTAGTGACATTTGGGATGATGTGTGATGAAAAATTCAAGAATTTAACCTTTTCTTCCAAAAAAAGGCAGATCTCCCTGTTTCCAGCGCTTTTCTGACACTGGAGCTGATATGTGATGAAAAAGTCAAAATGTTAACCATTGCTTCCAAAAAAGGCTTATCTCCCCGTTTCCCGCTGTTTAGTGACATTTGGGATGATGTGTGATGAAAAATTCGAGAATTTAACCATTTCTTCCAAAAAAGGCTTATCTCCCTGTTTACAGCGCTTTTCTGACACCTGGGCTGACATGTGATGAAAAAGTCAGAAATCTTAATCAATGCTTCCAAAAAAGGCTTATCTCCCCGTTTCCAGCTGTTTAGTGACATTTGGGATGATGTGTGATGAAAAATTCAAGAATTTAACCTTTTCTTCCAAAAAAAGGCAGATCTCCCTGTTTCCAGCGCTTTTCTGACACTGGAGCTGATATGTGATGAAAAAGTCAAAATGTTAACCATTGCTTCCAAAAAAGGCTTATCTCCCCGTTTCCAGCTGTTTAGTGACATTTGGGATGATGTGTGATGAAAAATTCGAGAATTTAACCATTTCTTCCAAAAAAGGCTTATCTCCCTGTTTCCAGCGCTTTTCTGACACCTGGACTGACATGTGATGAAAAAGTCATAAATCTTAATCAATGCTTCCAAAAAAGGCTTATCTCCCCGTTTCCAGCTGTTTAGTGACATTTGGGATGATGTGTGATGAAAAATTCAAGAATTTAACCATTTCTTCCAACAGAGGCTTAACTCCCTGTTTCCAGCGCTTTTCTGACACTTGGGCTGACATGTGATGAAAAAGTCAGAAATCTTAATCAATGCTTCCAAAAAAGGCTTATCTCCCCGTTTCCAGCTGTTTAGTGACATTTGGGATGATGTGTGATGAAAAATTCAAGAATTTAACCTTTTCTTCCAAAAAAAGGCAGATCTCCCTGTTTCCAGCGCTTTTCTGACACCTGGACTGACATGTGATGAAAAAGTCAGAAATCTTAATCAATGCTTCCAAAAAAGGCTTATCTCCCCGTTTCCAGCTGTTTAGTGACATTTGGGATGATGTGTGATGAAAAATTCAAGAATTTAACCATTTCTTCCAAAAAAGGCTTATCTCCCTGTTTCCAGCGCTTTTCTGACACTTGGGCTGACATGTGATGAAAAAGTCAGAAATCTTAATCAATGCTTCCAAAAAAGGCTTATCTCCCCGTTTCCAGCTGTTTAGTGACATTTGGGATGATGTGTGATGAAAAATTCAAGAATTTAACCTTTTCTTCCAAAAAAAGGCAGATCTCCCTGTTTCCAGCGCTTTTCTGACACTGGAGCTGATATGTGATGAAAAAGTCAAAATGTTAACCATTGCTTCCAAAAAAGGCTTATCTCCCCGTTTCCAGCTGTTTAGTGACATTTGGGATGATGTGTGATGAAAAATTCGAGAATTTAACCATTTCTTCCAAAAAAGGCTTATCTCCCTGTTTCCAGCGCTTTTCTGACACCTGGGCTGACATGTGATGAAAAAGTCAGAAATCTTAATCAATGCTTCCAAAAAAGGCTTATCTCCCCGTTTCCAGCTGTTTAGTGACATTTGGGATGATGTGTGATGAAAAATTCAAGAATTTAACCTTTTCTTCCAAAAAAAGGCAGATCTCCCTGTTTCCAGCGCTTTTCTGACACTTGGGCTGATATGTGATGAAAAAGTCAGAAATCTTAATCAATGCTTCCAAAAAAGGCTTATCTCCCCGTTTCCAGCTGTTTAGTGACATTTGGGATGATGTGTGATGAAAAATTCGAGAATTTAACCATTTCTTCCAAAAAAGGCTTATCTCCCTGTTTCCAGCGCTTTTCTGACACCTGGGCTGACATGTGATGAAAAAGTCAGAAATCTTAATCAATGCTTCCAAAAAAGGCTTATCTCCCCGTTTCCAGCTGTTTAGTGACATTTGGGATGATGTGTGATGAAAAATTCAAGAATTTAACCTTTTCTTCCAAAAAAAGGCAGATCTCCCTGTTTCCAGCGCTTTTCTGACACCTGGACTGACATGTGATGAAAAAGTCAGAAATCTTAATCAATGCTTCCAAAAAAGGCTTATCTCCCCGTTTCCAGCTGTTTAGTGACATTTGGGATGATGTGTGATGAAAAATTCAAGAATTTAACCATTTCTTCCAAAAAAGGCTTATCTCCCTGTTTCCAGCGCTTTTCTGACACTTGGGCTGACATGTGATGAAAAAGTCAGAAATCTTAATCAATGCTTCCAAAAAAGGCTTATCTCCCCGTTTCCAGCTGTTTAGTGACATTTGGGATGATGTGTGATGAAAAATTCAAGAATTTAACCTTTTCTTCCAAAAAAAGGCAGATCTCCCTGTTTCCAGCGCTTTTCTGACACTGGAGCTGATATGTGATGAAAAAGTCAAAATGTTAACCATTGCTTCCAAAAAAGGCTTATCTCCCCGTTTCCAGCTGTTTAGTGACATTTGGGATGATGTGTGATGAAAAATTCGAGAATTTAACCATTTCTTCCAAAAAAGGCTTATCTCCCTGTTTCCAGCGCTTTTCTGACACCTGGGCTGACATGTGATGAAAAAGTCAGAAATCTTAATCAATGCTTCCAAAAAAGGCTTATCTCCCCGTTTCCAGCTGTTTAGTGACATTTGGGATGATGTGTGATGAAAAATTCAAGAATTTAACCTTTTCTTCCAAAAAAAGGCAGATCTCCCTGTTTCCAGCGCTTTTCTGACACTTGGGCTGATATGTGATGAAAAAGTCAGAAATCTTAATCAATGCTTCCAAAAAAGGCTTATCTCCCCGTTTCCAGCTGTTTAGTGACATTTGGGATGATGTGTGATGAAAAATTCGAGAATTTAACCATTTCTTCCAAAAAAGGCTTATCTCCCTGTTTCCAGCGCTTTTCTGACACCTGGGCTGACATGTGATGAAAAAGTCATAAATCTTAATCAATGCTTCCAAAAAAGGCTTATCTCCCCGTTTCCAGCTGTTTAGTGACATTTGGGATGATGTGTGATGAAAAATTCAAGAATTTAACCTTTTCTTCCAAAAAAAGGCAGATCTCCCTGTTTCCAGCGCTTTTCTGACACTTGGACTGACATGTGATGAAAAAGTCAGAAATCTTAATCAATGCTTCCAAAAAAGGCTTATCTCCCCGTTTCCAGCTGTTTAGTGACATTTGGGATGATGTGTGATGAAAAATTCGTGAATTTAACCATTTCTTCCAAAAAAGGCTTATCTCCCTGTTTCCAGCTCTTTTCTGACACCTGGGCTGACATGTGATGAAAAAGTCAGAAATCTTAATCAATGCTTCCAAAAAAGGCTTATCTCCCCGTTTCCAGCTGTTTAGTGACATTTGGGATGATGTGTGATGAAAAATTCAAGAATTTAACCTTTTCTTCCAAAAAAAGGCAGATCTCCCTGTTTCCAGCGCTTTTCTGACACTTGGACTGACATGTGATGAAAAAGTCAGAAATCTTAATCAATGCTTCCAAAAAAGGCTTATCTCCCCGTTTCCAGCTGTTTAGTGACATTTGGGATGATGTGTGATGAAAAATTCGTGAATTTAACCATTTCTTCCAAAAAAGGCTTATCTCCCTGTTTCCAGCGCTTTTCTGACACCTGGGCTGACATGTGATGAAAAAGTCAGAAATCTTAATCAATGCTTCCACAAAAGGCTTATCTCCCCGTTTCCAGCTGTTTCGTGACATTTGGGATGATGTGTGATGAAAAATTCAAGAATTTAACCTTTTCTTCCAAAAAAAGGCAGATCTCCCTGTTTCCAGCGCTTTTCTGACACTTGGACTGACATGTGATGAAAAAGTCAGAAATCTTAATCAATGCTTCCAAAAAAGGCTTATCTCCCCGTTTCCAGCTGTTTAGTGACATTTGGGATGATGTGTGATGAAAAATTCGTGAATTTAACCATTTCTTCCAAAAAAGGCTTATCTCCCTGTTTCCAGCGCTTTTCTGACACCTGGGCTGACATGTGATGAAAAAGTCAGAAATCTTAATCAATGCTTCCAAAAAAGGCTTATCTCCCCGTTTCCAGCTGTTTAGTGACATTTGGGATGATGTGTGATGAAAAATTCAAGAATTTAACCTTTTCTTCCAAAAAAAGGCAGATCTCCCTGTTTCCAGCGCTTTTCTGACACTTGGACTGACATGTGATGAAAAAGTCAGAAATCTTAATCAATGCTTCCAAAAAAGGCTTATCTCCCCGTTTCCAGCTGTTTAGTGACATTTGGGATGATGTGTGATGAAAAATTCGTGAATTTAACCATTTCTTCCAAAAAAGGCTTATCTCCCTGTTTCCAGCGCTTTTCTGACACCTGGGCTGACATGTGATGAAAAAGTCAGAAATCTTAATCAATGCTTCCAAAAAAGGCTTATCTCCCCGTTTCCAGCTGTTTAGTGACATTTGGGATGATGTGTGATGAAAAATTCAAGAATTTAACCTTTTCTTCCAAAAAAAGGCAGATCTCCCTGTTTCCAGCGCTTTTCTGACACTTGGACTGACATGTGATGAAAAAGTCAGAAATCTTAATCAATGCTTCCAAAAAAGGCTTATCTCCCCGTTTCCAGCTGTTTAGTGACATTTGGGATGATGTGTGATGAAAAATTCAAGAATTTAACCATTTCTTCCAAAAAAGGCTTATCTCCCTGTTTCCAGCGCTTTTCTGACACTTGGGCTGACTTGTGATGAAAAAGTCAGAAATCTTAATCAATGCTTCCAAAAAAAGGCTTATCTCCCCGTTTCCAGCTGTTTAGTGACATTTGGGATGATGTGTGATGAAAAATTCAAGAATTTAACCTTTTCTTCCAAAAAAAGGCAGATCTCCCTGTTTCCAGCGCTTTTCTGACACTGGAGCTGATATGTGATGAAAAAGTCAGAAATCTTAATCAATGCTTCCAAAAAAGGCTTATCTCCCCGTTTCCAGCTGTTTAGTGACATTTGGGATGATGTGTGATGAAAAATTCGAGAATTTAACCATTTCTTCCAAAAAAGGCTTATCTCCCTGTTTCCAGCGCTTTTCTGACACTTGGGCTGACATGTGATGAAAAAGTCAGAAATCTTAATCAATGCTTCCAAAAATGGCTTATCTCCCCGTTTCCAGCTGTTTAGTGACATTTGGGATGATGTGTGATGAAAAATTCAAGAATTTAACCTTTTCTTCCAAAAAAAGGCAGATCTCCCTGTTTCCAGCGCTTTTCTGACACTGGAGCTGATATGTGATGAAAAAGTCAAAATGTTAACCATTGCTTCCAAAAAAGGCTTATCTCCCCGTTTCCAGCGCTTTTCTGACACCTGGGCTGAAATGTGATGAAAAAGTCAGAAATCTTAATCAATGCTTCCAAAAAAGGCTTATCTCCCCGTTTCCAGCTGTTTAGTGACATTTGGGATGATGTGTGATGAAAAATTCGTGAATTTAACCATTTCTTCCAAAAAAGGCTTATCTCCCTGTTTCCAGCGCTTTTCTGACACCTGGGCTGACATGTGATGAAAAAGTCAGAAATCTTAATCAATGCTTCCAAAAAAGGCTTATCTCCCCGTTTCCAGCTGTTTAGTGACATTTGGGATGATGTGTGATGAAAAATTCAAGAATTTAACCTTTTCTTCCAAAAAAAGGCAGATCTCCCTGTTTCCAGCGCTTTTCTGACACTTGGACTGACATGTGATGAAAAAGTCAGAAATCTTAATCAATGCTTCCAAAAAAGGCTTATCTCCCCGTTTCCAGCTGTTTAGTGACATTTGGGATGATGTGTGATGAAAAATTCGTGAATTTAACCATTTCTTCCAAAAAAGGCTTATCTCCCTGTTTCCAGCGCTTTTCTGACACCTGGGCTGACATGTGATGAAAAAGTCAGAAATCTTAATCAATGCTTCCAAAAAAGGCTTATCTCCCCGTTTCCAGCTGTTTCGTGACATTTGGGATGATGTGTGATGAAAAATTCAAGAATTTAACCTTTTCTTCCAAAAAAAGGCAGATCTCCCTGTTTCCAGCGCTTTTCTGACACTTGGACTGACATGTGATGAAAAAGTCAGAAATCTTAATCAATGCTTCCAAAAAAGGCTTATCTCCCCGTTTCCAGCTGTTTAGTGACATTTGGGATGATGTGTGATGAAAAATTCGTGAATTTAACCATTTCTTCCAAAAAAGGCTTATCTCCCTGTTTCCAGCGCTTTTCTGACACCTGGGCTGACATGTGATGAAAAAGTCAGAAATCTTAATCAATGCTTCCAAAAAAGGCTTATCTCCCCGTTTCCAGCTGTTTAGTGACATTTGGGATGATGTGTGATGAAAAATTCAAGAATTTAACCTTTTCTTCCAAAAAAAGGCAGATCTCCCTGTTTCCAGCGCTTTTCTGACACTTGGACTGACATGTGATGAAAAAGTCAGAAATCTTAATCAATGCTTCCAAAAAAGGCTTATCTCCCCGTTTCCAGCTGTTTAGTGACATTTGGGATGATGTGTGATGAAAAATTCGTGAATTTAACCATTTCTTCCAAAAAAGGCTTATCTCCCTGTTTCCAGCGCTTTTCTGACACCTGGGCTGACATGTGATGAAAAAGTCAGAAATCTTAATCAATGCTTCCAAAAAAGGCTTATCTCCCCGTTTCCAGCTGTTTAGTGACATTTGGGATGATGTGTGATGAAAAATTCAAGAATTTAACCTTTTCTTCCAAAAAAAGGCAGATCTCCCTGTTTCCAGCGCTTTTCTGACACTTGGACTGACATGTGATGAAAAAGTCAGAAATCTTAATCAATGCTTCCAAAAAAGGCTTATCTCCCCGTTTCCAGCTGTTTAGTGACATTTGGGATGATGTGTGATGAAAAATTCAAGAATTTAACCATTTCTTCCAAAAAAGGCTTATCTCCCTGTTTCCAGCGCTTTTCTGACACTTGGGCTGACTTGTGATGAAAAAGTCAGAAATCTTAATCAATGCTTCCAAAAAAAGGCTTATCTCCCCGTTTCCAGCTGTTTAGTGACATTTGGGATGATGTGTGATGAAAAATTCAGAAATCTTAATCAATGCTTCCAAAAAAGGCTTATCTCCCCGTTTCCAGCTGTTTAGTGACATTTGGGATGATGTGTGATGAAAAATTCGTGAATTTAACCATTTCTTCCAAAAAAGGCTTATCTCCCTGTTTCCAGCGCTTTTCTGACACCTGGGCTGACATGTGATGAAAAAGTCAGAAATCTTAATCAATGCTTCCAAAAAAGGCTTATCTCCCCGTTTCCAGCTGTTTAGTGACATTTGGGATGATGTGTGATGAAAAATTCAAGAATTTAACCTTTTCTTCCAAAAAAAGGCAGATCTCCCTGTTTCCAGCGCTTTTCTGACACTTGGACTGACATGTGATGAAAAAGTCAGAAATCTTAATCAATGCTTCCAAAAAAGGCTTATCTCCCCGTTTCCAGCTGTTTAGTGACATTTGGGATGATGTGTGATGAAAAATTCGTGAATTTAACCATTTCTTCCAAAAAAGGCTTATCTCCCTGTTTCCAGCGCTTTTCTGACACCTGGGCTGACATGTGATGAAAAAGTCAGAAATCTTAATCAATGCTTCCAAAAAAGGCTTATCTCCCCGTTTCCAGCTGTTTCGTGACATTTGGGATGATGTGTGATGAAAAATTCAAGAATTTAACCTTTTCTTCCAAAAAAAGGCAGATCTCCCTGTTTCCAGCGCTTTTCTGACACTTGGACTGACATGTGATGAAAAAGTCAGAAATCTTAATCAATGCTTCCAAAAAAGGCTTATCTCCCCGTTTCCAGCTGTTTAGTGACATTTGGGATGATGTGTGATGAAAAATTCGTGAATTTAACCATTTCTTCCAAAAAAGGCTTATCTCCCTGTTTCCAGCGCTTTTCTGACACCTGGGCTGACATGTGATGAAAAAGTCAGAAATCTTAATCAATGCTTCCAAAAAAGGCTTATCTCCCCGTTTCCAGCTGTTTAGTGACATTTGGGATGATGTGTGATGAAAAATTCAAGAATTTAACCTTTTCTTCCAAAAAAAGGCAGATCTCCCTGTTTCCAGCGCTTTTCTGACACTTGGACTGACATGTGATGAAAAAGTCAGAAATCTTAATCAATGCTTCCAAAAAAGGCTTATCTCCCCGTTTCCAGCTGTTTAGTGACATTTGGGATGATGTGTGATGAAAAATTCGTGAATTTAACCATTTCTTCCAAAAAAGGCTTATCTCCCTGTTTCCAGCGCTTTTCTGACACCTGGGCTGACATGTGATGAAAAAGTCAGAAATCTTAATCAATGCTTCCAAAAAAGGCTTATCTCCCCGTTTCCAGCTGTTTAGTGACATTTGGGATGATGTGTGATGAAAAATTCAAGAATTTAACCTTTTCTTCCAAAAAAAGGCAGATCTCCCTGTTTCCAGCGCTTTTCTGACACTTGGACTGACATGTGATGAAAAAGTCAGAAATCTTAATCAATGCTTCCAAAAAAGGCTTATCTCCCCGTTTCCAGCTGTTTAGTGACATTTGGGATGATGTGTGATGAAAAATTCAAGAATTTAACCATTTCTTCCAAAAAAGGCTTATCTCCCTGTTTCCAGCGCTTTTCTGACACTTGGGCTGACTTGTGATGAAAAAGTCAGAAATCTTAATCAATGCTTCCAAAAAAAGGCTTATCTCCCCGTTTCCAGCTGTTTAGTGACATTTGGGATGATGTGTGATGAAAAATTCAAGAATTTAACCTTTTCTTCCAAAAAAAGGCAGATCTCCCTGTTTCCAGCGCTTTTCTGACACTGGAGCTGATATGTGATGAAAAAGTCAGAAATCTTAATCAATGCTTCCAAAAAAGGCTTATCTCCCCGTTTCCAGCTGTTTAGTGACATTTGGGATGATGTGTGATGAAAAATTCGAGAATTTAACCATTTCTTCCAAAAAAGGCTTATCTCCCTGTTTCCAGCGCTTTTCTGACACCTGGGCTGACATGTGATGAAAAAGTCAGAAATCTTAATCAATGCTTCCAAAAAAGGCTTATCTCCCCGTTTCCAGCTGTTTAGTGACATTTGGGGGGATGATGTGTGATGAAAAATTCAAGAATTTAACCTTTTCTTCCAAAAAAAGGCAGATCTCCCTGTTTCCAGCGCTTTTCTGACACTTGGACTGACATGTGATGAAAAAGTCAGAAATCTTAATCAATGCTTCCAAAAAAGGCTTATCTCCCCGTTTCCAGCTGTTTAGTGACATTTGGGATGATGTGTGATGAAAAATTCAAGAATTTAACCATTTCTTCCAAAAAAGGCTTATCTCCCTGTTTCCAGCGCTTTTCTGACACTTGGGCTGACTTGTGATGAAAAAGTCAGAAATCTTAATCAATGCTTCCAAAAAAAGGCTTATCTCCCCGTTTCCAGCTGTTTAGTGACATTTGGGATGATGTGTGATGAAAAATTCAAGAATTTAACCTTTTCTTCCAAAAAAAGGCAGATCTCCCTGTTTCCAGCGCTTTTCTGACACTGGAGCTGATATGTGATGAAAAAGTCAGAAATCTTAATCAATGCTTCCAAAAAAGGCTTATCTCCCCGTTTCCAGCTGTTTAGTGACATTTGGGATGATGTGTGATGAAAAATTCGAGAATTTAACCATTTCTTCCAAAAAAGGCTTATCTCCCTGTTTCCAGCGCTTTTCTGACACTTGGGCTGACATGTGATGAAAAAGTCAGAAATCTTAATCAATGCTTCCAAAAATGGCTTATCTCCCCGTTTCCAGCTGTTTAGTGACATTTGGGATGATGTGTGATGAAAAATTCAAGAATTTAACCTTTTCTTCCAAAAAAAGGCAGATCTCCCTGTTTCCAGCACTTTTCTGACACTGGAGCTGATATGTGATGAAAAAGTCAAAATGTTAACCATTGCTTCCAAAAAAGGCTTATCTCCCCGTTTTCAGCTGTTTAGTGACATTTGGGATGATGTGTGATGAAAAATTCGAGAATTTAACCATTTCTTCCAAAAAAGGCTTATCTCCCTGTTTCCAGCGCTTTTCTGACATCTGGGCTGACATGTGATGAAAAAGTCAGAAATCTTAATCAATGCTTCCAAAAAAGGCTTATCTCCCCGTTTCCAGCTGTTTAGTGACATTTGGGATGATGTGTGATGAAAAATTCAAGAATTTAACCTTTTCTTCCAAAAAAAGGCAGATCTCCCTGTTTCCAGCGCTTTTCTGACACTGGAGCTGACATGTGATGAAAAAGTCAAAATGTTAACCATTGCTTCCAAAAAAGGCTTATCTCCCCGTTTCCAGCTGTTTAGTGACATTTGGGATGATGTGTGATGAAAAATTCGAGAATTTAACCATTTCTTCCAAAAAAGGCTTATCTCCCTGTTTCCAGCGCTTTTCTGACACCTGGACTGACATGTGATGAAAAAGTCATAAATCTTAATCAATGCTTCCAAAAAAGGCTTATCTCCCCGTTTCCAGCTGTTTAGTGACATTTGGGATGATGTGTGATGAAAAATTCAAGAATTTAACCATTTCTTCCAACAGAGGCTTAACTCCCTGTTTCCAGCGCTTTTCTGACACTGGAGCTGACATGTGATGAAAAAGTCAAAATGTTAACCATTGCTTCCAAAAAAGGCTTATCTCCCCGTTTCCAGCTGTTTAGTGACATTTGGGATGATGTGTGATGAAAAATTCGAGAATTTAACCATTTCTTCCAAAAAAGGCTTATCTCCCTGTTTCCAGCGCTTTTCTGACACCTGGACTGACATGTGATGAAAAAGTCATAAATCTTAATCAATGCTTCCAAAAAAGGCTTATCTCCCCGTTTCCAGCTGTTTAGTGACATTTGGGATGATGTGTGATGAAAAATTCAAGAATTTAACCATTTCTTCCAACAGAGGTTTAACTCCCTGTTTCCAGCGCTTTTCTGACACTTGGGCTGACATGTGATGAAAAAGTCAGAAATCTTAATCAATGCTTCCAAAAAAGGCTTCTCTCCCCGTTTCCAGCTGTTTAGTGACATTTGGGATGATTTGTGATGAAAAATTCAAGAATTTAACCATTTCTTCCAAAAAAAGGCAGATCTCCCTGTTTCCAGCGCTTTTCTGACACCTGGGCTGACATGTGATGAAAAAGTCAGAAATCTTAATCAATGCTTCCAAAAAAGGCTTATCTCCCCGTTTCCAGCTGTTTAGTGACATTTGGGATGATGTGTGATGAAAAATTCAAGAATTTAACCATTTCTTCCAAAAAAAGGCAGATCTCCCTGTTTCCAGCGCTTTTCTGACACTGGAGCTGATATGTGATGAAAAAGTCAAAATGTTAACCATTGCTTCCAAAAAAGGCTTATCTCCCCGTTTCCAGCTGTTTAGTGACATTTGGGATGATGTGTGATGAAAAATTCGAGAATTTAACCATTTCTTCCAAAAAAGGCTTATCTCCCTGTTTCCAGCGCTTTTCTGACACCTGGGCTGACATGTGATGAAAAAGTCAGAAATCTTAATCAATGCTTCCAAAAAAGGCTTTTCTCCCCGTTTCCAGCTGTTTAGTGACATTTGGGATGATGTGTGATGAAAAATTCAAGAATTTAACCTTTTCTTCCAAAAAAAGGCAGATCTCCCTGTTTCCAGCGCTTTTCTGACACCTGGGCTGACATGTGATGAAAAAGTCAGAAATCTTAATCAATGCTTCCAAAAAAGGCTTATCTCCCCGTTTCCAGCTGTTTAGTGACATTTGGGATGATGTGTGATGAAAAATTCAAGAATTTAACCTTTTCTTCCAAAAAAAGGCAGATCTCCCTGTTTCCAGCGCTTTTCTGACACTGGAGCTGATATGTGATGAAAAAGTCAAAATGTTAACCAGTGCTTCCAAAAAAGGCTTATCTCCCCGTTTCCAGCTGTTTAGTGACATTTGGGATGATGTGTGATGAAAAATTCGAGAATTTAACCATTTCTTCCAAAAAAGGCTTATCTCCCTGTTTCCAGCGCTTTTCTGACACCTGGGCTGACATGTGATGAAAAAGTCAGAAATCTTAATCAATGCTTCCAAAAAAGGCTTATCTCCCTGTTTCCAGCTGTTTAGTGACATTTGGGATGATGTGTGATGAAAAATTCAAGAATTTAACCTTTTCTTCCAAAAAAAGGCAGATCTCCCTGTTTCCAGCGCTTTTCTGACACTGGAGCTGATATGTGATGAAAAAGTCAAAATGTTAACCATTGCTTCCAAAAAAGGCTTATCTCCCCGTTTCCAGCTGTTTAGTGACATTTGGGATGATGTGTGATGAAAAATTCGAGAATTTAACCATTTCTTCCAAAAAAGGCTTATCTCCCTGTTTCCAGCGCTTTTCTGACACCTGGGCTGAAATGTGATGAAAAAGTCAGAAATCTTAATCAATGCTTCCAAAAAAGGCTTATCTCCCCGTTTCCAGCTGTTTAGTGACATTTGGGATGATGTGTGATGAAAAATTCAAGAATTTAACCTTTTCTTCCAAAAAAAGGCAGATCTCCCTGTTTCCAGCGCTTTTCTGACACTGGAGCTGATATGTGATGAAAAAGTCAAAATGTTAACCATTGCTTCCAAAAAAGGCTTATCTCCCCGTTTCCAGCTGTTTAGTGACATTTGGGATGATGTGTGATGAAAAATTCGAGAATTTAACCATTTCTTCCAAAAAAGGCTTATCTCCCTGTTTCCAGCGCTTTTCTGACACCTGGGCTGACATGTGATGAAAAAGTCAGAAATCTTAATCAATGCTTCCAAAAAAGGCTTATCTCCCCGTTTCCAGCTGTTTAGTGACATTTGGGATGATGTGTGATGAAAAATTCAAGAATTTAACCTTTTCTTCCAAAAAAAGGCAGATCTCCCTGTTTCCAGCGCTTTTCTGACACTTGGACTGACATGTGATGAAAAAGTCAGAAATCTTAATCAATGCTTCCAAAAAAGGCTTATCTCCCCGTTTCCAGCTGTTTAGTGACATTTGGGATGATGTGTGATGAAAAATTCAAGAATTTAACCATTTCTTCCAAAAAAAGGCAGATCTCCCTGTTTCCAGCGCTTTTCTGACACTGGAGCTGATATGTGATGAAAAAGTCAAAATGTTAACCATTGCTTCCAAAAAAGGCTTATCTCCCCGTTTCCAGCTGTTTAGTGACATTTGGGATGATGTGTGATGAAAAATTCGAGAATTTAACCATTTCTTCCAAAAAAGGCTTATCTCCCTGTTTCCAGCGCTTTTCTGACATCTGGGCTGACATGTGATGAAAAAGTCAGAAATCTTAATCAATGCTTCCAAAAAAGGCTTATCTCCCCGTTTCCAACTGTTTAGTGACATTTGGGATGATGTGTGATGAAAAATTCAAGAATTTAACCTTTTCTTCCAAAAAAAAGCAGATCTCCCTGTTTCCAGCGCTTTTCTGACACTGGAGCTGATATGTGATGAAAAAGTCAAAATGTTAACCATTGCTTCCAAAAAAGGCTTATCTCCCCGTTTCCAGCTGTTTATTGACATTTGGGATGATGTGTGATTAAAAATTCAAGAATTTAACCTTTTCTTCCAAAAAAAGGCAGATCTCCCTGTTTCCAGCGCTTTTCTGACACTTGGACTGACATGTGATGAAAAAGTCAGAAATCTTAATCAATGCTTCCAAAAAAGGCTTATCTCCCCGTTTCCAGCTGTTTAGTGACATTTGGGATGATGTGTGATGAAAAATTCAAGAATTTAAGCATTTCTTCCAAAAAAGGCTTATCTCCCTGTTTCCAGCGCTTTTCTGACACTTGGGCTGACATGTGATGAAAAAGTCAGAAATCTTAATCAATGCTTCCAAAAAAGGCTTATCTCCCCGTTTCCAGCTGTTTAGTGACATTTGGGATGATGTGTGATGAAAAATTCAAGAATTTAACCTTTTCTTCCAAAAAAAGGCAGATCTCCCTGTTTCCAGCGCTTTTCTGACACTGGAGCTGATATGTGATGAAAAAGTCAAAATGTTAACCATTGCTTCCAAAAAAGGCTTATCTCCCCGTTTCCAGCTGTTTAGTGACATTTGGGATGATGTGTGATGAAAAATTCGAGAATTTAACCATTTCTTCCAAAAAAGGCTTATCTCCCCCTTTCCAGCGCTTTTCTGACACCTGGGCTGACATGTGATGAAAAAGTCAGAAATCTTAATCAATGCTTCCAAAAAAGGCTTATCTCCCCGTTTCCAGCTGTTTAGTGACATTTGGGATGATGTGTGATGAAAAATTCAAGAATTTAACCTTTTCTTCCAAAAAAAGGCAGATCTCCCTGTTTCCAGCGCTTTTCTGACACTTGGGCTGATATGTGATGAAAAAGTCAGAAATCTTAATCAATGCTTCCAAAAAAGGCTTATCTCCCCGTTTCCAGCTGTTTAGTGACATTTGGGATGATGTGTGATTAAAAATTCAAGAATTTAACCTTTTCTTCCAAAAAAAGGCAGATCTCCCTGTTTCCAGCGCTTTTCTGACACTTGGACTGACATGTGATGAAAAAGTCAGAAATCTTAATCAATGCTTCCAAAAAAGGCTTATCTCCCCGTTTCCAGCTGTTTAGTGACATTTGGGATGATGTGTGATGAAAAATTCGAGAATTTAACCAATTCTTCCAAAAAAGGCTTATCTCCCTGTTTCCAGCGCTTTTCTGACACCTGGGCTGACATGTGATGAAAAAGTCAGAAATCTTAATCAATGCTTCCAAAAAAGGCTTATCTCCCCGTTTCCAGCTGTTTAGTGACATTTGGGATGATGTGTGATGAAAAATTCAAGAATTTAACCTTTTCTTCCAAAAAAAGGCAGATCTCCCTGTTTCCAGCGCTTTTCTGACACTGGAGCTGATATGTGATGAAAAAGTCAAAATGTTAACCATTGCTTCCAAAAAAGGCTTATCTCCCCGTTTCCAGCTGTTTAGTGACATTTGGGATGATGTGTGATGAAAAATTCGAGAATTTAACCATTTCTTCCAAAAAAGGCTTATCTCCCTGTTTCCAGCGCTTTTCTGACACCTGGGCTGACATGTGATGAAAAAGTCAGAAATCTTAATCAATGCTTCCAAAAAAGGCTTATCTCCCCGTTTCCAGCTATTTAGTGACATTTGGGATGATGTGTGATGAAAAATTCAAGAATTTAACCATTTCTTCCAAAAAAGGCTTATCTCCCTGTTTCCAGCGCTTTTCTGACACTGGAGCTGATATGTGATGAAAAAGTCAAAATGTTAACCATTGCTTCCAAAAAAGGCTTATCTCCCCGTTTCCAGCTGTTTAGTGACATTTGGGATGATGTGTGATGAAAAATTTGAGAATTTAACCATTTCTTCCAAAAAAGGCTTATCTCCCTGTTTCCAGCGCTTTTCTGACACTTGGGCTGACATGTGATGAAAAAGTCAGAAATCTTAATCAATGCTTCCAAAAAAGGCTTATCTCCCCGTTTCCAGCTGTTTAGTGACATTTGGGATGATGTGTGATGAAAAATTCAAGAATTTAACCTTTTCTTCCAAAAAAAGGCAGATCTCCCTGTTTCCAGCGCTTTTCTGACACTGGAGCTGATATGTGATGAAAAAGTCAAAATGTTAACCATTGCTTCCAAAAAAGGCTTATCTCCCCGTTTCCAGCTGTTTAGTGACATTTGGGATGATGTGTGATGAAAAATTCGAGAATTTAACCATTTCTTCCAAAAAAGGCTTATCTCCCTGTTTCCAGCGCTTTTCTGACATCTGGGCTGACATGTGATGAAAAAGTCAGAAATCTTAATCAATGCTTCCAAAAAAGGCTTATCTCCCCGTTTCCAGCTGTTTAGTGACATTTGGGATGATGTGTGATGAAAAATTCAAGAATTTAACCTTTTCTTCCAAAAAAAGGCAGATCTCCCTGTTTCCAGCGCTTTTCTGACACTGGAGCTGATATGTGATGAAAAAGTCAAAATGTTAACCATTGCTTCCAAAAAAGGCTTATCTCCCCGTTTCCAGCTGTTTAGTGACATTTGGGATGATGTGTGATGAAAAATTCGAGAATTTAACCATTTCTTCCAAAAAAGGCTTATCTCCCTGTTTCCAGCGCTTTTCTGACACCTGGGCTGACATGTGATGAAAAAGTCAGAAATCTTAATCAATGCTTCCAAAAAAGGCTTATCTCCCCGTTTCCAGCTGTTTAGTGACATTTGGGATGATGTGTGATGAAAAATTCAAGAATTTAACCTTTTCTTCCAAAAAAAGGCAGATCTCCCTGTTTCCAGCGCTTTTCTGACACTTGGACTGACATGTGATGAAAAAGTCAGGAATCTTAATCAATGCTTCCAAAAAAGGCTTATCTTCCCGTTTCCAGCTGTTTAGTGACATTTGGGATGATGTGTGATGAAAAATTCAAGAATTTAACCATTTCTTCCAAAAAAGGCTTATCTCCCTGTTTCCAGCGCTTTTCTGACACTTGGGCTGACATGTGATGAAAAAGTCAGAAATCTTAATCAATGCTTCCAAAAAAGGCTTATCTCCCCGTTTCCAGCTGTTTAGTGACATTTGGGATGATGTGTGATGAAAAATTCAAGAATTTAACCTTTTCTTCCAAAAAAAGGCAGATCTCCCTGTTTCCAGCGCTTTTCTGACACTTGGGCTGATATGTGATGAAAAAGTCAGAAATCTTAATCAATGCTTCCAAAAAAGGCTTATCTCCCCGTTTCCAGTTGCTTAGTGACATTTGGGATGATGTGTGATGAAAAATTCAAGAATTTAACCTTTTCTTCCAAAAAAAGGCAGATCTCCCTGTTTCCAGCGCTTTTCTGACACTGGAGCTGATATGTGATGAAAAAGTCAAAATGTTAACCATTGCTTCCAAAAAAGGCTTATCTCTCCGTTTCCAGCTGTTTAGTGACATTTGGGATGATGTGTGATGAAAAATTCGAGAATTTAACCATTTCTTCCAAAAAAGGCTTATCTCCCTGTTTCCAGTGCTTTTCTGACACCTGGGCTGACATGTGATGAAAAAGTCATAAATCTTAATCAATGCTTCCAAAAAAGGCTTATCTCCCCGTTTCCAGCTGTTTAGTGACATTTGGGATGATGTGTGATGAAAAATTCAAGAATTTAACCTTTTCTTCCAAAAAAAGGCATATCTGCCTGTTTCCAGCGCTTTTCTGACACTGGAGCTGATATGTGATGAAAAAGTCAGAAATCTTAATCAATGCTTCCAAAAAAGGCTTATCTCCCCGTTTCCAGTTGTTTAGTGACATTTGGGATGATGTGTGATGAAAAATTCAAGAATTTAACCTTTTCTTCCAAAAAAAGGCAGATCTCCCTGTTTCCAGCGCTTTTCTGACACTTGAGCTGATATGTGATGAAAAAGTCAAAATGTTAACCATTGCTTCCAAAATAGGCTTATCTCCCCGTTTCCATCTGTTTAGTGACATTTGGGATGATGTGTGATGAAAAATTCGAGAATTTAACCATTTCTTCCAAAAAAGGCTTATCTCCCTGTTTCCAGTGCTTTTCTGACACCTGGGCTGACATGTGATGAAAAATTTAGAAATGTTAATTAATGCTTCCAAAAAAGGCTTATCTCCCCGTTTCCAGCTGTTTAGTGACATTTGGGATGATGTGTGATGAAAAATTCAAGAATTTAACCTTTTCTTCCAAAAAAAGGCAGATCTCCCTGTTTCCAGCGCTTTTCTGACACTGGAGCTGATATGTGATGAAAAAGTCAAAATGTTAACCATTGCTTCCAAAAAAGGCTTATCTCTCCGTTTCCAGCTGTTTAGTGACATTTGGGATGATGTGTGATGAAAAATTCGAGAATTTAACCATTTCTTCCAAAAAAGGCTTATCTCCCTGTTTCCAGTGCTTTTCTGACACCTGGGCTGACATGTGATGAAAAAGTCATAAATCTTAATCAATGCTTCCAAAAAAGGCTTATCTCCCCGTTTCCAGCTGTTTAGTGACATTTGGGATGATGTGTGATGAAAAATTCAAGAATTTAACCTTTTCTTCCAAAAAAAGGCATATCTGCCTGTTTCCAGCGCTTTTCTGACACTGGAGCTGATATGTGATGAAAAAGTCAGAAATCTTAATCAATGCTTCCAAAAAAGGCTTATCTCCCCGTTTCCAGTTGTTTAGTGACATTTGGGATGATGTGTGATGAAAAATTCAAGAATTTAACCTTTTCTTCCAAAAAAAGGCAGATCTCCCTGTTTCCAGCGCTTTTCTGACACTTGAGCTGATATGTGATGAAAAAGTCAAAATGTTAACCATTGCTTCCAAAATAGGCTTATCTCCCCGTTTCCATCTGTTTAGTGACATTTGGGATGATGTGTGATGAAAAATTCGAGAATTTAACCATTTCTTCCAAAAAAGGCTTATCTCCCTGTTTCCAGTGCTTTTCTGACACCTGGGCTGACATGTGATGAAAAATTTAGAAATGTTAATTAATGCTTCCAAAAAAGGCTTATCTCCCCGTTTCCAGCTGTTTAGTGACATTTGGGATGATGTGTGATGAAAAATTCAAGAATTTAACCTTTTCTTCCAAAAAAAGGCAGATCTCCCTGTTTCCAGCGCTTTTCTGACACTGGAGCTGATATGTGATGAAAAAGTCAAAATGTTAACCATTGCTTCCAAAAAAGGCTTATCTCCCCGTTTCCAGCTGTTTAGTGACATTTGGGATGATGTGTGATGAAAAATTCGAGAATTTAACCATTTCTTCCAAAAAAGGCTTATCTCCCTGTTTCCAGCGCTTTTCTGACATCTGGGCTGACATGTGATGAAAAAGTCAGAAATCTTAATCAATGCTTCCAAAAAAGGCTTATCTCCCCGTTTCCAGCTGTTTAGTGACATTTGGGATGATGTGTGATGAAAAATTCAAGAATTTAACCTTTTCTTCCAAAAAAAAGCAGATCTCCCTGTTTCCAGCGCTTTTCTGACACTGGAGCTGATATGCGATGAAAAAGTCAAAATGTTAACCATTGCTTCCAAAAAAGGCTTATCTCCCCGTTTCCAGCTGTTTAGTGACATTTGGGATGATGTGTGATGAAAAATTCAAGAATTTAACCTTTTCTTCCAAAAAAAGGCAGATCTCCCTGTTTCCAGCGCTTTTCTGACACTTGGACTGACATGTGATGAAAAAGTCAGAAATCTTAATCAATGCTTCCAAAAAAGGCTTATCTCCCCGTTTCCAGCTGTTTAGTGACATTTGGGATGATGTGTGATGAAAAATTCAAGAATTTAACCTTTTCTTCCAAAAAAAGGCAGATCTCCCTGTTTCCAGCGCTTTTCTGACACTTGGGCTGATATGTGATGAAAAAGTCAGAAATCTTAATCAATGCTTCCAAAAAAGGCTTATCTCCCCGTTTCCAGCTGTTTAGTGACATTTGGGATGATGTGTGATTAAAAATTCAAGAATTTAACCTTTTCTTCCAAAAAAAGGCAGATCTCCCTGTTTCCAGCGCTTTTCTGACACTTGGACTGACATGTGATGAAAAAGTCAGAAATCTTAATCAATGCTTCCAAAAAAGGCTTATCTCCCCGTTTCCAGCTGTTTAGTGACATTTGGGATGATGTGTGATGAAAAATTCGAGAATTTAACCAATTCTTCCAAAAAAGGCTTATCTCCCTGTTTCCAGCGCTTTTCTGACACCTGGGCTGACATGTGATGAAAAAGTCAGAAATCTTAATCAATGCTTCCAAAAAAGGCTTATCTCCCCGTTTCCAGCTGTTTAGTGACATTTGGGATGATGTGTGATGAAAAATTCAAGAATTTAACCTTTTCTTCCAAAAAAAGGCAGATCTCCCTGTTTCCAGCGCTTTTCTGACACTGGAGCTGATATGTGATGAAAAAGTCAAAATGTTAACCATTGCTTCCAAAAAAGGCTTATCTCCCCGTTTCCAGCTGTTTAGTGACATTTGGGATGATGTGTGATGAAAAATTCGAGAATTTAACCATTTCTTCCAAAAAAGGCTTATCTCCCTGTTTCCAGCGCTTTTCTGACACCTGGGCTGACATGTGATGAAAAAGTCAGAAATCTTAATCAATGCTTCCAAAAAAGGCTTATCTCCCCGTTTCCAGCTATTTAGTGACATTTGGGATGATGTGTGATGAAAAATTCAAGAATTTAACCATTTCTTCCAAAAAAGGCTTATCTCCCTGTTTCCAGCGCTTTTCTGACACTGGAGCTGATATGTGATGAAAAAGTCAAAATGTTAACCATTGCTTCCAAAAAAGGCTTATCTCCCCGTTTCCAGCTGTTTAGTGACATTTGGGATGATGTGTGATGAAAAATTTGAGAATTTAACCATTTCTTCCAAAAAAGGCTTATCTCCCTGTTTCCAGCGCTTTTCTGACACTTGGGCTGACATGTGATGAAAAAGTCAGAAATCTTAATCAATGCTTCCAAAAAAGGCTTATCTCCCCGTTTCCAGCTGTTTAGTGACATTTGGGATGATGTGTGATGAAAAATTCAAGAATTTAACCTTTTCTTCCAAAAAAAGGCAGATCTCCCTGTTTCCAGCGCTTTTCTGACACTTGGACTGACATGTGATGAAAAAGTCAGGAATCTTAATCAATGCTTCCAAAAAAGGCTTATCTTCCCGTTTCCAGCTGTTTAGTGACATTTGGGATGATGTGTGATGAAAAATTCAAGAATTTAACCATTTCTTCCAAAAAAGGCTTATCTCCCTGTTTCCAGCGCTTTTCTGACACTTGGGCTGACATGTGATGAAAAAGTCAGAAATCTTAATCAATGCTTCCAAAAAAGGCTTATCTCCCCGTTTCCAGCTGTTTAGTGACATTTGGGATGATGTGTGATGAAAAATTCAAGAATTTAACCTTTTCTTCCAAAAAAAGGCAGATCTCCCTGTTTCCAGCGCTTTTCTGACACTTGGGCTGATATGTGATGAAAAAGTCAGAAATCTTAATCAATGCTTCCAAAAAAGGCTTATCTCCCCGTTTCCAGTTGTTTAGTGACATTTGGGATGATGTGTGATGAAAAATTCAAGAATTTAACCTTTTCTTCCAAAAAAAGGCAGATCTCCCTGTTTCCAGCGCTTTTCTGACACTGGAGCTGATATGTGATGAAAAAGTCAAAATGTTAACCATTGCTTCCAAAAAAGGCTTATCTCTCCGTTTCCAGCTGTTTAGTGACATTTGGGATGATGTGTGATGAAAAATTTGAGAATTTAACCATTTCTTCCAAAAAAGGCTTATCTCCCTGTTTCCAGTGCTTTTCTGACACCTGGGCTGACATGTGATGAAAAAGTCATAAATCTTAATCAATGCTTCCAAAAAAGGCTTATCTCCCCGTTTCCAGCTGTTTAGTGACATTTGGGATGATGTGTGATGAAAAATTCAAGAATTTAACCTTTTCTTCCAAAAAAAGGCATATCTGCCTGTTTCCAGCGCTTTTCTGACACTGGAGCTGATATGTGATGAAAAAGTCAGAAATCTTAATCAATGCTTCCAAAAAAGGCTTATCTCCCCGTTTCCAGTTGTTTAGTGACATTTGGGATGATGTGTGATGAAAAATTCAAGAATTTAACCTTTTCTTCCAAAAAAAGGCAGATCTCCCTGTTTCCAGCGCTTTTCTGACACTTGGACTGACATGTGATGAAAAAGTCAGGAATCTTAATCAATGCTTCCAAAAAAGGCTTATCTTCCCGTTTCCAGCTGTTTAGTGACATTTGGGATGATGTGTGATGAAAAATTCAAGAATTTAACCATTTCTTCCAAAAAAGGCTTATCTCCCTGTTTCCAGCGCTTTTCTGACACTTGGGCTGACATGTGATGAAAAAGTCAGAAATCTTAATCAATGCTTCCAAAAAAGGCTTATCTCCCCGTTTCCAGCTGTTTAGTGACATTTGGGATGATGTGTGATGAAAAATTCAAGAATTTAACCTTTTCTTCCAAAAAAAGGCAGATCTCCCTGTTTCCAGCGCTTTTCTGACACTTGGGCTGATATGTGATGAAAAAGTCAGAAATCTTAATCAATGCTTCCAAAAAAGGCTTATCTCCCCGTTTCCAGTTGTTTAGTGACATTTGGGATGATGTGTGATGAAAAATTCAAGAATTTAACCTTTTCTTCCAAAAAAAGGCAGATCTCCCTGTTTCCAGCGCTTTTCTGACACTGGAGCTGATATGTGATGAAAAAGTCAAAATGTTAACCATTGCTTCCAAAAAAGGCTTATCTCTCCGTTTCCAGCTGTTTAGTGACATTTGGGATGATGTGTGATGAAAAATTTGAGAATTTAACCATTTCTTCCAAAAAAGGCTTATCTCCCTGTTTCCAGTGCTTTTCTGACACCTGGGCTGACATGTGATGAAAAAGTCATAAATCTTAATCAATGCTTCCAAAAAAGGCTTATCTCCCCGTTTCCAGCTGTTTAGTGACATTTGGGATGATGTGTGATGAAAAATTCAAGAATTTAACCTTTTCTTCCAAAAAAAGGCATATCTGCCTGTTTCCAGCGCTTTTCTGACACTGGAGCTGATATGTGATGAAAAAGTCAGAAATCTTAATCAATGCTTCCAAAAAAGGCTTATCTCCCCGTTTCCAGTTGTTTAGTGACATTTGGGATGATGTGTGATGAAAAATTCAAGAATTTAACCTTTTCTTCCAAAAAAAGGCAGATCTCCCTGTTTCCAGCGCTTTTCTGACACTTGAGCTGATATGTGATGAAAAAGTCAAAATGTTAACCATTGCTTCCAAAATAGGCTTATCTCCCCGTTTCCATCTGTTTAGTGACATTTGGGATGATGTGTGATGAAAAATTCGAGAATTTAACCATTTCTTCCAAAAAAGGCTTATCTCCCTGTTTCCAGTGCTTTTCTGACACCTGGGCTGACATGTGATGAAAAATTTAGAAATGTTAATTAATGCTTCCAAAAAAGGCTTATCTCCCCGTTTCCAGCTGTTTAGTGACATTTGGGATGATGTGTGATGAAAAATTCAAGAATTTAACCTTTTCTTCCAAAAAAAGGCAGATCTCCCTGTTTCCAGCGCTTTTCTGACACTGGAGCTGATATGTGATGAAAAAGTCAAAATGTTAACCATTGCTTCCAAAAAAGGCTTATCTCTCCGTTTCCAGCTTTTTAGTGACATTTGGGATGATGTGTGATGAAAAATTCGAGAATTTAACCATTTCTTCCAAAAAAGGCTTATCTCCCTGTTTCCAGTGCTTTTCTGACACCTGGGCTGACATGTGATGAAAAAGTCATAAATCTTAATCAATGCTTCCAAAAAAGGCTTATCTCCCCGTTTCCAGCTGTTTAGTGACATTTGGGATGATGTGTGATGAAAAATTCAAGAATTTAACCTTTTCTTCCAAAAAAAGGCATATCTGCCTGTTTCCAGCGCTTTTCTGACACTGGAGCTGATATGTGATGAAAAAGTCAGAAATCTTAATCAATGCTTCCAAAAAAGGCTTATCTCCCCGTTTCCAGTTGTTTAGTGACATTTGGGATGATGTGTGATGAAAAATTCAAGAATTTAACCTTTTCTTCCAAAAAAAGGCAGATCTCCCTGTTTCCAGCGCTTTTCTGACACTTGAGCTGATATGTGATGAAAAAGTCAAAATGTTAACCATTGCTTCCAAAATAGGCTTATCTCCCCGTTTCCATCTGTTTAGTGACATTTGGGATGATGTGTGATGAAAAATTCGAGAATTTAACCATTTCTTCCAAAAAAGGCTTATCTCCCTGTTTCCAGTGCTTTTCTGACACCTGGGCTGACATGTGATGAAAAATTTAGAAATGTTAATTAATGCTTCCAAAAAAGGCTTATCTCCCCGTTTCCAGCTGTTTAGTGACATTTGGGATGATGTGTGATGAAAAATTCAAGAATTTAACCTTTTCTTCCAAAAAAAGGCAGATCTCCCTGTTTCCAGCGCTTTTCTGACACTGGAGCTGATATGTGATGAAAAAGTCAAAATGTTAACCATTGCTTCCAAAAAAGGCTTATCTCCCCGTTTCCAGCTGTTTAGTGACATTTGGGATGATGTGTGATGAAAAATTCGAGAATTTAACCATTTCTTCCAAAAAAGGCTTATCTCCCTGTTTCCAGCGCTTTTCTGACATCTGGGCTGACATGTGATGAAAAAGTCAGAAATCTTAATCAATGCTTCCAAAAAAGGCTTATCTCCCCGTTTCCAGCTGTTTAGTGACATTTGGGATGATGTGTGATGAAAAATTCAAGAATTTAACCTTTTCTTCCAAAAAAAAGCAGATCTCCCTGTTTCCAGCGCTTTTCTGACACTGGAGCTGATATGTGATGAAAAAGTCAAAATGTTAACCATTGCTTCCAAAAAAGGCTTATCTCCCCGTTTCCAGCTGTTTAGTGACATTTGGGATGATGTGTGATGAAAAATTTGAGAATTTAACCATTTCTTCCAAAAAAGGCTTATCTCCCTGTTTCCAGCGCTTTTCTGACACCTGGGCTGACATGTGATGAAAAAGTCAGAAATCTTAATCAATGCTTCCAAAAAAGGCTTATCTCCCCGTTTCCAGCTGTTTAGTGACATTTGGGATGATGTGTGATGAAAAATTCAAGAATTTAACCTTTTCTTCCAAAAAAAGGCAGATCTCCCTGTTTCCAGCGCTTTTCTGACACTTGGGCTGATATGTGATGAAAAAGTCAGAAATCTTAATCAATGCTTCCAAAAAAGGCTTATCTCCCCGTTTCCAGCTGTTTAGTGACATTTGGGATGATGTGTGATGAAAAATTCAAGAATTTAACCTTTTCTTCCAAAAAAAGGCAGATCTCCCTGTTTCCAGCGCTATTCTGACACTGGAGCTGATATGTGATGAAAAAGTCAAAATGTTAACCATTGCTTCCAAAAAAGGCTTATCTCCCCGTTTCCAGCTGTTTAGTGACATTTGGGATGATGTGTGATGAAAAATTCGAGAATTTAACCATTTCTTCCAAAAAAGGCTTATCTCCCTGTTTCCAGCGCTTTTCTGACACCTGGGCTGACATGTGATGAAAAAGTCAGATATCTTAATCAATGCTTCCAAAAAAGGCTTATCTCCCCGTTTCCAGCTGTTTAGTGACATTTGGGATGATGTGTGATGAAAAATTCAAGAATTTAACCTTTTCTTCCAAAAAAAGGCATATCTGCCTGTTTCCAGCGCTTTTCTGACACTGGAGCTGATATGTGATGAAAAAGTCAAAATGTTAACCATTGCTTCCAAAAAAGGCTTATCTCCCCGTTTCCAGCTGTTTAGTGACATTTGGGATGATGTGTGATGAAAAATTCAAGAATTTAACCTTTTCTTCCAAAAAAAGGCAGATCTCCCTGTTTCCAGCGCTTTTCTGACACTTGGGCTGATAAGTGATGAAAAAGTCAGAAATCTTAATCAATGCTTCCAAAAAAGGCTTATCTCCCCGTTTCCAGCTGTTTAGTGACATTTGGGATGATGTGTGATGAAAAATTCAAGAATTTAACCTTTTCTTCCAAAAAAAGGCAGATCTCCCTGTTTCCAGCGCTTTTCTGACACTTGGACTGACATGTGATGAAAAAGTCAGAAATCTTAATCAATGCTTCCAAAAAAGGCTTATATCCCCGTTTCCAGCTGTTTAGTGACATTTGGGATGATGTGTGATGAAAAATTCAAGAATTTAACCATTTCTTCCAAAAAAGGCTTATCTCCCTGTTTCCAGCGCTTTTCTGACACTTGGGCTGACATGTGATGAAAAAGTCAGAAATCTTAATCAATGCTTCCAAAAAAGGCTTATCTCCCCGTTTCCAGCTGTTTAGTGACATTTGGGATGATGTGTGATGAAAAATTCAAGAATTTAACCATTTCTTCCAAAAAAGGCTTATCTCCCTGTTTCCAGCGCTTTTCTGACACTTGGGCTGACATGTGATGAAAAAGTCAGAAATCTTAATCAATGCTTCCAAAAAAGGCTTATCTCCCCGTTTCCAGCTGTTTAGTGACATTTGGGATGATGTGTGATGAAACATTCAAGAATTTAACCTTTTCTTCCAAAAAATGGCAGATCTCCCTGTTTCCAGCGCTTTTCTGACACTTGGGCTGACATGTGATGAAAAAGTCAGAAATCTTAATCAATGCTTCCAAAAAAGGCTTATCTCCCCGTGTCCAGCTGTTTAGTGACATTTGGGATGATGTGTGATGAAAAATTCAAGAATTTAACCTTTTCTTCCAAAAAAAGGCAGATCTCCCTGTTTCCAGCGCTTTTCTAACACTGGAGCTGATATGTGATGAAAAAGTCAAAATGTTAACCATTGCTTCCAAAAAAGGCTTATCTCCCCGTTTCCAGCTGTTTAGTGACATTTGGGATGATGTGTGATGAAAAATTCAAGAATTTAACCTTTTCTTCCAAAAAAAGGCAGATCTCCCTGTTTCCAGCGCTTTTCTGACACTTGGGCTGACATGTGATGAAAAAGTCAGAAATCTTAATCAATGCTTCCAAAAAAGGCTTATCTCCCCGTTTCCAGCTGTTTAGTGACATTTGGGGTGATGTGTGATGAAAAATTCAAGAATTTAACCTTTTCTTCCAAAAAAAGGCAGATCTCCCTGTTTCCAGCGCTTTTCTGACACTGGAGCTGATTTGTGATGAAAAAGTCAAAAAGTTAACCATTGCTTCCAAAAAAGGCTTATCTCCCCGTTTCCAGCTGTTTAGTGACATTTGGGATGATGTGTGATGAAAAATTCGTGAATTTAACCATTTCTTCCAAAAAAGGCTTATCTCCCTGTTTCCAGCGCTTTTCTGACACCTGGGCTGACATGTGATGAAAAAGTCAGAAATCTTAATCAATGCTTCCAAAAAAGGCTTATCTCCCCGTTTCCAGCTGTTTAGTGACATTTGGGATGATGTGTGATGAAAAATTCAAGAATTTAACCTTTTCTTCCAAAAAAAGGCAGATCTCCCTGTTTCCAGCGCTTTTCTGACACTTGGACTGACATGTGATGAAAAAGTCAGAAATCTTAATCAATGCTTCCAAAAAAGGCTTATCTCCCCGTTTCCAGCTGTTTAGTGACATTTGGGATGATGTGTGATGAAAAATTCGTGAATTTAACCATTTCTTCCAAAAAAGGCTTATCTCCCTGTTTCCAGCGCTTTTCTGACATCTGGGCTGACATGTGATGAAAAAGTCAGAAATCTTAATCAATGCTTCCAAAAAAGGCTTATCTCCCCGTTTCCAGCTGTTTAGTGACATTTGGGATGATGTGTGATGAAAAATTCAAGAATTTAACCTTTTCTTCCAAAAAAAGGCAGATCTCCCTGTTTCCAGCGCTTTTCTGACACTGGAGCTGACATGTGATGAAAAAGTCAAAATGTTAACCATTGCTTCCAAAAAAGGCTTATCTCCCCGTTTCCAGCTGTTTAGTGACATTTGGGATGATGTGTGATGAAAAATTCGAGAATTTAACCATTTCTTCCAAAAAAGGCTTATCTCCCTGTTTCCAGCGCTTTTCTGACACCTGGACTGACATGTGATGAAAAAGTCATAAATCTTAATCAATGCTTCCAAAAAAGGCTTATCTCCCCGTTTCCAGCTGTTTAGTGACATTTGGGATGATGTGTGATGAAAAATTCAAGAATTTAACCATTTCTTCCAACAGAGGCTTAACTCCCTGTTTCCAGCGCTTTTCTGACACTTGGGCTGACATGTGATGAAAAAGTCAGAAATCTTAATCAATGCTTCCAAAAAAGGCTTATCTCCCCGTTTCCAGCTGTTTAGTGACATTTGGGATGATGTGTGATGAAAAATTCAAGAATTTAACCATTTCTTCCAAAAAAAGGCAGATCTCCCTGTTTCCAGCGCTTTTCTGACACCTGGGCTGACATGTGATGAAAAAGTCAGAAATCTTAATCAATGCTTCCAAAAAAGGCTTATCTCCCCGTTTCCAGCTGTTTAGTGACATTTGGGATGATGTGTGATGAAAAATTCAAGAATTTAACCATTTCTTCCAAAAAAAGGCAGATCTCCCTGTTTCCAGCGCTTTTCTGACACTGGAGCTGACATGTGATGAAAAAGTCAAAATGTTAACCATTGCTTCCAAAAAAGGCTTATCTCCCCGTTTCCAGCTGTTTAGTGACATTTGGGATGATGTGTGATGAAAAATTCGAGAATTTAACCATTTCTTCCAAAAAAGGCTTATCTCCCTGTTTCCAGCGCTTTTCTGACACCTGGGCTGACATGTGATGAAAAAGTCAGAAATCTTAATCAATGCTTCCAAAAAAGGCTTATCTCCCCGTTTCCAGCTGTTTAGTGACATTTGGGATGATGTGTGATGAAAAATTCAAGAATTTAACCTTTTCTTCCAAAAAAAGGCAGATCTCCCTGTTTCCAGCGCTTTTCTGACACTTTGACTGACATGTGATGAAAAAGTCAGAAATCTTAATCAATGCTTCCAAAAAAGGCTTATCTCCCCGTTTCCAGCTGTTTAGTGACATTTGGGATGATGTGTGATGAAAAATTCAAGAATTTAACCTTTTCTTCCAAAAAAAGGCAGATCTCCCTGTTTCCAGCGCTTTTCTGACACTTGGGCTGATATGTGATGAAAAAGTCAGAAATCTTAATCAATGCTTCCAAAAAAGGCTTATCTCCCCGTTTCCAGCTGTTTAGTGACATTTGGGATGATGTGTGATTAAAAATTCAAGAATTTAACCTTTTCTTCCAAAAAAAGGCAGATCTCCCTGTTTCCAGCGCTTTTCTGACACTTGGACTGACATGTGATGAAAAAGTCAGAAATCTTAATCAATGCTTCCAAAAAAGGCTTATCTCCCCGTTTCCAGCTGTTTAGTGACATTTGGGATGATGTGTGATGAAAAATTCAAGAATTTAACCATTTCTTCCAACAGAGGCTTAACTCCCTGTTTCCAGCGCTTTTCTGACACTTGGGCTGACATGTGATGAAAAAGTCAGAAATCTTAATCAATGCTTCCAAAAAAGGCTTATCTCCCCGTTTCCAGCTGTTTAGTGACATTTGGGATGATGTGTGATGAAAAATTCAAGAATTTAACCTTTTCTTCCAAAAAAAGGCAGATCTCCCTGTTTCCAGCGCTTTTCTGACACTTTGACTGACATGTGATGAAAAAGTCAGAAATCTTAATCAATGCTTCCAAAAAAGGCTTATCTCCCCGTTTCCAGCTGTTTAGTGACATTTGGGATGATGTGTGATGAAAAATTCAAGAATTTAACCTTTTCTTCCAAAAAAAGGCAGATCTCCCTGTTTCCAGCGCTTTTCTGACACTTGGGCTGATATGTGATGAAAAAGTCAGAAATCTTAATCAATGCTTCCAAAAAAGGCTTATCTCCCCGTTTCCAGCTGTTTAGTGACATTTGGGATGATGTGTGATTAAAAATTCAAGAATTTAACCTTTTCTTCCAAAAAAAGGCAGATCTCCCTGTTTCCAGCGCTTTTCTGACACTTGGGCTGACATGTGATGAAAAAGTCAGAAATCTTAATCAATGCTTCCAAAAAAGGCTTATCTCCCCGTTTCCAGCTGTTTAGTGACATTTGGGATGATGTGTGATGAAAAATTCAAGAATTTAACCATTTCTTCCAAAAAAAGGCAGATCTCCCTGTTTCCAGCGCTTTTCTGACACTGGAGCTGATATGTGATGAAAAAGTCAAAATGTTAACCATTGCTTCCAAAAAAGGCTTATCTCCCCGTTTCCAGCTGTTTAGTGACATTTGGGATGATGTGTGATGAAAAATTCGAGAATTTAACCATTTCTTCCAAAAAAGGCTTATCTCCCTGTTTCCAGCGCTTTTCTGACACCTGGGCTGACATGTGATGAAAAAGTCAGAAATCTTAATCAATGCTTCCAAAAAAGGCTTATCTCCCCGTTTCCAGCTGTTTAGTGACATTTGGGATGATGTGTGATGAAAAATTCAAGAATTTAACCTTTTCTTCCAAAAAAAGGCAGATCTCCCTGTTTCCAGCGCTTTTCTGACACTTGGGCTGATATGTGATGAAAAAGTCAGAAATCTTAATCAATGCTTCCAAAAAAGGCTTATCTCCCCGTTTCCAGCTGTTTAGTGACATTTGGGATGATGTGTGATTAAAAATTCAAGAATTTAACCTTTTCTTCCAAAAAAAGGCAGATCTCCCTGTTTCCAGCGCTTTTCTGACACTTGGACTGACATGTGATGAAAAAGTCAGAAATCTTAATCAATGCTTCCAAAAAAGGCTTATCTCCCCGTTTCCAGCTGTTTAGTGACATTTGGGATGATGTGTGATGAAAAATTCAAGAATTTAACCATTTCTTCCAACAGAGGCTTAACTCCCTGTTTCCAGCGCTTTTCTGACACTTGGGCTGACATGTGATGAAAAAGTCAGAAATCTTAATCAATGCTTCCAAAAAAGGGCTTATCTCCCCGTTTCCAGCTGTTTAGTGACATTTGGGATGATGTGTGATGAAAAATTCAAGAATTTAACCATTTCTTCCAAAAAAAGGCATATCTCCCTGTTTCCAGCGCTTTTCTGACACCTGGGCTGACATGTGATGAAAAAGTCAGAAATCTTAATCAATGCTTCCAAAAAAGGCTTATCTCCCCGTTTCCAGCTGTTTAGTGACATTTGGGATGATGTGTGATGAAAATTCAAGAATTTAACCATTTCTTCCAAAAAAGGCAGATCTCCCTGTTTCCAGCGCTTTTCTGACACTGGAGCTGACATGTGATGAAAAAGTCAAAATGTTAACCATTGCTTCCAAAAAAGGCTTATCTCCCCGTTTCCAGCTGTTTAGTGACATTTGGGATGATGTGTGATGAAAAATTCGAGATTAACCATTTCTTCCAAAAAAGGCTTATCTCCCTGTTTCCAGCGCTTTTCTGACACCTGGACTGACATGTGATGAAAAAGTCATAAATCTTAATCAATGCTTCCAAAAAAGGCTTATCTCCCCGTTTCCAGCTGTTTAGTGACATTTGGGATGATGTGTGATGAAAAATTCAAGAATTTAACCATTTCTTCCAAAAAAAGGCAGATCTCCCTGTTTCCAGCGCTTTTCTGACCCTGGAGCTGACATGTGATGAAAAAGTCAGAAATCTTAATCAATGCTTCCAAAAAAGGCTTATCTCCCCGTTTCCAGCTGTTTAGTGACATTTGGGATGATGTGTGATGAAAAATTCAAGAATTTAACCATTTCTTCCAAAAAAGGCAGATCTCCCTGTTTCCAGCGCTTTTCTGACACTGGAGCTGATATGTGATGAAAAAGTCAAAATGTTAACCATTGCTTCCAAAAAAGGCTTATCTCCCCGTTTCCAGCTGTTTAGTGACATTTGGGATGATATGTGATGAAAAAGTCAGAAATCTTAATCAATGCTTCCAAAAAAGGCTTATCTCCCCGTTTCCAGCTGTTTAGTGACATTTGGGATGATGTGTGATTAAAAATTCAAGAATTTAACCTTTTCTTCCAAAAAAAGGCAGATCTCCCTGTTTCCAGCGCTTTTCTGACACTTGGACTGACATGTGATGAAAAAGTCAGAAATCTTAATCAATGCTTCCAAAAAAGGCTTATCTCCCCGTTTCCAGCTGTTTAGTGACATTTGGGATGATGTGTGATGAAAAATTCAAGAATTTAACCATTTCTTCCAACAGAGGCTTAACTCCCTGTTTCCAGCGCTTTTCTGACACTTGGGCTGACATGTGATGAAAAAGTCAGAAATCTTAATCAATGCTTCCAAAAAAGGCTTATCTCCCCGTTTCCAGCTGTTTAGTGACATTTGGGATGATGTGTGATGAAAAATTCAAGAATTTAACCATTTCTTCCAAAAAAAGGCATATCTCCCTGTTTCCAGCGCTTTTCTGACACCTGGGCTGACATGTGATGAAAAAGTCAGAAATCTTAATCAATGCTTCCAAAAAAGGCTTATCTCCCCGTTTCCAGCTGTTTAGTGACATTTGGGATGATGTGTGATGAAAAATTCAAGAATTTAACCATTTCTTCCAAAAAAAGGCAGATCTCCCTGTTTCCAGCGCTTTTCTGACACTGGAGCTGACATGTGATGAAAAAGTCAAAATGTTAACCATTGCTTCCAAAAAAGGCTTATCTCCCCGTTTCCAGCTGTTTAGTGACATTTGGGATGATGTGTGATGAAAAATTCGAGAATTTAACCATTTCTTCCAAAAAAGGCTTATCTCCCTGTTTCCAGCGCTTTTCTGACACCTGGACTGACATGTGATGAAAAGTCATAAATCTTAATCAATGCTTCCAAAAAAGGCTTATCTCCCCGTTTCCAGCTGTTTAGTGACATTTGGGATGATGTGTGATGAAAAATTCAAGAATTTAACCATTTCTTCCAAAAAAAGGCAGATCTCCCTGTTTCCAGCGCTTTTCTGACACCTGGGCTGACATGTGATGAAAAAGTCAGAAATCTTAATCAATGCTTCCAAAAAAGGCTTATCTCCCCGTTTCCAGCTGTTTAGTGACATTTGGGATGATGTGTGATGAAAAATTCAAGAATTTAACCATTTCTTCCAAAAAAAGGCAGATCTCCCTGTTTCCAGCGCTTTTCTGACACTGGAGCTGATATGTGATGAAAAAGTCAAAATGTTAACCATTGCTTCCAAAAAAGGCTTATCTCCCCGTTTCCAGCTGTTTAGTGACATTTGGGATGATGTGTGATGAAAAATTCGAGAATTTAACCATTTCTTCCAAAAAAGGCTTATCTCCCTGTTTCCAGCGCTTTTCTGACACCTGGGCTGACATGTGATGAAAAAGTCAGAAATCTTAATCAATGCTTCCAAAAAAGGCTTATCTCCCCGTTTCCAGCTGTTTAGTGACATTTGGGATGATGTGTGATGAAAAATTCAAGAATTTAACCTTTTCTTCCAAAAAAAGGCAGATCTCCCTGTTTCCAGCGCTTTTCTGACACCTGGGCTGACATGTGATGAAAAAGTCAGAAATCTTAATCAATGCTTCCAAAAAAGGCTTATCTCCCCGTTTCCAGCTGTTTAGTGACATTTGGGATGATGTGTGATGAAAAATTCAAGAATTTAACCTTTTCTTCCAAAAAAAGGCAGATCTCCCTGTTTCCAGCGCTTTTCTGACACTGGAGCTGATATGTGATGAAAAAGTCAAAATGTTAACCAGTGCTTCCAAAAAAGGCTTATCTCCCCGTTTCCAGCTGTTTAGTGACATTTGGGATGATGTGTGATGAAAAATTCGAGAATTTAACCATTTCTTCCAAAAAAGGCTTATCTCCCTGTTTCCAGCGCTTTTCTGACACCTGGGCTGACATGTGATGAAAAAGTCAGAAATCTTAATCAATGCTTCCAAAAAAGGCTTATCTCCCTGTTTCCAGCTGTTTAGTGACATTTGGGATGATGTGTGATGAAAAATTCAAGAATTTAACCTTTTCTTCCAAAAAAAGGCAGATCTCCCTGTTTCCAGCGCTTTTCTGACACTGGAGCTGATATGTGATGAAAAAGTCAAAATGTTAACCATTGCTTCCAAAAAAGGCTTATCTCCCCGTTTCCAGCTGTTTAGTGACATTTGGGATGATGTGTGATGAAAAATTCGAGAATTTAACCATTTCTTCCAAAAAAGGCTTATCTCCCTGTTTCCAGCGCTTTTCTGACACCTGGGCTGAAATGTGATGAAAAAGTCAGAAATCTTAATCAATGCTTCCAAAAAAGGCTTATCTCCCCGTTTCCAGCTGTTTAGTGACATTTGGGATGATGTGTGATGAAAAATTCAAGAATTTAACCTTTTCTTCCAAAAAAAGGCAGATCTCCCTGTTTCCAGCGCTTTTCTGACACTGGAGCTGATATGTGATGAAAAAGTCAAAATGTTAACCATTGCTTCCAAAAAAGGCTTATCTCCCCGTTTCCAGCTGTTTAGTGACATTTGGGATGATGTGTGATGAAAAATTCGAGAATTTAACCATTTCTTCCAAAAAAGGCTTATCTCCCTGTTTCCAGCGCTTTTCTGACACCTGGGCTGACATGTGATGAAAAAGTCAGAAATCTTAATCAATGCTTCCAAAAAAGGCTTATCTCCCCGTTTCCAGCTGTTTAGTGACATTTGGGATGATGTGTGATGAAAAATTCAAGAATTTAACCTTTTCTTCCAAAAAAAGGCAGATCTCCCTGTTTCCAGCGCTTTTCTGACACTTTGACTGACATGTGATGAAAAAGTCAGAAATCTTAATCAATGCTTCCAAAAAAGGCTTATCTCCCCGTTTCCAGCTGTTTAGTGACATTTGGGATGATGTGTGATGAAAAATTCAAGAATTTAACCTTTTCTTCCAAAAAAAGGCAGATCTCCCTGTTTCCAGCGCTTTTCTGACACTTGGGCTGATATGTGATGAAAAAGTCAGAAATCTTAATCAATGCTTCCAAAAAAGGCTTATCTCCCCGTTTCCAGCTGTTTAGTGACATTTGGGATGATGTGTGATTAAAAATTCAAGAATTTAACCTTTTCTTCCAAAAAAAAGGCAGATCTCCCTGTTTCCAGCGCTTTTCTGACACTTGGACTGACATGTGATGAAAAAGTCAGAAATCTTAATCAATGCTTCCAAAAAAGGCTTATCTCCCCGTTTCCAGCTGTTTAGTGACATTTGGGATGATGTGTGATGAAAAATTCAAGAATTTAACCATTTCTTCCAACAGAGGCTTAACTCCCTGTTTCCAGCGCTTTTCTGACACTTGGGCTGACATGTGATGAAAAAGTCAGAAATCTTAATCAATGCTTCCAAAAAAGGCTTATCTCCCCGTTTCCAGCTGTTTAGTGACATTTGGGATGATGTGTGATGAAAAATTCAAGAATTTAACCATTTCTTCCAAAAAAAGGCAGATCTCCCTGTTTCCAGCGCTTTTCTGACACCTGGGCTGACATGTGATGAAAAAGTCAGAAATCTTAATCAATGCTTCCAAAAAAGGCTTATCTCCCCGTTTCCAGCTGTTTAGTGACATTTGGGATGATGTGTGATGAAAAATTCAAGAATTTAACCATTTCTTCCAAAAAAAGGCAGATCTCCCTGTTTCCAGCGCTTTTCTGACACTGGAGCTGATATGTGATGAAAAAGTCAAAATGTTAACCATTGCTTCCAAAAAAGGCTTATCTCCCCGTTTCCAGCTGTTTAGTGACATTTGGGATGATGTGTGATGAAAAAGTCAGAAATCTTAATCAATGCTTCCAAAAAAGGCTTATCTCCCTGTTTCCAGCTGTTTAGTGACATTTGGGATGATGTGTGATGAAAAATTCAAGAATTTAACCTTTTCTTCCAAAAAAAGGCAGATCTCCCTGTTTCCAGCGCTTTTCTGACACTGGAGCTGATATGTGATGAAAAAGTCAAAATGTTAACCATTGCTTCCAAAAAAGGCTTATCTCCCCGTTTCCAGCTGTTTAGTGACATTTGGGATGATGTGTGATGAAAAATTCGAGAATTTAACCATTTCTTCCAAAAAAGGCTTATCTCCCTGTTTCCAGCGCTTTTCTGACACCTGGGCTGACATGTGATGAAAAAGTCAGAAATCTTAATCAATGCTTCCAAAAAAGGCTTATCTCCCTGTTTCCAGCTGTTTAGTGACATTTGGGATGATGTGTGATGAAAAATTCAAGAATTTAACCTTTTCTTCCAAAAAAAGGCAGATCTCCCTGTTTCCAGCGCTTTTCTGACACTGGAGCTGATATGTGATGAAAAAGTCAAAATGTTAACCATTGCTTCCAAAAAAGGCTTATCTCCCCGTTTCCAGCTGTTTAGTGACATTTGGGATGATGTGTGATGAAAAATTCGAGAATTTAACCATTTCTTCCAAAAAAGGCTTATCTCCCTGTTTCCAGCGCTTTTCTGACACCTGGGCTGACATGTGATGAAAAAGTCAGAAATCTTAATCAATGCTTCCAAAAAAGGCTTATCTCCCCGTTTCCAGCTGTTTAGTGACATTTGGGATGATGTGTGATGAAAAATTCAAGAATTTAACCTTTTCTTCCAAAAAAAGGCAGATCTCCCTGTTTCCAGCGCTTTTCTGACACTTTGACTGACATGTGATGAAAAAGTCAGAAATCTTAATCAATGCTTCCAAAAAAGGCTTATCTCCCCGTTTCCAGCTGTTTAGTGACATTTGGGATGATGTGTGATGAAAAATTCAAGAATTTAACCTTTTCTTCCAAAAAAAGGCAGATCTCCCTGTTTCCAGCGCTTTTCTGACACTTGGGCTGATATGTGATGAAAAAGTCAGAAATCTTAATCAATGCTTCCAAAAAAGGCTTATCTCCCCGTTTCCAGCTGTTTAGTGACATTTGGGATGATGTGTGATTAAAAATTCAAGAATTTAACCTTTTCTTCCAAAAAAAGGCAGATCTCCCTGTTTCCAGCGCTTTTCTGACACTTGGACTGACATGTGATGAAAAAGTCAGAAATCTTAATCAATGCTTCCAAAAAAGGCTTATCTCCCCGTTTCCAGCTGTTTAGTGACATTTGGGATGATGTGTGATGAAAAATTCAAGAATTTAACCATTTCTTCCAACAGAGGCTTAACTCCCTGTTTCCAGCGCTTTTCTGACACTTGGGCTGACATGTGATGAAAAAGTCAGAAATCTTAATCAATGCTTCCAAAAAAGGCTTATCTCCCCGTTTCCAGCTGTTTAGTGACATTTGGGATGATGTGTGATGAAAAATTCAAGAATTTAACCATTTCTTCCAAAAAAAGGCAGATCTCCCTGTTTCCAGCGCTTTTCTGACACCTGGGCTGACATGTGATGAAAAAGTCAGAAATCTTAATCAATGCTTCCAAAAAAGGCTTATCTCCCCGTTTCCAGCTGTTTAGTGACATTTGGGATGATGTGTGATGAAAAATTCAAGAATTTAACCATTTCTTCCAAAAAAAGGCAGATCTCCCTGTTTCCAGCGCTTTTCTGACACTGGAGCTGACATGTGATGAAAAAGTCAAAATGTTAACCATTGCTTCCAAAAAAGGCTTATCTCCCCGTTTCCAGCTGTTTAGTGACATTTGGGATGATGTGTGATGAAAAATTCGAGAATTTAACCATTTCTTCCAAAAAAGGCTTATCTCCCTGTTTCCAGCGCTTTTCTGACACCTGGACTGACATGTGATGAAAAAGTCATAAATCTTAATCAATGCTTCCAAAAAAGGCTTATCTCACCGTTTCCAGCTGTTTAGTGACATTTGGGATGATGTGTGATGAAAAATTCAAGAATTTAACCATTTCTTCCAAAAAAAGGCAGATCTCCCTGTTTCCAGCGCTTTTCTGACACCTGGGCTGACATGTGATGAAAAAGTCAGAAATCTTAATCAATGCTTCCAAAAAAGGCTTATCTCCCCGTTTCCAGCTGTTTAGTGACATTTGGGATGATGTGTGATGAAAAATTCAAGAATTTAACCATTTCTTCCAAAAAAAGGCAGATCTCCCTGTTTCCAGCGCTTTTCTGACACTGGAGCTGATATGTGATGAAAAAGTCAAAATGTTAACCATTGCTTCCAAAAAAGGCTTATCTCCCCGTTTCCAGCTGTTTAGTGACATTTGGGATGATGTGTGATGAAAAATTCGAGAATTTAACCATTTCTTCCAAAAAAGGCTTATCTCCCTGTTTCCAGCGCTTTTCTGACACCTGGGCTGACATGTGATGAAAAAGTCAGAAATCTTAATCAATGCTTCCAAAAAAGGCTTATCTCCCCGTTTCCAGCTGTTTAGTGACATTTGGGATGATGTGTGATGAAAAATTCAAGAATTTAACCTTTTCTTCCAAAAAAAGGCAGATCTCCCTGTTTCCAGCGCTTTTCTGACACCTGGGCTGACATGTGATGAAAAAGTCAGAAATCTTAATCAATGCTTCCAAAAAAGGCTTATCTCCCCGTTTCCAGCTGTTTAGTGACATTTGGGATGATGTGTGATGAAAAATTCAAGAATTTAACCTTTTCTTCCAAAAAAAGGCAGATCTCCCTGTTTCCAGCGCTTTTCTGACACTGGAGCTGATATGTGATGAAAAAGTCAAAATGTTAACCAGTGCTTCCAAAAAAGGCTTATCTCCCCGTTTCCAGCTGTTTAGTGACATTTGGGATGATGTGTGATGAAAAATTCGAGAATTTAACCATTTCTTCCAAAAAAGGCTTATCTCCCTGTTTCCAGCGCTTTTCTGACACCTGGGCTGACATGTGATGAAAAAGTCAGAAATCTTAATCAATGCTTCCAAAAAAGGCTTATCTCCCCGTTTCCAGCTGTTTAGTGACATTTGGGATGATGTGTGATGAAAAATTCAAGAATTTAACCTTTTCTTCCAAAAAAAGGCAGATCTCCCTGTTTCCAGCGCTTTTCTGACACTTTGACTGACATGTGATGAAAAAGTCAGAAATCTTAATCAATGCTTCCAAAAAAGGCTTATCTCCCCGTTTCCAGCTGTTTAGTGACATTTGGGATGATGTGTGATGAAAAATTCAAGAATTTAACCTTTTCTTCCAAAAAAAGGCAGATCTCCCTGTTTCCAGCGCTTTTCTGACACTTGGGCTGATATGTGATGAAAAAGTCAGAAATCTTAATCAATGCTTCCAAAAAAGTCTTATCTCCCCGTTTCCAGCTGTTTAGTGACATTTGGGATGATGTGTGATTAAAAATTCAAGAATTTAACCTTTTCTTCCAAAAAAAGGCAGATCTCCCTGTTTCCAGCGCTTTTCTGACACTTGGACTGACATGTGATGAAAAAGTCAGAAATCTTAATCAATGCTTCCAAAAAAGGCTTATCTCCCCGTTTCCAGCTGTTTAGTGACATTTGGGATGATGTGTGATGAAAAATTCAAGAATTTAACCATTTCTTCCAACAGAGGCTTAACTCCCTGTTTCCAGCGCTTTTCTGACACTTGGGCTGACATGTGATGAAAAAGTCAGAAATCTTAATCAATGCTTCCAAAAAAGGCTTATCTCCCCGTTTCCAGCTGTTTAGTGACATTTGGGATGATGTGTGATGAAAAATTCAAGAATTTAACCATTTCTTCCAAAAAAAGGCAGATCTCCCTGTTTCCAGCGCTTTTCTGACACCTGGGCTGACATGTGATGAAAAAGTCAGAAATCTTAATCAATGCTTCCAAAAAAGGCTTATCTCCCCGTTTCCAGCTGTTTAGTGACATTTGGGATGATGTGTGATGAAAAATTCAAGAATTTAACCATTTCTTCCAAAAAAAGGCAGATCTCCCTGTTTCCAGCGCTTTTCTGACACCTGGGCTGACATGTGATGAAAAAGTCAGAAATCTTAATCAATGCTTCCAAAAAAGGCTTATCTCCCCGTTTCCAGCTGTTTAGTGACATTTGGGATGATGTGTGATGAAAAATTCAAGAATTTAACCTTTTCTTCCAAAAAAAGGCAGATCTCCCTGTTTCCAGCGCTTTTCTGACACTGGAGCTGATATGTGATGAAAAAGTCAAAATGTTAACCAGTGCTTCCAAAAAAGGCTTATCTCCCCGTTTCCAGCTGTTTAGTGACATTTGGGATGATGTGTGATGAAAAATTCGAGAATTTAACCATTTCTTCCAAAAAAGGCTTATCTCCCTGTTTCCAGCGCTTTTCTGACACCTGGGCTGACATGTGATGAAAAAGTCAGAAATCTTAATCAATGCTTCCAAAAAAGGCTTATCTCCCTGTTTCCAGCTGTTTAGTGACATTTGGGATGATGTGTGATGAAAAATTCAAGAATTTAACCTTTTCTTCCAAAAAAAGGCAGATCTCCCTGTTTCCAGCGCTTTTCTGACACTGGAGCTGATATGTAATGAAAAAGTCAAAATGTTAACCATTGCTTCCAAAAAAGGCTTATCTCCCCGTTTCCAGCTGTTTAGTGACATTTGGGATGATGTGTGATGAAAAATTCGAGAATTTAACCATTTCTTCCAAAAAAGGCTTATCTCCCTGTTTCCAGCGCTTTTCTGACACCTGGGCTGAAATGTGATGAAAAAGTCAGAAATCTTAATCAATGCTTCCAAAAAAGGCTTATCTCCCCGTTTCCAGCTGTTTAGTGACATTTGGGATGATGTGTGATGAAAAATTCAAGAATTTAACCTTTTCTTCCAAAAAAAGGCAGATCTCCCTGTTTCCAGCGCTTTTCTGACACTGGAGCTGATATGTGATGAAAAAGTCAAAATGTTAACCATTGCTTCCAAAAAAGGCTTATCTCCCCGTTTCCAGCTGTTTAGTGACATTTGGGATGATGTGTGATGAAAAATTCGAGAATTTAACCATTTCTTCCAAAAAAGGCTTATCTCCCTGTTTCCAGCGCTTTTCTGACACCTGGGCTGACATGTGATGAAAAAGTCAGAAATTTTAATCAATGCTTCCAAAAAAGGCTTATCTCCCCGTTTCCAGCTGTTTAGTGACATTTGGGATGATGTGTGATGAAAAATTCAAGAATTTAACCTTTTCTTCCAAAAAAAGGCAGATCTCCCTGTTTCCAGCGCTTTTCTGACACTTTGACTGACATGTGATGAAAAAGTCAGAAATCTTAATCAATGCTTCCAAAAAAGGCTTATCTCCCCGTTTCCAGCTGTTTAGTGACATTTGGGATGATGTGTGATGAAAAATTCAAGAATTTAACCTTTTCTTCCAAAAAAAGGCAGATCTCCCTGTTTCCAGCGCTTTTCTGACACTTGGGCTGATATGTGATGAAAAAGTCAGAAATCTTAATCAATGCTTCCAAAAAAGGCTTATCTCCCCGTTTCCAGCTGTTTAGTGACATTTGGGATGATGTGTGATTAAAAATTCAAGAATTTAACCTTTTCTTCCAAAAAAAGGCAGATCTCCCTGTTTCCAGCGCTTTTCTGACACTTGGACTGACATGTGATGAAAAAGTCAGAAATCTTAATCAATGCTTCCAAAAAAGGCTTATCTCCCCGTTTCCAGCTGTTTAGTGACATTTGGGATGATGTGTGATGAAAAATTCAAGAATTTAACCATTTCTTCCAACAGAGACTTAACTCCCTGTTTCCAGCGCTTTTCTGACACTTGGGCTGACATGTGATGAAAAAGTCAGAAATCTTAATCAATGCTTCCAAAAAAGGCTTATCTCCCCGTTTCCAGCTGTTTAGTGACATTTGGGATGATGTGTGATGAAAAATTCAAGAATTTAACCATTTCTTCCAAAAAAAGGCAGATCTCCCTGTTTCCAGCGCTTTTCTGACACCTGGGCTGACATGTGATGAAAAAGTCAGAAATCTTAATCAATGCTTCCAAAAAAGGCTTATCTCCCCGTTTCCAGCTGTTTAGTGACATTTGGGATGATGTGTGATGAAAAATTCAAGAATTTAACCATTTCTTCCAAAAAAAGGCAGATCTCCCTGTTTCCAGCGCTTTTCTGACACTGGAGCTGATATGTGATGAAAAAGTCAAAATGTTAACCATTGCTTCCAAAAAAGGCTTATCTCCCCGTTTCCAGCTGTTTAGTGACATTTGGGATGATGTGTGATGAAAAATTCGAGAATTTAACCATTTCTTCCAAAAAAGGCTTATCTCCCTGTTTCCAGCGCTTTTCTGACACCTGGGCTGACATGTGATGAAAAAGTCAGAAATCTTAATCAATGCTTCCAAAAAAGGCTTATCTCCCCGTTTCCAGCTGTTTAGTGACATTTGGGATGATGTGTGATGAAAAATTCAAGAATTTAACCTTTTCTTCCAAAAAAAGGCAGATCTCCCTGTTTCCAGCGCTTTTCTGACACCTGGGCTGACATGTGATGAAAAAGTCAGAAATCTTAATCAATGCTTCCAAAAAAGGCTTATCTCCCCGTTTCCTGCTGTTTAGTGACATTTGGGATGATGTGTGATGAAAAATTCAAGAATTTAACCTTTTCTTCCAAAAAAAGGCAGATCTCCCTGTTTCCAGCGCTTTTCTGACACTGGAGCTGATATGTGATGAAAAAGTCAAAATGTTAACCAGTGCTTCAAAAAAAGGCTTATCTCCCCGTTTCCAGCTGTTTAGTGACATTTGGGATGATGTGTGATGAAAAATTCGAGAATTTAACCATTTCTTCCAAAAAAGGCTTATCTCCCTGTTTCCAGCGCTTTTCTGACACCTGGGCTGACATGTGATGAAAAAGTCAGAAATCTTAATCAATGCTTCCAAAAAAGGCTTATCTCCCTGTTTCCAGCTGTTTAGTGACATTTGGGATGATGTGTGATGAAAAATTCAAGAATTTAACCTTTTCTTCCAAAAAAAGGCAGATCTCCCTGTTTCCAGCGCTTTTCTGACACTGGAGCTGATATGTGATGAAAAAGTCAAAATGTTAACCATTGCTTCCAAAAAAGGCTTATCTCCCCGTTTCCAGCTGTTTAGTGACATTTGGGATGATGTGTGATGAAAAATTCGAGAATTTAACCATTTCTTCCAAAAAAGGCTTATCTCCCTGTTTACAGCGCTTTTCTGACACCTGGGCTGACATGTGATGAAAAAGTCAGAAATCTTAATCAATGCTTCCAAAAAAGGCTTATCTCCCCGTTTCCAGCTGTTTAGTGACATTTGGGATGATGTGTGATGAAAAATTCAAGAATTTAACCTTTTCTTCCAAAAAAAGGCAGATCTCCCTGTTTCCAGCGCTTTTCTGACACTTTGACTGACATGTGATGAAAAAGTCAGAAATCTTAATCAATGCTTCCAAAAAAGGCTTATCTCCCCGTTTCCAGCTGTTTAGTGACATTTGGGATGATGTGTGATGAAAAATTCAAGAATTTAACCTTTTCTTCCAAAAAAAGGCAGATCTCCCTGTTTCCAGCGCTTTTCTGACACTTGGGCTGATATGTGATGAAAAAGTCAGAAATCTTAATCAATGCTTCCAAAAAAGGCTTATCTCCCCGTTTCCAGCTGTTTAGTGACATTTGGGATGATGTGTGATTAAAAATTCAAGAATTTAACCTTTTCTTCCAAAAAAAGGCAGATCTCCCTGTTTCCAGCGCTTTTCTGACACTTGGACTGACATGTGATGAAAAAGTCAGAAATCTTAATCAATGCTTCCAAAAAAGGCTTATCTCCCCGTTTCCAGCTGTTTAGTGACATTTGGGATGATGTGTGATGAAAAATTCAAGAATTTAACCATTTCTTCCAACAGAGGCTTAACTCCCTGTTTCCAGCGCTTTTCTGACACTTGGGCTGACATGTGATGAAAAAGTCAGAAATCTTAATCAATGCTTCCAAAAAAGGCTTATCTCCCCGTTTCCAGCTTTTTAGTGACATTTGGGATGATGTGTGATGAAAAATTCAAGAATTTAACCATTTCTTCCAAAAAAAGGCAGATCTCCCTGTTTCCAGCGCTTTTCTGACACCTGGGCTGACATGTGATGAAAAAGTCAGAAATCTTAATCAATGCTTCCAAAAAAGGCTTATCTCCCCGTTTCCAGCTGTTTAGTGACATTTGGGATGATGTGTGATGAAAAATTCAAGAATTTAACCATTTCTTCCAAAAAAGGGCAGATCTCCCTGTTTCCAGCGCTTTTCTGACACCTGGGCTGACATGTGATGAAAAAGTCAGAAATCTTAATCAATGCTTCCAAAAAAGGCTTATCTCCCCGTTTCCAGCTGTTTAGTGACATTTGGGATGATGTGTGATGAAAAATTCAAGAATTTAACCTTTTCTTCCAAAAAAAGGCAGATCTCCCTGTTTCCAGCGCTTTTCTGACACTGGAGCTGATATGTGATGAAAAAGTCAAAATGTTAACCAGTGCTTCCAAAAAAGGCTTATCTCCCCGTTTCCAGCTGTTTAGTGACATTTGGGATGATGTGTGATGAAAAATTCGAGAATTTAACCATTTCTTCCAAAAAAGGCTTATCTCCCTGTTTCCAGCGCTTTTCTGACACCTGGGCTGACATGTGATGAAAAAGTCAGAAATCTTAATCAATGCTTCCAAAAAAGGCTTATCTCCCTGTTTCCAGCTGTTTAGTGACATTTGGGATGATGTGTGATGAAAAATTCAAGAATTTAACCTTTTCTTCCAAAAAAAGGCAGATCTCCCTGTTTCCAGCGCTTTTCTGACACTGGAGCTGATATGTAATGAAAAAGTCAAAATGTTAACCATTGCTTCCAAAAAAGGCTTATCTCCCCGTTTCCAGCTGTTTAGTGACATTTGGGATGATGTGTGATGAAAAATTCGAGAATTTAACCATTTCTTCCAAAAAAGGCTTATCTCCCTGTTTCCAGCGCTTTTCTGACACCTGGGCTGAAATGTGATGAAAAAGTCAGAAATCTTAATCAATGCTTCCAAAAAAGGCTTATCTCCCCGTTTCCAGCTGTTTAGTGACATTTGGGATGATGTGTGATGAAAAATTCAAGAATTTAACCTTTTCTTCCAAAAAAAGGCAGATCTCCCTGTTTCCAGCGCTTTTCTGACACTGGAGCTGATATGTGATGAAAAAGTCAAAATGTTAACCATTGCTTCCAAAAAAGGCTTATCTCCCCGTTTCCAGCTGTTTAGTGACATTTGGGATGATGTGTGATGAAAAATTCGAGAATTTAACCATTTCTTCCAAAAAAGGCTTATCTCCCTGTTTCCAGCGCTTTTCTGACACCTGGGCTGACATGTGATGAAAAAGTCAGAAATTTTAATCAATGCTTCCAAAAAAGGCTTATCTCCCCGTTTCCAGCTGTTTAGTGACATTTGGGATGATGTGTGATGAAAAATTCAAGAATTTAACCTTTTCTTCCAAAAAAAGGCAGATCTCCCTGTTTCCAGCGCTTTTCTGACACTTTGACTGACATGTGATGAAAAAGTCAGAAATCTTAATCAATGCTTCCAAAAAAGGCTTATCTCCCCGTTTCCAGCTGTTTAGTGACATTTGGGATGATGTGTGATGAAAAATTCAAGAATTTAACCTTTTCTTCCAAAAAAAGGCAGATCTCCCTGTTTCCAGCGCTTTTCTGACACTTGGGCTGATATGTGATGAAAAAGTCAGAAATCTTAATCAATGCTTCCAAAAAAGGCTTATCTCCCCGTTTCCAGCTGTTTAGTGACATTTGGGATGATGCGTGATTAAAAATTCAAGAATTTAACCTTTTCTTCCAAAAAAAGGCAGATCTCCCTGTTTCCAGCGCTTTTCTGACACTTGGACTGACATGTGATGAAAAAGTCAGAAATCTTAATCAATGCTTCCAAAAAAGGCTTATCTCCCCGTTTCCAGCTGTTTAGTGACATTTGGGATGATGTGTGATGAAAAATTCAAGAATTTAACCATTTCTTCCAACAGAGACTTAACTCCCTGTTTCCAGCGCTTTTCTGACACTTGGGCTGACATGTGATGAAAAAGTCAGAAATCTTAATCAATGCTTCCAAAAAAGGCTTATCTCCCCGTTTCCAGCTGTTTAGTGACATTTGGGATGATGTGTGATGAAAAATTCAAGAATTTAACCATTTCTTCCAAAAAAAGGCAGATCTCCCTGTTTCCAGCGCTTTTCTGACACCTGGGCTGACATGTGATGAAAAAGTCAGAAATCTTAATCAATGCTTCCAAAAAAGGCTTATCTCCCCGTTTCCAGCTGTTTAGTGACATTTGGGATGATGTGTGATGAAAAATTCAAGAATTTAACCATTTCTTCCAAAAAAAGGCAGATCTCCCTGTTTCCAGCGCTTTTCTGACACTGGAGCTGATATGTGATGAAAAAGTCAAAATGTTAACCATTGCTTCCAAAAAAGGCTTATCTCCCCGTTTCCAGCTGTTTAGTGACATTTGGGATGATGTGTGATGAAAAATTCGAGAATTTAACCATTTCTTCCAAAAAAGGCTTATCTCCCTGTTTCCAGCGCTTTTCTGACACCTGGGCTGACATGTGATGAAAAAGTCAGAAATCTTAATCAATGCTTCCAAAAAAGGCTTATCTCCCCGTTTCCAGCTGTTTAGTGACATTTGGGATGATGTGTGATGAAAAATTCAAGAATTTAACCTTTTCTTCCAAAAAAAGGCAGATCTCCCTGTTTCCAGCGCTTTTCTGACACCTGGGCTGACATGTGATGAAAAAGTCAGAAATCTTAATCAATGCTTCCAAAAAAGGCTTATCTCCCCGTTTCCTGCTGTTTAGTGACATTTGGGATGATGTGTGATGAAAAATTCAAGAATTTAACCTTTTCTTCCAAAAAAAGGCAGATCTCCCTGTTTCCAGCGCTTTTCTGACACTGGAGCTGATATGTGATGAAAAAGTCAAAATGTTAACCAGTGCTTCAAAAAAAGGCTTATCTCCCCGTTTCCAGCTGTTTAGTGACATTTGGGATGATGTGTGATGAAAAATTCGAGAATTTAACCATTTCTTCCAAAAAAGGCTTATCTCCCTGTTTCCAGCGCTTTCCTGACACCTGGGCTGACATGTGATGAAAAAGTCAGAAATCTTAATCAATGCTTCCAAAAAAGGCTTATCTCCCTGTTTCCAGCTGTTTAGTGACATTTGGGATGATGTGTGATGAAAAATTCAAGAATTTAACCTTTTCTTCCAAAAAAAGGCAGATCTCCCTGTTTCCAGCGCTTTTCTGACACTGGAGCTGATATGTGATGAAAAAGTCAAAATGTTAACCATTGCTTCCAAAAAAGGCTTATCTCCCCGTTTCCAGCTGTTTAGTGACATTTGGGATGATGTGTGATGAAAAATTCGAGAATTTAACCATTTCTTCCAAAAAAGGCTTATCTCCCTGTTTCCAGCGCTTTTCTGACACCTGGGCTGACATGTGATGAAAAAGTCAGAAATCTTAATCAATGCTTCCAAAAAAGGCTTATCTCCCCGTTTCCAGCTGTTTAGTGACATTTGGGATGATGTGTGATGAAAAATTCAAGAATTTAACCTTTTCTTCCAAAAAAAGGCAGATCTCCCTGTTTCCAGCGCTTTTCTGACACTTGGGCTGATATGTGATGAAAAAGTCAGAAATCTTAATCAATGCTTCCAAAAAAGGCTTATCTCCCCGTTTCCAGCTGTTTAGTGACATTTGGGATGATGTGTGATTAAAAATTCAAGAATTTAACCTTTTCTTCCAAAAAAAGGCAGATCTCCCTGTTTCCAGCGCTTTTCTGACACTTGGACTGACATGTGATGAAAAAGTCAGAAATCTTAATCAATGCTTCCAAAAAAGGCTTTTCTCCCCGTTTCCAGCTGTTTAGTGACATTTGGGATGATGTGTGATGAAAAATTCAAGAATTTAACCATTTCTTCCAACAGAGACTTAACTCCCTGTTTCCAGCGCTTTTCTGACACTTGGGCTGACATGTGATGAAAAAGTCAGAAATCTTAATCAATGCTTCCAAAAAAGGCTTATCTCCCCGTTTCCAGCTGTTTAGTGACATTTGGGATGATGTGTGATGAAAAATTCAAGAATTTAACCATTTCTTCCAAAAAAAGGCAGATCTCCCTGTTTCCAGCGCTTTTCTGACACCTGGGCTGACATGTGATGAAAAAGTCAGAAATCTTAATCAATGCTTCCAAAAAAGGCTTATCTCCCCGTTTCCAGCTGTTTAGTGACATTTGGGATGATGTGTGATGAAAAATTCAAGAATTTAACCATTTCTTCCAAAAAAAGGCAGATCTCCCTGTTTCCAGCGCTTTTCTGACACTGGAGCTGATATGTGATGAAAAAGTCAAAATGTTAACCATTGCTTCCAAAAAAGGCTTATCTCCCCGTTTCCAGCTGTTTAGTGACATTTGGGATGATGTGTGATGAAAAATTCGAGAATTTAACCATTTCTTCCAAAAAAGGCTTATCTCCCTGTTTCCAGCGCTTTTCTGACACCTGGGCTGACATGTGATGAAAAAGTCAGAAATCTTAATCAATGCTTCCAAAAAAGGCTTATCTCCCCGTTTCCAGCTGTTTAGTGACATTTGGGATGATGTGTGATGAAAAATTCAAGAATTTAACCTTTTCTTCCAAAAAAAGGCAGATCTCCCTGTTTCCAGCGCTTTTCTGACACCTGGGCTGACATGTGATGAAAAAGTCAGAAATCTTAATCAATGCTTCCAAAAAAGGCTTATCTCCCCGTTTCCTGCTGTTTAGTGACATTTGGGATGATGTGTGATGAAAAATTCAAGAATTTAACCTTTTCTTCCAAAAAAAGGCAGATCTCCCTGTTTCCAGCGCTTTTCTGACACTGGAGCTGATATGTGATGAAAAAGTCAAAATGTTAACCAGTGCTTCAAAAAAAGGCTTATCTCCCCGTTTCCAGCTGTTTAGTGACATTTGGGATGATGTGTGATGAAAAATTCGAGAATTTAACCATTTCTTCCAAAAAAGGCTTATCTCCCTGTTTCCAGCGCTTTTCTGACACCTGGGCTGACATGTGATGAAAAAGTCAGAAATCTTAATCAATGCTTCCAAAAAAGGCTTATCTCCCCGTTTCCAGCTGTTTAGTGACATTTGGGATGATGTGTGATGAAAAATTCAAGAATTTAACCTTTTCTTCCAAAAAAAGGCAGATCTCCCTGTTTCCAGCGCTTTTCTGACACTTGGACTGACATGTGATGAAAAAGTCAAAAATCTTAATCAATGCTTCCAAAAAAGGCTTATCTCCCCGTTTCCAGCTGTTTAGTGACATTTGGGATGATGTGTGATGAAAAATTCAAGAATTTAACCATTTCTTCCAAAAAAAGGCAGATCTCCCTGTTTCCAGCGCTTTTCAGACACTGGAGCTGATATGTGATGAAAAAGTCAAAATGTTAACCATTGCTTCCAAAAAAGGCTTATCTCCCCGTTTCCAGCTGTTTAGTGACATTTGGGATGATGTGTGATGAAAAATTCGAGAATTTAACCATTTCTTCCAAAAAAGGCTTATCTCCCTGTTTCCAGCGCTTTTCTGACATCTGGGCTGACATGTGATGAAAAAGTCAGAAATCTTAATCAATGCTTCCAAAAAAGGCTTATCTCCCCGTTTCCAGCTGTTTAGTGACATTTGGGATGATGTGTGATGAAAAATTCAAGAATTTAACCTTTTCTTCCAAAAAAAGGCAGATCTCCCTGTTTCCAGCGCTTTTCTGACACTGGAGCTGATATGTGATGAAAAAGTCAAAATGTTAACCATTGCTTCCAAAAAAGGCTTATCTCCCCGTTTCCAGCTGTTTAGTGACATTTGGGATGATGTGTGATGAAAAATTTGAGAATTTAACCATTTCTTCCAGAAAAGGCTTATCTCCCTGTTTCCAGCGCTTTTCTGACACCTGGGCTGACATGTGATGAAAAAGTCAGAAATCTTAATCAATGCTTCCAAAAAAGGCTTATCTCCCCGTTTCCAGCTGTTTAGTGACATTTGGGATGATGTGTGATGAAAAATTCGAGAATTTAACCATTTCTTCCAAAAAAGGCTTATCTCCCTGTTTCCAGCGCTTTTCTGACACCTGGGCTGACATGTGATGAAAAAGTCAGAAATCTTAATCAATGCTTCCAAAAAAGGCTTATCTCCCCGTTTCCAGCTGTTTAGTGACATTTGGGATGATGTGTGATGAAAAATTCAAGAATTTAACCTTTTCTTCCAAAAAAAGGCAGATCTCCCTGTTTCCAGCGCTTTTCTGACACTTTGACTGACATGTGATGAAAAAGTCAGAAATCTTAATCAATGCTTCCAAAAAAGGCTTATCTCCCCGTTTCCAGCTGTTTAGTGACATTTGGGATGATGTGTGATGAAAAATTCAAGAATTTAACCTTTTCTTCCAAAAAAAGGCAGATCTCCCTGTTTCCAGCGCTTTTCTGACACTTGGGCTGATATGTGATGAAAAAGTCAGAAATCTTAATCAATGCTTCCAAAAAAGGCTTATCTCCCCGTTTCCAGCTGTTTAGTGACATTTGGGATGATGTGTGATGAAAAATTCAAGAATTTAACCATTTCTTCCAAAAAAGGCTTATCTCCCTGTTTCCAGCGCTTTTCTGACACTTGGGCTGACATGTGATGAAAAAGTCAGAAATCTTAATCAATGCTTCCAAAAAAGGCTTATCTCCCCGTTTCCAGCTGTTTAGTGACATTTGGGATGATGTGTGATGAAAAATTCAAGAATTTAACCATTTCTTCCAAAAAAAGGCAGATCTCCCTGTTTCCAGCGCTTTTCTGACACCTGGGCTGACATGTGATGAAAAAGTCAAAATGTTAACCAGTGCTTCAAAAAAAGGCTTATCTCCCCGTTTCCAGCTGTTTAGTGACATTTGGGATGATGTGTGATGAAAAATTCGAGAATTTAACCATTTCTTCCAAAAAAGGCTTATCTCCCTGTTTCCAGCGCTTTTCTGACACCTGGGCTGACATGTGATGAAAAAGTCAGAAATCTTAATCAATGCTTCCAAAAAAGGCTTATCTCCCTGTTTCCAGCTGTTTAGTGACATTTGGGATGATGTGTGATGAAAAATTCAAGAATTTAACCTTTTCTTCCAAAAAAAGGCAGATCTCCCTGTTTCCAGCGCTTTTCTGACACTGGAGCTGATATGTGATGAAAAAGTCAAAATGTTAACCATTGCTTCCAAAAAAGGCTTATCTCCCCGTTTCCAGCTGTTTAGTGACATTTGGGATGATGTGTGATGAAAAATTCGAGAATTTAACCATTTCTTCCAAAAAAGGCTTATCTCCCTGTTTCCAGCGCTTTTCTGACACCTGGGCTGAAATGTGATGAAAAAGTCAGAAATCTTAATCAATGCTTCCAAAAAAGGCTTATCTCCCCGTTTCCAGCTGTTTAGTGACATTTGGGATGATGTGTGATGAAAAATTCAAGAATTTAACCTTTTCTTCCAAAAAAAGGCAGATCTCCCTGTTTCCAGCGCTTTTCTGACACTGGAGCTGATATGTGATGAAAAAGTCAAAATGTTAACCATTGCTTCCAAAAAAGGCTTATCTCCCCGTTTCCAGCTGTTTAGTGACATTTGGGATGATGTGTGATGAAAAATTCGAGAATTTAACCATTTCTTCCAAAAAAGGCTTATCTCCCTGTTTCCAGCGCTTTTCTGACACCTGGGCTGAAATGTGATGAAAAAGTCAGAAATCTTAATCAATGCTTCCAAAAAAGGCTTATCTCCCCGTTTCCAGCTGTTTAGTGACATTTGGGATGATGTGTGATGAAAAATTCAAGAATTTAACCTTTTCTTCCAAAAAAAGGCAGATCTCCCTGTTTCCAGCGCTTTTCTGACACTGGAGCTGATATGTGATGAAAAAGTCAAAATGTTAACCATTGCTTCCAAAAAAGGCTTATCTCCCCGTTTCCAGCTGTTTAGTGACATTTGGGATGATGTGTGATGAAAAATTCGAGAATTTAACCATTTCTTCCAAAAAAGGCTTATCTCCCTGTTTCCAGCGCTTTTCTGACACCTGGGCTGACATGTGATGAAAAAGTCAGAAATCTTAATCAATGCTTCCAAAAAAGGCTTATCTCCCCGTTTCCAGCTGTTTAGTGACATTTGGGATGATGTGTGATGAAAAATTCAAGAATTTAACCTTTTCTTCCAAAAAAAGGCAGATCTCCCTGTTTCCAGCGCTTTTCTGACACTTGGACTGACATGTGATGAAAAAGTCAGAAATCTTAATCAATGCTTCCAAAAAAGGCTTATCTCCCCGTTTCCAGCTGTTTAGTGACATTTGGGATGATGTGTGATGAAAAATTCAAGAATTTAACCATTTCTTCCAAAAAAAGGCAGATCTCCCTGTTTCCAGCGCTTTTCTGACACTGGAGCTGATATGTGATGAAAAAGTCAAAATGTTAACCATTGCTTCCAAAAAAGGCTTATCTCCCCGTTTCCAGCTGTTTAGTGACATTTGGGATGATGTGTGATGAAAAATTCGAGAATTTAACCATTTCTTCCAAAAAAGGCTTATCTCCCTGTTTCCAGCGCTTTTCTGACATCTGGGCTGACATGTGATGAAAAAGTCAGAAATCTTAATCAATGCTTCCAAAAAAGGCTTATCTCCCCGTTTCCAGCTGTTTAGTGACATTTGGGATGATGTGTGATGAAAAATTCAAGAATTTAACCTTTTCTTCCAAAAAAAGGCAGATCTCCCTGTTTCCAGCGCTTTTCTGACACTGGAGCTGATATGTGATGAAAAAGTCAGAAATCTTAATCAATGCTTCCAAAAAAGGCTTATCTCCCCGTTTCCAGCTGTTTAGTGACATTTGGGATGATGTGTGATGAAAAATTCGAGAATTTAACCATTTCTTCCAAAAAAGGCTTATCTCCCTGTTTCCAGCGCTTTTCTGACACCTGGGCTGACATGTGATGAAAAAGTCAGAAATCTTAATCAATGCTTCCAAAAAAGGCTTATCTCCCCGTTTCCAGCTGTTTAGTGACATTTGGGATGATGTGTGATGAAAAATTCAAGAATTTAACCTTTTCTTCCAAAAAAAGGCAGATCTCCCTGTTTCCAGCGCTTTTCTGACACTTTGACTGACATGTGATGAAAAAGTCAGAAATCTTAATCAATGCTTCCAAAAAAGGCTTATCTCCCCGTTTCCAGCTGTTTAGTGACATTTGGGATGATGTGTGATGAAAAATTCAAGAATTTAACCTTTTCTTCCAAAAAAAGGCAGATCTCCCTGTTTCCAGCGCTTTTCTGACACTTGGGCTGATATGTGATGAAAAAGTCAGAAATCTTAATCAATGCTTCCAAAAAAGGCTTATCTCCCCGTTTCCAGCTGTTTAGTGACATTTGGGATGATGTGTGATGAAAAATTCAAGAATTTAACCATTTCTTCCAAAAAAGGCTTATCTCCCTGTTTCCAGCGCTTTTCTGACACTTGGGCTGACATGTGATGAAAAAGTCAGAAATCTTAATCAATGCTTCCAAAAAAGGCTTATCTCCCCGTTTCCAGCTGTTTAGTGACATTTGGGATGATGTGTGATGAAAAATTCAAGAATTTAACCTTTTCTTCCAAAAAAAGGCAGATCTCCCTGTTTCCAACGCTTTTCTGACACTGGAGCTGATATGTGATGAAAAAGTCAAAATGTTAACCATTGCTTCCAAAAAAGGCTTATCTCCCCGTTTCCAGCTGTTTAGTGACATTTGGGATGATGTGTGATGAAAAATTCGAGAATTTAACCATTTCTTCCAAAAAAGGCTTATCTCCCTGTTTCCAGCGCTTTTCTGACACCTGGGATGACATGTGATGAAAAAGTCAGAAATCTTAATCAATGCTTCCAAAAAAGGCTTATCTCCCCGTTTCCAGCTGTTTAGTGACATTTGGGATGATGTGTGATGAAAAATTCAAGAATTTAACCTTTTCTTCCAAAAAAAGGCAGATCTCCCTGTTTCCAGCGCTTTTCTGACACTGGAGCTGATATGTGATGAAAAAGTCAAAATGTTAACCATTGCTTCCAAAAAAGGCTTATCTCCCCGTTTCCAGCTGTTTAGTGACATTTGGGATGATGTGTGATGAAAAATTCGAGAATTTAACCAATTCTTCCAAAAAAGGCTTATCTCCCTGTTTCCAGCGCTTTTCTGACACCTGGGCTGACGTGTGATGAAAAAGTCAGAAATCTTAATCAATGCTTCCAAAAAAGGCTTATCTCCCCGTTTCCAGCTGTTTAGTGACATTTGGGATGATGTGTGATGAAAAATTCAAGAATTTAACCTTTTCTTCCAAAAAAAGGCAGATCTCCCTGTTTCCAGCGCTTTTCTGACACTGGAGCTGATATGTGATGAAAAAGTCAAAATGTTAACCATTGCTTCCAAAAAAGGCTTATCTCCCCGTTTCCAGCTGTTTAGTGACATTTGGGATGATGTGTGATGAAAAATTCGAGAATTTAACCATTTCTTCCAAAAAAGGCTTATCTCCCTGTTTCCAGCGCTTTTCTGACACCTGGGCTGACATGTGATGAAAAAGTCAGAAATCTTAATCAATGCTTCCAAAAAAGGCTTATCTCCCCGTTTCCAGCTATTTAGTGACATTTGGGATGATGTGTGATGAAAAATTCAAGAATTTAACCATTTCTTCCAAAAAAGGCTTATCTCCCTGTTTCCAGCGCTTTTCTGACACTGGAGCTGATATGTGATGAAAAAGTCAAAATGTTAACCATTGCTTCCAAAAAAGGCTTATCTTCCCGTTTCCAGCTGTTTAGTGACATTTGGGATGATGTGTGATGAAAAATTTGAGAATTTAACCATTTCTTCCAAAAAAGGCTTATCTCCCTGTTTCCAGCGCTTTTCTGACACTTGGGCTGACATGTGATGAAAAAGTCAGAAATCTTAATCAATGCTTCCAAAAAAGGCTTATCTCCGCGTTTCCAGCTGTTTAGTGACATATGGGATGATGTGTGATGAAAAATTCAAGAATTTAACCTTTTCTTCCAAAAAAAGGCAGATCTCCCTGTTTCCAGCGCTTTTCTGACACTGGAGCTGATATGTGATGAAAAAGTCAAAATGTTAACCATTGCTTCCAAAAAAGGCTTTTCTCCCCGTTTCCAGCTGTTTAGTGACATTTGGGATGATGTGTGATGAAAAATTCGAGAATTTAACCATTTCTTCCAAAAAAGGCTTATCTCCCTGTTTCCAGCGCTTTTCTGACATCTGGGCTGACATGTGATGAAAAAGTCAGAAATCTTAATCAATGCTTCCAAAAAAGGCTTATCTCCCCGTTTCCAGCTGTTTAGTGACATTTGGGATGATGTGTGATGAAAAATTCAAGAATTTAACCTTTTCTTCCAAAAAAAGGCAGATCTCCCTGTTTCCAGCGCTTTTCTGACACTGGAGCTGATATGTGATGAAAAAGTCAAAATGTTAACCATTGCTTCCAAAAAAGGCTTATCTCCCCGTTTCCAGCTGTTCAGTGACATTCGGGATGATGTGTGATGAAAAATTCAAGAATTTAACCTTTTCTTCCAAAAAAAGGCAGATCTCCCTGTTTCCAGCGCTTTTCTGACACTGGAGCTGATATGTGATGAAAAAGTCAAAATGTTAACCATTGCTTCCAAAAAAGGCTTATCTCCCCGTTTCCAGCTGTTTAGTGACATTTGGGATGATGTGTGATGAAAAATTCGAGAATTTAACCATTTCTTCCAAAAAAGGCTTATCTCCCTGTTTCCAGCGCTTTTCTGACACCTGGGCTGACATGTGATGAAAAAGTCAGAAATCTTAATCAATGCTTCCAAAAAAGGCTTATCTCCCCGTTTCCAGCTGTTTAGTGACATTTGGGATGATGTGTGATGAAAAATTCAAGAATTTAACCTTTTCTTCCAAAAAAAGGCATATCTGCCTGTTTCCAGCGCTTTTCTGACACTGGAGCTGATATGTGATGAAAAAGTCAAAATGTTAACCATTGCTTCCAAAAAAGGCTTATCTCCCCGTTTCCAGCTGTTTAGTGACATTTGGGATGATGTGTGATGAAAAATTCAAGAATTTAACCTTTTCTTCCAAAAAAAGGCAGATCTCCCTGTTTCCAGCGCTTTTCTGACACTTGGGCTGATATGTGATGAAAAAGTCAGAAATCTTAATCAATGCTTCCAAAAAAGGCTTATCTCCCCGATTCCAGCTGTTTAGTGACATTTGGGATGATGTGTGATGAAACATTCAAGAATTTAACCTTTTCTTCCAAAAAAAGGCAGATCTCCCTGTTTCCAGCGCTTTTCTGACACTTGGGCTGACATGTGATGAAAAAGTCAGAAATCTTAATCAATGCTTCCAAAAAAGGCTTATCTCCCCGTGTCCAGCTGTTTAGTGACATTTGGGATGATGTGTGATGAAAAATTCAAGAATTTAACCTTTTCTTCCAAAAAAAGGCAGATCTCCCTGTTTCCAGCGCTTTTCTGACACTTGGGCTGACATGTGATGAAAAAGTCAGAAATCTTAATCAATGCTTCCAAAAAAGGCTTATCTCCCCGTTTCCAGCTGTTTAGTGACATTTGGGGTGATGTGTGATGAAAAATTCAAGAATTTAACCTTTTCTTCCAAAAAAAGGCAGATCTCCCTGTTTCCAGCGCTTTTCTGACACTGGAGCTGATATGTGATGAAAAAGTCAAAATGTTAACCATTGCTTCCAAAAAAGGCTTATCTCCCCGTTTCCAGCTGTTTAGTGACATTTGGGATGATGTGTGATGAAAAATTCGAGAATTTAACCATTTCTTCCAAAAAAATGCAGATCTCCCTGTTTCCAGCGCTTTTCTGACACTGGAGCTGATATGTGATGAAAAAGTCAAAATGTTAACCATTGCTTCCAAAAAAGGCTTATCTCCCCGTTTCCAGCTGTTTAGTGACATTTGGGATGATGTGTGATGAAAAATTCGAGAATTTAACCATTTCTTCCAAAAAAGGCTTATCTCCCCCTTTCCAGCGCTTTTCTGACACCTGGGCTGACATGTGATGAAAAAGTCAGAAATCTTAATCAATGCTTCCAAAAAAGGCTTATCTCCCCGTTTCCAGCTGTTTAGTGACATTTGGGATGATGTGTGATGAAAAATTCAAGAATTTAACCTTTTCTTCCAAAAAAAGGCAGATCTCCCTGTTTCCAGCGCTTTTCTGACACTTGGACTGACATGTGATGAAAAAGTCAGAAATCTTAATCAATGCTTCCAAAAAAGGCTTATCTCCCCGTTTCCAGCTGTTTAGTGACATTTGGGATGATGTGTGATGAAAAATTCAAGAATTTAACCTTTTCTTCCAAAAAAAGGCAGATCTCCCTGTTTCCAGCGCTTTTCTGACACTTGGGCTGATATGTGATGAAAAAGTCAGAAATCTTAATCAATGCTTCCAAAAAAGGCTTATCTCCCCGTTTCCAGCTGTTTAGTGACATTTGGGATGATGTGTGATGAAAAATTCAAGAATTTAACCTTTTCTTCCAAAAAAAGGCAGATCTCCCTGTTTCCAGCGCTTTTCTGACACTGGAGCTGATATGTGATGAAAAAGTCAAAATGTTAACCATTGCTTCCAAAAAAGGCTTATCTCCCCGTTTCCAGCTGTTCAGTGACATTCGGGATGATGTGTGATGAAAAATTCAAGAATTTAACCTTTTCTTCCAAAAAAAGGCAGATCTCCCTGTTTCCAGCGCTTTTCTGACACTGGAGCTGATATGTGATGAAAAAGTCAAAATGTTAACCATTGCTTCCAAAAAAGGCTTATCTCCCCGTTTCCAGCTGTTTAGTGACATTTGGGATGATGTGTGATGAAAAATTCGAGAATTTAACCATTTCTTCCAAAAAAGGCTTATCTCCCTGTTTCCAGCGCTTTTCTGACACCTGGGCTGACATGTGATGAAAAAGTCAGAAATCTTAATCAATGCTTCCAAAAAAGGCTTATCTCCCCGTTTCCAGCTGTTTAGTGACATTTGGGATGATGTGTGATGAAAAATTCAAGAATTTAACCTTTTCTTCCAAAAAAAGGCAGATCTCCCTGTTTCCAGCGCTTTTCTGACACTTGGACTGACATGTGATGAAAAAGTCAGAAATCTTAATCAATGCTTCCAAAAAAGGCTTATCTTCCCGTTTCCAGCTGTTTAGTGACATTTGGGATGATGTGTGATGAAAAATTCAAGAATTTAACCATTTCTTCCAAAAAAGGCTTATCTCCCTGTTTCCAGCGCTTTTCTGACACTTGGGCTGACATGTGATGAAAAAGTCAGAAATCTTAATCAATGCTTCCAAAAAAGGCTTATCTCCCCGTTTCCAGCTGTTTAGTGACATTTGGGATGATGTGTGATGAAAAATTCAAGAATTTAACCTTTTCTTCCAAAAAAAGGCAGATCTCCCTGTTTCCAGCGCTTTTCTGACACTTGGGCTGATATGTGATGAAAAAGTCAGAAATCTTAATCAATGCTTCCAAAAAAGGCTTATCTCCCCGTTTCCAGCTGTTTAGTGACATTTGGGATGATGTGTGATGAAAAATTCAAGAATTTAACCTTTTCTTCCAAAAAAAGGCAGATCTCCCTGTTTCCAGCGCTTTTCTGACACTGGAGCTGATATGTGATGAAAAAGTCAAAATGTTAACCATTGCTTCCAAAAAAGGCTTATCTCCCCGTTTCCAGCTGTTCAGTGACATTCGGGATGATGTGTGATGAAAAATTCAAGAATTTAACCTTTTCTTCCAAAAAAAGGCAGATCTCCCTGTTTCCAGCGCTTTTCTGACACTGGAGCTGATATGTGATGAAAAAGTCAAAATGTTAACCATTGCTTCCAAAAAAGGCTTATCTCCCCGTTTCCAGCTGTTTAGTGACATTTGGGATGATGTGTGATGAAAAATTCGAGAATTTAACCATTTCTTCCAAAAAAGGCTTATCTCCCTGTTTCCAGCGCTTTTCTGACACCTGGGCTGACATGTGATGAAAAAGTCAGAAATCTTAATCAATGCTTCCAAAAAAGGCTTATCTCCCCGTTTCCAGCTGTTTAGTGACATTTGGGATGATGTGTGATGAAAAATTCAAGAATTTAACCTTTTCTTCCAAAAAAAGGCTTATCTCCCTGTTTCCAGCGCTTTTCTGACACCTGGGCTGACATGTGATGAAAAAGTCAGAAATCTTAATCAATGCTTCCAAAAAAGGCTTATCTCCCCGTTTCCAGCTGTTTAGTGACATTTGGGATGATGTGTGATGAAAAATTCAAGAATTTAACCTTTTCTTCCAAAAAAAGGCAGATCTCCCTGTTTCCAGCGCTTTTCTGACACTTGGACTGACATGTGATGAAAAAGTCAGAAATCTTAATCAATGCTTCCAAAAAAGGCTTATCTTCCCGTTTCCAGCTGTTTAGTGACATTTGGGATGATGTGTGATGAAAAATTCAAGAATTTAACCATTTCTTCCAAAAAAGGCTTATCTCCCTGTTTCCAGCGCTTTTCTGACACTTGGGCTGACATGTGATGAAAAAGTCAGAAATCTTAATCAATGCTTCCAAAAAAGGCTTATCTCCCCGTTTCCAGCTGTTTAGTGACATTTGGGATGATGTGTGATGAAAAATTCAAGAATTTAACCTTTTCTTCCAAAAAAAGGCAGATCTCCCTGTTTCCAGCGCTTTTCTGACACTTGGGCTGACATGTGATGAAAAAGTCAGAAATCTTAATCAATGCTTCCAAAAAAGGCTTATCTCCCCGTTTCCAGTTGTTTAGTGACATTTGGGATGATATGTGATGAAAAATTCAAGAATTTAACCTTTTCTTCCAAAAAAAGGCAGATCTCCCTGTTTCCAGCGCTTTTCTGACACTTGAGCTGATATGTGATGAAAAAGTCAAAATGTTAACCATTGCTTCCAAAATAGGCTTATCTCCCCGTTTCCATCTGTTTAGTGACATTTGGGATGATGTGTGATGAAAAATTCGAGAATTTAACCATTTCTTCCAAAAAAGGCTTATCTCCCTGTTTCCAGTGCTTTTCTGACACCTGGGCTGACATGTGATGAAAAAGTCAGAAATGTTAATCAATGCTTCCAAAAAAGGCTTATCTCCCCGTTTCCAGCTGTTTAGTGACATTTGGGATGATGTGTGATGAAAAATTCAAGAATTTAACCTTTTCTTCCAAAAAAAGGCAGATCTCCCTGTTTCCAGCGCTTTTCTGACACTGGAGCTGATATGTGATGAAAAAGTCAAAATGTTAACCATTGCTTCCAAAAAAGGCTTATCTCCCCGTTTCCAGCTGTTTAGTGACATTCGGGATGATGTGTGATGAAAAATTCAAGAATTTAACCTTTTCTTCCAAAAAAAGGCATATCTGCCTGTTTCCAGCGCTTTTCTGACACTGGAGCTGATATGTGATGAAAAAGTCAAAATGTTAACCATTGCTTCCAAAAAAGGCTTATCTCCCCGTTTCCAGCTGTTTAGTGACATTTGGGATGATGTGTGATGAAAAATTCAAGAATTTAACCTTTTCTTCCAAAAAAAGGCAGATCTCCCTGTTTCCAGCGCTTTTCTGACACTTGGGCTGATATGTGATGAAAAAGTCAGAAATCTTAATCAATGCTTCCAAAAAAGGCTTATCTCCCCGTTTCCAGCTGTTTAGTGACATTTGGGATGATGTGTGATGAAAAATTCAAGAATTTAACCTTTTCTTCCAAAAAAATGCAGATCTCCCTGTTTCCAGCGCTTTTCTGACACTGGAGCTGATATGTGATGAAAAAGTCAAAATGTTAACCATTGCTTCCAAAAAAGGCTTATCTCCCCGTTTCCAGCTGTTTAGTGACATTTGGGATGATGTGTGATGAAAAATTCGAGAATTTAACCATTTCTTCCAAAAAAGGCTTATCTCCCTGTTTCCAGCGCTTTTCTGACACCTGGGCTGACATGTGATGAAAAAGTCAGAAATCTTAATCAATGCTTCCAAAAAAGGCTTATCTCCCCGTTTCCAGCTGTTTAGTGACATTTGGGATGATGTGTGATGAAAAATTCAAGAATTTAACCTTTTCTTCCAAAAAAAGGCAGATCTCCCTGTTTCCAGCGCTTTTCTGACACTGGAGCTGATATGTGATGAAAAAGTCAAAATGTTAACCATTGCTTCCAAAAAAGGCTTATCTCCCCGTTTCCAGCTGTTCAGTGACATTCGGGATGATGTGTGATGAAAAATTCAAGAATTTAACCTTTTCTTCCAAAAAAAGGCAGATCTCCCTGTTTCCAGCGCTTTTCTGACACTGGAGCTGATATGTGATGAAAAAGTCAAAATGTTAACCATTGCTTCCAAAAAAGGCTTATCTCCCCGTTTCCAGCTGTTTAGTGACATTTGGGATGATGTGTGATGAAAAATTCGAGAATTTAACCATTTCTTCCAAAAAAGGCTTATCTCCCTGTTTCCAGCGCTTTTCTGACACCTGGGCTGACATGTGATGAAAAAGTCAGAAATCTTAATCAATGCTTCCAAAAAAGGCTTATCTCCCCGTTTCCAGCTGTTTAGTGACATTTGGGATGATGTGTGATGAAAAATTCAAGAATTTAACCTTTTCTTCCAAAAAAAGGCATATCTGCCTGTTTCCAGCGCTTTTCTGACACTGGAGCTGATATGTGATGAAAAAGTCAAAATGTTAACCATTGCTTCCAAAAAAGGCTTATCTCCCCGTTTCCAGCTGTTTAGTGACATTTGGGATGATGTGTGATGAAAAATTCGAGAATTTAACCATTTCTTCCAAAAAAGGCTTATCTCCCTGTTTCCAGCGCTTTTCTGACATCTGGGCTGACATGTGATGAAAAAGTCAGAAATCTTAATCAATGCTTCCAAAAAAGGCTTATCTCCCCGTTTCCAGCTGTTTAGTGACATTTGGGATGATGTGTGATGAAAAATTCAAGAATTTAACCTTTTCTTCCAAAAAAAGGCACATCTCCCTGTTTCCAGCGCTTTTCTGACACTGGAGCTGATATGTGATGAAAAAGTCAAAATGTTAACCATTGCTTCCAAAAAAGGCTTATCTCCCCGTTTCCAGCTGTTCAGTGACATTCGGGATGATGTGTGATGAAAAATTCAAGAATTTAACCTTTTCTTCCAAAAAAAGGCAGATCTCCCTGTTTCCAGCGCTTTTCTGACACTGGAGCTGATATGTGATGAAAAAGTCAAAATGTTAACCATTGCTTCCAAAAAAGGCTTATCTCCCCGTTTCCAGCTGTTTAGTGACATTTGGGATGATGTGTGATGAAAAATTCGAGAATTTAACCATTTCTTCCAAAAAAGGCTTATCTCCCTGTTTCCAGCGCTTTTCTGACACCTGGGCTGACATGTGATGAAAAAGTCAGAAATCTTAATCAATGCTTCCAAAAAAGGCTTATCTCCCCGTTTCCAGCTGTTTAGTGACATTTGGGATGATGTGTGATGAAAAATTCAAGAATTTAACCTTTTCTTCCAAAAAAAGGCATATCTGCCTGTTTCCAGCGCTTTTCTGACACTGGAGCTGATATGTGATGAAAAAGTCAAAATGTTAACCATTGCTTCCAAAAAAGGCTTATCTCCCCGTTTCCAGCTGTTTAGTGACATTTGGGATGATGTGTGATGAAAAATTCGAGAATTTAACCATTTCTTCCAAAAAAAGCCTAATCTCCCTGTTTCCAGCGCTTTTCTGACATCTGGGCTGACATGTGATGAAAAAGTCAGAAATCTTAATCAATGCTTCCAAAAAAGGCTTATCTCCCCGTTTCCAGCTGTTTAGTGACATTTGGGATGATGTGTGATGAAAAATTCAAGAATTTAACCTTTTCTTCCAAAAAAAGGCACATCTCCCTGTTTCCAGCGCTTTTCTGACACTGGAGCTGATATGTGATGAAAAAGTCAAAATGTTAACCATTGCTTCCAAAAAAGGCTTATCTCCCCGTTTCCAGCTGTTCAGTGACATTCGGGATGATGTGTGATGAAAAATTCAAGAATTTAACCTTTTCTTCCAAAAAAAGGCAGATCTCCCTGTTTCCAGCGCTTTTCTGACACTGGAGCTGATATGTGATGAAAAAGTCAAAATGTTAACCATTGCTTCCAAAAAAGGCTTATCTCCCCGTTTCCAGCTGTTTAGTGACATTTGGGATGATGTGTGATGAAAAATTCGAGAATTTAACCATTTCTTCCAAAAAAGGCTTATCTCCCTGTTTCCAGCGCTTTTCTGACACCTGGGCTGACATGTGATGAAAAAGTCAGAAATCTTAATCAATGCTTCCAAAAAAGGCTTATCTCCCCGTTTCCAGCTGTTTAGTGACATTTGGGATGATGTGTGATGAAAAATTCAAGAATTTAACCTTTTCTTCCAAAAAAAGGCATATCTGCCTGTTTCCAGCGCTTTTCTGACACTGGAGCTGATATGTGATGAAAAAGTCAAAATGTTAACCATTGCTTCCAAAAAAGGCTTATCTCCCCGTTTCCAGCTGTTCAGTGACATTCGGGATGATGTGTGATGAAAAATTCAAGAATTTAACCTTTTCTTCCAAAAAAAGGCAGATCTCCCTGTTTCCAGCGCTTTTCTGACACTGGAGCTGATATGTGATGAAAAAGTCAAAATGTTAACCATTGCTTCCAAAAAAGGCTTATCTCCCCGTTTCCAGCTGTTTAGTGACATTTGGGATGATGTGTGATGAAAAATTCGAGAATTTAACCATTTCTTCCAAAAAAGGCTTATCTCCCTGTTTCCAGCGCTTTTCTGACACCTGGGCTGACATGTGATGAAAAAGTCAGAAATCTTAATCAATGCTTCCAAAAAAGGCTTATCTCCCCGTTTCCAGCTGTTTAGTGACATTTGGGATGATGTGTGATGAAAAATTCAAGAATTTAACCTTTTCTTCCAAAAAAAGGCTTATCTCCCTGTTTCCAGCGCTTTTCTGACACCTGGGCTGACATGTGATGAAAAAGTCAGAAATCTTAATCAATGCTTCCAAAAAAGGCTTATCTCCCCGTTTCCAGCTGTTTAGTGACATTTGGGATGATGTGTGATGAAAAATTCAAGAATTTAACCTTTTCTTCCAAAAAAAGGCAGATCTCCCTGTTTCCAGCGCTTTTCTGACACTTGGACTGACATGTGATGAAAAAGTCAGAAATCTTAATCAATGCTTCCAAAAAAGGCTTATCTTCCCGTTTCCAGCTGTTTAGTGACATTTGGGATGATGTGTGATGAAAAATTCAAGAATTTAACCATTTCTTCCAAAAAAGGCTTATCTCCCTGTTTCCAGCGCTTTTCTGACACTTGGGCTGACATGTGATGAAAAAGTCAGAAATCTTAATCAATGCTTCCAAAAAAGGCTTATCTCCCCGTTTCCAGCTGTTTAGTGACATTTGGGATGATGTGTGATGAAAAATTCAAGAATTTAACCTTTTCTTCCAAAAAAAGGCAGATCTCCCTGTTTCCAGCGCTTTTCTGACACTTGGGCTGACATGTGATGAAAAAGTCAGAAATCTTAATCAATGCTTCCAAAAAAGGCTTATCTCCCCGTTTCCAGTTGTTTAGTGACATTTGGGATGATATGTGATGAAAAATTCAAGAATTTAACCTTTTCTTCCAAAAAAAGGCAGATCTCCCTGTTTCCAGCGCTTTTCTGACACTTGAGCTGATATGTGATGAAAAAGTCAAAATGTTAACCATTGCTTCCAAAATAGGCTTATCTCCCCGTTTCCATCTGTTTAGTGACATTTGGGATGATGTGTGATGAAAAATTCGAGAATTTAACCATTTCTTCCAAAAAAGGCTTATCTCCCTGTTTCCAGTGCTTTTCTGACACCTGGGCTGACATGTGATGAAAAATTTAGAAATGTTAATCAATGCTTCCAAAAAAGGCTTATCTCCCCGTTTCCAGCTGTTTAGTGACATTTGGGATGATGTGTGATGAAAAATTCAAGAATTTAACCTTTTCTTCCAAAAAAAGGCAGATCTCCCTGTTTCCAGCGCTTTTCTGACACTGGAGCTGATATGTGATGAAAAAGTCAAAATGTTAACCATTGCTTCCAAAAAAGGCTTATCTCCCCGTTTCCAGCTGTTTAGTGACATTCGGGATGATGTGTGATGAAAAATTCAAGAATTTAACCTTTTCTTCCAAAAAAAGGCATATCTGCCTGTTTCCAGCGCTTTTCTGACACTGGAGCTGATATGTGATGAAAAAGTCAAAATGTTAACCATTGCTTCCAAAAAAGGCTTATCTCCCCGTTTCCAGCTGTTTAGTGACATTTGGGATGATGTGTGATGAAAAATTCAAGAATTTAACCTTTTCTTCCAAAAAAAGGCAGATCTCCCTGTTTCCAGCGCTTTTCTGACACTTGGGCTGATATGTGATGAAAAAGTCAGAAATCTTAATCAATGCTTCCAAAAAAGGCTTATCTCCCCGTTTCCAGCTGTTTAGTGACATTTGGGATGATGTGTGATGAAAAATTCAAGAATTTAACCTTTTCTTCCAAAAAAATGCAGATCTCCCTGTTTCCAGCGCTTTTCTGACACTGGAGCTGATATGTGATGAAAAAGTCAAAATGTTAACCATTGCTTCCAAAAAAGGCTTATCTCCCCGTTTCCAGCTGTTTAGTGACATTTGGGATGATGTGTGATGAAAAATTCGAGAATTTAACCATTTCTTCCAAAAAAGGCTTATCTCCCTGTTTCCAGCGCTTTTCTGACACCTGGGCTGACATGTGATGAAAAAGTCAGAAATCTTAATCAATGCTTCCAAAAAAGGCTTATCTCCCCGTTTCCAGCTGTTTAGTGACATTTGGGATGATGTGTGATGAAAAATTCAAGAATTTAACCTTTTCTTCCAAAAAAAGGCAGATCTCCCTGTTTCCAGCGCTTTTCTGACACTGGAGCTGATATGTGATGAAAAAGTCAAAATGTTAACCATTGCTTCCAAAAAAGGCTTATCTCCCCGTTTCCAGCTGTTCAGTGACATTCGGGATGATGTGTGATGAAAAATTCAAGAATTTAACCTTTTCTTCCAAAAAAAGGCAGATCTCCCTGTTTCCAGCGCTTTTCTGACACTGGAGCTGATATGTGATGAAAAAGTCAAAATGTTAACCATTGCTTCCAAAAAAGGCTTATCTCCCCGTTTCCAGCTGTTTAGTGACATTTGGGATGATGTGTGATGAAAAATTCGAGAATTTAACCATTTCTTCCAAAAAAGGCTTATCTCCCTGTTTCCAGCGCTTTTCTGACACCTGGGCTGACATGTGATGAAAAAGTCAGAAATCTTAATCAATGCTTCCAAAAAAGGCTTATCTCCCCGTTTCCAGCTGTTTAGTGACATTTGGGATGATGTGTGATGAAAAATTCAAGAATTTAACCTTTTCTTCCAAAAAAAGGCATATCTGCCTGTTTCCAGCGCTTTTCTGACACTGGAGCTGATATGTGATGAAAAAGTCAAAATGTTAACCATTGCTTCCAAAAAAGGCTTATCTCCCCGTTTCCAGCTGTTTAGTGACATTTGGGATGATGTGTGATGAAAAATTCGAGAATTTAACCATTTCTTCCAAAAAAGGCTTATCTCCCTGTTTCCAGCGCTTTTCTGACATCTGGGCTGACATGTGATGAAAAAGTCAGAAATCTTAATCAATGCTTCCAAAAAAGGCTTATCTCCCCGTTTCCAGCTGTTTAGTGACATTTGGGATGATGTGTGATGAAAAATTCAAGAATTTAACCTTTTCTTCCAAAAAAAGGCACATCTCCCTGTTTCCAGCGCTTTTCTGACACTGGAGCTGATATGTGATGAAAAAGTCAAAATGTTAACCATTGCTTCCAAAAAAGGCTTATCTCCCCGTTTCCAGCTGTTCAGTGACATTCGGGATGATGTGTGATGAAAAATTCAAGAATTTAACCTTTTCTTCCAAAAAAAGGCAGATCTCCCTGTTTCCAGCGCTTTTCTGACACTGGAGCTGATATGTGATGAAAAAGTCAAAATGTTAACCATTGCTTCCAAAAAAGGCTTATCTCCCCGTTTCCAGCTGTTTAGTGACATTTGGGATGATGTGTGATGAAAAATTCGAGAATTTAACCATTTCTTCCAAAAAAGGCTTATCTCCCTGTTTCCAGCGCTTTTCTGACACCTGGGCTGACATGTGATGAAAAAGTCAGAAATCTTAATCAATGCTTCCAAAAAAGGCTTATCTCCCCGTTTCCAGCTGTTTAGTGACATTTGGGATGATGTGTGATGAAAAATTCAAGAATTTAACCTTTTCTTCCAAAAAAAGGCATATCTGCCTGTTTCCAGCGCTTTTCTGACACTGGAGCTGATATGTGATGAAAAAGTCAAAATGTTAACCATTGCTTCCAAAAAAGGCTTATCTCCCCGTTTCCAGCTGTTTAGTGACATTTGGGATGATGTGTGATGAAAAATTCGAGAATTTAACCATTTCTTCCAAAAAAGGCTTATCTCCCTGTTTCCAGCGCTTTTCTGACATCTGGGCTGACATGTGATGAAAAAGTCAGAAATCTTAATCAATGCTTCCAAAAAAGGCTTATCTCCCCGTTTCCAGCTGTTTAGTGACATTTGGGATGATGTGTGATGAAAAATTCAAGAATTTAACCTTTTCTTCCAAAAAAAGGCACATCTCCCTGTTTCCAGCGCTTTTCTGACACTGGAGCTGATATGTGATGAAAAAGTCAAAATGTTAACCATTGCTTCCAAAAAAGGCTTATCTCCCCGTTTCCAGCTGTTCAGTGACATTCGGGATGATGTGTGATGAAAAATTCAAGAATTTAACCTTTTCTTCCAAAAAAAGGCAGATCTCCCTGTTTCCAGCGCTTTTCTGACACTGGAGCTGATATGTGATGAAAAAGTCAAAATGTTAACCATTGCTTCCAAAAAAGGCTTATCTCCCCGTTTCCAGCTGTTTAGTGACATTTGGGATGATGTGTGATGAAAAATTCGAGAATTTAACCATTTCTTCCAAAAAAGGCTTATCTCCCTGTTTCCAGCGCTTTTCTGACACCTGGGCTGACATGTGATGAAAAAGTCAGAAATCTTAATCAATGCTTCCAAAAAAGGCTTATCTCCCCGTTTCCAGCTGTTTAGTGACATTTGGGATGATGTGTGATGAAAAATTCAAGAATTTAACCTTTTCTTCCAAAAAAAGGCATATCTGCCTGTTTCCAGCGCTTTTCTGACACTGGAGCTGATATGTGATGAAAAAGTCAAAATGTTAACCATTGCTTCCAAAAAAGGCTTATCTCCCCGTTTCCAGCTGTTTAGTGACATTTGGGATGATGTGTGATGAAAAATTCAAAAATTTAACCTTTTCTTCCAAAAAAAGGCAGATCTCCCTGTTTCCAGCGCTTTTCTGACACTTGGGCTGATATGTGATGAAAAAGTCAGAAATCTTAATCAATGCTTCCAAAAAAGGCTTATCTCCCCGTTTCCAGCTGTTTAGTGACATTTGGGATGATGTGTGATGAAAAATTCAAGAATTTAACCTTTTCTTCCAAAAAAAGGCATATCTGCCTGTTTCCAGCGCTTTTCTGACACTGGAGCTGATATGTGATGAAAAAGTCAAAATGTTAACCATTGCTTCCAAAAAAGGCTTATCTCCCCGTTTCCAGCTGTTTAGTGACATTTGGGATGATGTGTGATGAAAAATTCAAAAATTTAACCTTTTCTTCCAAAAAAAGGCAGATCTCCCTGTTTCCAGCGCTTTTCTGACACTTGGGCTGATATGTGATGAAAAAGTCAGAAATCTTAATCATAATTCCAAAAAAGGCTTATCTCCCCGTGTCCAGCTGTTTAGTGACATTTGGGATGATGTGTGATGAAAAATTCAAGAATTTAACCTTTTCTTCCAAAAAAAGGCAGATCTCCCTGTTTCCAGCGCTTTTCTAACACTGGAGCTGATATGTGATGAAAAAGTCAAAATGTTAACCATTGCTTCCAAAAAAGGCTTATCTCCCCGTTTCCAGCTGTTTAGTGACATTTGGGATGATGTGTGATGAAAAATTCAAGAATTTAACCTTTTCTTCCAAAAAAAGGCAGATCTCCCTGTTTCCAGCGCTTTTCTGACACTGGAGCTGATATGTGATGAAAAAGTCAAAATGTTAACCATTGCTTCCAAAAAAGGCTTATCTCCCCGTTTCCAGCTGTTTAGTGACATTTGGGATGATGTGTGATGAAAAATTCGAGAATTTAACCATTTCTTCCAAAAAAGGCTTATCTCCCCCTTTCCAGCGCTTTTCTGACACCTGGGCTGACATGTGATGAAAAAGTCAGAAATCTTAATCAATGCTTCCAAAAAAGGCTTATCTCCCCGTTTCCAGCTGTTTAGTGACATTTGGGATGATGTGTGATGAAAAATTCAAGAATTTAACCTTTTCTTCCAAAAAAAGGCAGATCTCCCTGTTTCCAGCGCTTTTCTGACACTGGAGCTGATATGTGATGAAAAAGTCAAAATGTTAACCATTGCTTCCAAAAAAGGCTTATCTCCCCGTTTCCAGCTGTTTAGTGACATTTGGGATGATGTGTGATGAAAAATTCAAGAATTTAACCTTTTCTTCCAAAAAAAGGCAGATCTCCCTGTTTCCAGCGCTTTTCTGACACTTGGGCTGATATGTGATGAAAAAGTCAGAAATCTTAATCAATGCTTCCAAAAAAGGCTTATCTCCCCGTTTCCAGCTGTTTAGTGACATTTGGGATGATGTGTGATGAAAAATTCAAGAATTTAACCTTTTCTTCCAAAAAAAGGCAGATCTCCCTGTTTCCAGCGCTTTTCTGACACTGGAGCTGATATGTGATGAAAAAGTCAAAATGTTAACCATTGCTTCCAAAAAAGGCTTATCTCCCCGTTTCCAGCTGTTCAGTGACATTCGGGATGATGTGTGATGAAAAATTCAAGAATTTAACCTTTTCTTCCAAAAAAAGGCAGATCTCCCTGTTTCCAGTGCTTTTCTGACACTGGAGCTGATATGTGATGAAAAAGTCAAAATGTTAACCATTGCTTCCAAAAAAGGCTTATCTCCCCGTTTCCAGCTGTTTAGTGACATTTGGGATGATGTGTGATGAAAAATTCGAGAATTTAACCATTTCTTCCAAAAAAGGCTTGTCTCCCTGTTTCCAGCGCTTTTCTGACACCTGGGCTGACATGTGATGAAAAAGTCAGAAATCTTAATCAATGCTTCCAAAAAAGGCTTATCTCCGCGTTTCCAGCTGTTTAGTGACATATGGGATGATGTGTGATGAAAAATTCAAGAATTTAACCTTTTCTTCCAAAAAAAGGCAGATCTCCCTGTTTCCAGCGCTTTTCTGACACTGGAGCTGATATGTGATGAAAAAGTCAAAATGTTAACCATTGCTTCCAAAAAAGGCTTTTCTCCCCGTTTCCAGCTGTTTAGTGACATTTGGGATGATGTGTGATGAAAAATTCGAGAATTTAACCATTTCTTCCAAAAAAGGCTTATCTCCCTGTTTCCAGCGCTTTTCTGACATCTGGGCTGACATGTGATGAAAAAGTCAGAAATCTTAATCAATGCTTCCAAAAAAGGCTTATCTCCCCGTTTCCAGCTGTTTAGTGACATTTGGGATGATGTGTGATGAAAAATTCAAGAATTTAACCTTTTCTTCCAAAAAAAGGCAGATCTCCCTGTTTCCAGCGCTTTTCTGACACTGGAGCTGATATGTGATGAAAAAGTCAAAATGTTAACCATTGCTTCCAAAAAAGGCTTATCTCCCCGTTTCCAGCTGTTCAGTGACATTCGGGATGATGTGTGATGAAAAATTCAAGAATTTAACCTTTTCTTCCAAAAAAAGGCAGATCTCCCTGTTTCCAGCGCTTTTCTGACACTGGAGCTGATATGTGATGAAAAAGTCAAAATGTTAACCATTGCTTCCAAAAAAGGCTTATCTCCCCGTTTCCAGCTGTTTAGTGACATTTGGGATGATGTGTGATGAAAAATTCGAGAATTTAACCATTTCTTCCAAAAAAGGCTTATCTCCCTGTTTCCAGCGCTTTTCTGACACCTGGGCTGACATGTGATGAAAAAGTCAGAAATCTTAATCAATGCTTCCAAAAAAGGCTTATCTCCCCGTTTCCAGCTGTTTAGTGACATTTGGGATGATGTGTGATGAAAAATTCAAGAATTTAACCTTTTCTTCCAAAAAAAGGCATATCTGCCTGTTTCCAGCGCTTTTCTGACACTGGAGCTGATATGTGATGAAAAAGTCAAAATGTTAACCATTGCTTCCAAAAAAGGCTTATCTCCCCGTTTCCAGCTGTTTAGTGACATTTGGGATGATGTGTGATGAAAAATTCAAGAATTTAACCTTTTCTTCCAAAAAAAGGCAGATCTCCCTGTTTCCAGCGCTTTTCTGACACTTGGGCTGATATGTGATGAAAAAGTCAGAAATCTTAATCAATGCTTCCAAAAAAGGCTTATCTCCCCGATTCCAGCTGTTTAGTGACATTTGGGATGATGTGTGATGAAACATTCAAGAATTTAACCTTTTCTTCCAAAAAAAGGCAGATCTCCCTGTTTCCAGCGCTTTTCTGACACTTGGGCTGACATGTGATGAAAAAGTCAGAAATCTTAATCAATGCTTCCAAAAAAGGCTTATCTCCCCGTGTCCAGCTGTTTAGTGACATTTGGGATGATGTGTGATGAAAAATTCAAGACTTTAACCTTTTTCTTCCAAAAAAAGGCAGATCTCCCCTGTTTCCAGCGCTTTTCTGACACTTGGGCTGACATGTGATGAAAAAGTCAGAAATCTTAATCAATGCTTCCAAAAAAGGCTTATCTCCCGTTTCCAGCTGTTTAGTGACATTTGGGGTGATGTGTGATGAAAAATTCAAGAATTTAACCTTTTCTTCCAAAAAAAGGCAGATCTCCCTGTTTCCAGCGCTTTTCTGACACTGGAGCTGATATGTGATGAAAAAGTCAAAATGTTAACCATTGCTTCCAAAAAAGGCTTATCTCCCCGTTTCCAGCTGTTTAGTGACATTTGGGATGATGTGTGATGAAAAATTCGAGAATTTAACCATTTCTTCCAAAAAAATGCAGATCTCCCTGTTTCCAGCGCTTTTCTGACACTGGAGCTGATATGTGATGAAAAAGTCAAAATGTTAACCATTGCTTCCAAAAAGGCTTATCTCCCCGTTTCCAGCTGTTTAGTGACATTTGGGATGATGTGTGATGAAAAATTCGAGAATTTAACCATTTCTTCCAAAAAAGGCTTATCTCCCCCTTTCCAGCGCTTTTCTGACACCTGGGCTGACATGTGATGAAAAAGTCAGAAATCTTAATCAATGCTTCCAAAAAAGGCTTATCTCCCCGTTTCCAGCTGTTTAGTGACATTTGGGATGATGTGTGATGAAAAATTCAAGAATTTAACCTTTTCTTCCAAAAAAAGGCAGATCTCCCTGTTTCCAGCGCTTTTCTGACACTTGGACTGACATGTGATGAAAAAGTCAGAAATCTTAATCAATGCTTCCAAAAAAGGCTTATCTCCCCGTTTCCAGCTGTTTAGTGACATTTGGGGTGATGTGTGATGAAAAATTCAAGAATTTAACCTTTTCTTCCAAAAAAAGGCAGATCTCCCTGTTTCCAGCGCTTTTCTGACACTGGAGCTGATATGTGATGAAAAAGTCAAAATGTTAACCATTGCTTCCAAAAAAGGCTTATCTCCCCGTTTCCAGCTGTTTAGTGACATTTGGGATGATGTGTGATGAAAAATTCGAGAATTTAACCATTTCTTCCAAAAAAATGCAGATCTCCCTGTTTCCAGCGCTTTTCTGACACTGGAGCTGATATGTGATGAAAAAGTCAAAATGTTAACCATTGCTTCCAAAAAAGGCTTATCTCCCCGTTTCCAGCTGTTTAGTGACATTTGGGATGATGTGTGATGAAAAATTCGAGAATTTAACCATTTCTTCCAAAAAAGGCTTATCTCCCCCTTTCCAGCGCTTTTCTGACACCTGGGCTGACATGTGATGAAAAAGTCAGAAATCTTAATCAATGCTTCCAAAAAAGGCTTATCTCCCCGTTTCCAGCTGTTTAGTGACATTTGGGATGATGTGTGATGAAAAATTCAAGAATTTAACCTTTTCTTCCAAAAAAAGGCAGATCTCCCTGTTTCCAGCGCTTTTCTGACACTTGGACTGACATGTGATGAAAAAGTCAGAAATCTTAATCAATGCTTCCAAAAAAGGCTTATCTCCCCGTTTCCAGCTGTTTAGTGACATTTGGGATGATGTGTGATGAAAAATTCAAGAATTTAACCTTTTCTTCCAAAAAAAGGCAGATCTCCCTGTTTCCAGCGCTTTTCTGACACTTGGGCTGATATGTGATGAAAAAGTCAGAAATCTTAATCAATGCTTCCAAAAAAGGCTTATCTCCCCGTTTCCAGCTGTTTAGTGACATTTGGGATGATGTGTGATGAAAAATTCAAGAATTTAACCTTTTCTTCCAAAAAAAGGCAGATCTCCCTGTTTCCAGCGCTTTTCTGACACTGGAGCTGATATGTGATGAAAAAGTCAAAATGTTAACCATTGCTTCCAAAAAAGGCTTATCTCCCCGTTTCCAGCTGTTCAGTGACATTCGGGATGATGTGTGATGAAAAATTCAAGAATTTAACCTTTTCTTCCAAAAAAAGGCAGATCTCCCTGTTTCCAGCGCTTTTCTGACACTGGAGCTGATATGTGATGAAAAAGTCAAAATGTTAACCATTGCTTCCAAAAAAGGCTTATCTCCCCGTTTCCAGCTGTTTAGTGACATTTGGGATGATGTGTGATGAAAAATTCGAGAATTTAACCATTTCTTCCAAAAAAGGCTTATCTCCCTGTTTCCAGCGCTTTTCTGACACCTGGGCTGACATGTGATGAAAAAGTCAGAAATCTTAATCAATGCTTCCAAAAAAGGCTTATCTCCCCGTTTCCAGCTGTTTAGTGACATTTGGGATGATGTGTGATGAAAAATTCAAGAATTTAACCTTTTCTTCCAAAAAAAGGCAGATCTCCCTGTTTCCAGCGCTTTTCTGACACTTGGACTGACATGTGATGAAAAAGTCAGAAATCTTAATCAATGCTTCCAAAAAAGGCTTATCTTCCCGTTTCCAGCTGTTTAGTGACATTTGGGATGATGTGTGATGAAAAATTCAAGAATTTAACCATTTCTTCCAAAAAAGGCTTATCTCCCTGTTTCCAGCGCTTTTCTGACACTTGGGCTGACATGTGATGAAAAAGTCAGAAATCTTAATCAATGCTTCCAAAAAAGGCTTATCTCCCCGTTTCCAGCTGTTTAGTGACATTTGGGATGATGTGTGATGAAAAATTCAAGAATTTAACCTTTTCTTCCAAAAAAAGGCAGATCTCCCTGTTTCCAGCGCTTTTCTGACACTTGGGCTGATATGTGATGAAAAAGTCAGAAATCTTAATCAATGCTTCCAAAAAAGGCTTATCTCCCCGTTTCCAGCTGTTTAGTGACATTTGGGATGATGTGTGATGAAAAATTCAAGAATTTAACCTTTTCTTCCAAAAAAAGGCAGATCTCCCTGTTTCCAGCGCTTTTCTGACACTGGAGCTGATATGTGATGAAAAAGTCAAAATGTTAACCATTGCTTCCAAAAAAGGCTTATCTCCCCGTTTCCAGCTGTTCAGTGACATTCGGGATGATGTGTGATGAAAAATTCAAGAATTTAACCTTTTCTTCCAAAAAAAGGCAGATCTCCCTGTTTCCAGCGCTTTTCTGACACTGGAGCTGATATGTGATGAAAAAGTCAAAATGTTAACCATTGCTTCCAAAAAAGGCTTATCTCCCCGTTTCCAGCTGTTTAGTGACATTTGGGATGATGTGTGATGAAAAATTCGAGAATTTAACCATTTCTTCCAAAAAAGGCTTATCTCCCTGTTTCCAGCGCTTTTCTGACACCTGGGCTGACATGTGATGAAAAAGTCAGAAATCTTAATCAATGCTTCCAAAAAAGGCTTATCTCCCCGTTTCCAGCTGTTTAGTGACATTTGGGATGATGTGTGATGAAAAATTCAAGAATTTAACCTTTTCTTCCAAAAAAAGGCTTATCTCCCTGTTTCCAGCGCTTTTCTGACACCTGGGCTGACATGTGATGAAAAAGTCAGAAATCTTAATCAATGCTTCCAAAAAAGGCTTATCTCCCCGTTTCCAGCTGTTTAGTGACATTTGGGATGATGTGTGATGAAAAATTCAAGAATTTAACCTTTTCTTCCAAAAAAAGGCAGATCTCCCTGTTTCCAGCGCTTTTCTGACACTTGGACTGACATGTGATGAAAAAGTCAGAAATCTTAATCAATGCTTCCAAAAAAGGCTTATCTTCCCGTTTCCAGCTGTTTAGTGACATTTGGGATGATGTGTGATGAAAAATTCAAGAATTTAACCATTTCTTCCAAAAAAGGCTTATCTCCCTGTTTCCAGCGCTTTTCTGACACTTGGGCTGACATGTGATGAAAAAGTCAGAAATCTTAATCAATGCTTCCAAAAAAGGCTTATCTCCCCGTTTCCAGCTGTTTAGTGACATTTGGGATGATGTGTGATGAAAAATTCAAGAATTTAACCTTTTCTTCCAAAAAAAGGCAGATCTCCCTGTTTCCAGCGCTTTTCTGACACTTGGGCTGACATGTGATGAAAAAGTCAGAAATCTTAATCAATGCTTCCAAAAAAGGCTTATCTCCCCGTTTCCAGTTGTTTAGTGACATTTGGGATGATATGTGATGAAAAATTCAAGAATTTAACCTTTTCTTCCAAAAAAAGGCAGATCTCCCTGTTTCCAGCGCTTTTCTGACACTTGAGCTGATATGTGATGAAAAAGTCAAAATGTTAACCATTGCTTCCAAAATAGGCTTATCTCCCCGTTTCCATCTGTTTAGTGACATTTGGGATGATGTGTGATGAAAAATTCGAGAATTTAACCATTTCTTCCAAAAAAGGCTTATCTCCCTGTTTCCAGTGCTTTTCTGACACCTGGGCTGACATGTGATGAAAAATTTAGAAATGTTAATCAATGCTTCCAAAAAAGGCTTATCTCCCCGTTTCCAGCTGTTTAGTGACATTTGGGATGATGTGTGATGAAAAATTCAAGAATTTAACCTTTTCTTCCAAAAAAGGCAGATCTCCCTGTTTCCAGCGCTTTTCTGACACTGGAGCTGATATGTGATGAAAAAGTCAAAATGTTAACCATTGCTTCCAAAAAAGGCTTATCTCCCCGTTTCCAGCTGTTTAGTGACATTCGGGATGATGTGTGATGAAAAATTCAAGAATTTAACCTTTTCTTCCAAAAAAAGGCATATCTGCCTGTTTCCAGCGCTTTTCTGACACTGGAGCTGATATGTGATGAAAAAGTCAAAATGTTAACCATTGCTTCCAAAAAAGGCTTATCTCCCCGTTTCCAGCTGTTTAGTGACATTTGGGATGATGTGTGATGAAAAATTCAAGAATTTAACCTTTTCTTCCAAAAAAAGGCAGATCTCCCTGTTTCCAGCGCTTTTCTGACACTTGGGCTGATATGTGATGAAAAAGTCAGAAATCTTAATCAATGCTTCCAAAAAAGGCTTATCTCCCCGTTTCCAGCTGTTTAGTGACATTTGGGATGATGTGTGATGAAAAATTCAAGAATTTAACCTTTTCTTCCAAAAAAATGCAGATCTCCCTGTTTCCAGCGCTTTTCTGACACTGGAGCTGATATGTGATGAAAAAGTCAAAATGTTAACCATTGCTTCCAAAAAAGGCTTATCTCCCCGTTTCCAGCTGTTTAGTGACATTTGGGATGATGTGTGATGAAAAATTCGAGAATTTAACCATTTCTTCCAAAAAAGGCTTATCTCCCTGTTTCCAGCGCTTTTCTGACACCTGGGCTGACATGTGATGAAAAAGTCAGAAATCTTAATCAATGCTTCCAAAAAAGGCTTATCTCCCCGTTTCCAGCTGTTTAGTGACATTTGGGATGATGTGTGATGAAAAATTCAAGAATTTAACCTTTTCTTCCAAAAAAAGGCAGATCTCCCTGTTTCCAGCGCTTTTCTGACACTGGAGCTGATATGTGATGAAAAAAGTCAAAATGTTAACCATTGCTTCCAAAAAAGGCTTATCTCCCCGTTTCCAGCTGTTCAGTGACATTCGGGATGATGTGTGATGAAAAATTCAAGAATTTAACCTTTTCTTCCAAAAAAGGCAGATCTCCCTGTTTCCAGCGCTTTTCTGACACTGGAGCTGATATGTGATGAAAAAGTCAAAATGTTAACCATTGCTTCCAAAAAAGGCTTATCTCCCCGTTTCCAGCTGTTTAGTGACATTTGGGATGATGTGTGATGAAAAATTCGAGAATTTAACCATTTCTTCCAAAAAAGGCTTATCTCCCTGTTTCCAGCGCTTTTCTGACACCTGGGCTGACATGTGATGAAAAAGTCAGAAATCTTAATCAATGCTTCCAAAAAAGGCTTATCTCCCCGTTTCCAGCTGTTTAGTGACATTTGGGATGATGTGTGATGAAAAATTCAAGAATTTAACCTTTTCTTCCAAAAAAGGCTTATCTCCCTGTTTCCAGCGCTTTTCTGACACCTGGGCTGACATGTGATGAAAAAGTCAGAAATCTTAATCAATGCTTCCAAAAAAGGCTTATCTCCCCGTTTCCAGCTGTTTAGTGACATTTGGGATGATGTGTGATGAAAAATTCAAGAATTTAACCTTTTCTTCCAAAAAAAGGCAGATCTCCCTGTTTCCAGCGCTTTTCTGACACTTGGACTGACATGTGATGAAAAAGTCAGAAATCTTAATCAATGCTTCCAAAAAAGGCTTATCTTCCCGTTTCCAGCTGTTTAGTGACATTTGGGATGATGTGTGATGAAAAATTCAAGAATTTAACCATTTCTTCCAAAAAAGGCTTATCTCCCTGTTTCCAGCGCTTTTCTGACACTTGGGCTGACATGTGATGAAAAAGTCAGAAATCTTAATCAATGCTTCCAAAAAAGGCTTATCTCCCCGTTTCCAGCTGTTTAGTGACATTTGGGATGATGTGTGATGAAAAATTCAAGAATTTAACCTTTTCTTCCAAAAAAAGGCAGATCTCCCTGTTTCCAGCGCTTTTCTGACACTTGGGCTGACATGTGATGAAAAAGTCAGAAATCTTAATCAATGCTTCCAAAAAAGGCTTATCTCCCCGTTTCCAGTTGTTTAGTGACATTTGGGATGATATGTGATGAAAAATTCAAGAATTTAACCTTTTCTTCCAAAAAAAGGCAGATCTCCCTGTTTCCAGCGCTTTTCTGACACTTGAGCTGATATGTGATGAAAAAAGTCAAAATGTTAACCATTGCTTCCAAAATAGGCTTATCTCCCCGTTTCCATCTGTTTAGTGACATTTGGGATGATGTGTGATGAAAAATTCGAGAATTTAACCATTTCTTCCAAAAAAGGCTTATCTCCCTGTTTCCAGTGCTTTTCTGACACCTGGGCTGACATGTGATGAAAAATTTAGAAATGTTAATCAATGCTTCCAAAAAAGGCTTATCTCCCCGTTTCCAGCTGTTTAGTGACATTTGGGATGATGTGTGATGAAAAATTCAAGAATTTAACCTTTTCTTCCAAAAAAAGGCAGATCTCCCTGTTTCCAGCGCTTTTCTGACACTGGAGCTGATATGTGATGAAAAAGTCAAAATGTTAACCATTGCTTCCAAAAAAGGCTTATCTCCCCGTTTCCAGCTGTTTAGTGACATTCGGGATGATGTGTGATGAAAAATTCAAGAATTTAACCTTTTCTTCCAAAAAAAGGCATATCTGCCTGTTTCCAGCGCTTTTCTGACACTGGAGCTGATATGTGATGAAAAAGTCAAAATGTTAACCATTGCTTCCAAAAAAAGGCTTATCTCCCCGTTTCCAGCTGTTTAGTGACATTTGGGATGATGTGTGATGAAAAATTCAAGAATTTAACCTTTTCTTCCAAAAAAAGGCAGATCTCCCTGTTTCCAGCGCTTTTCTGACACTTGGGCTGATATGTGATGAAAAAGTCAGAAATCTTAATCAATGCTTCCAAAAAAGGCTTATCTCCCCGTTTCCAGCTGTTTAGTGACATTTGGGATGATGTGTGATGAAAAATTCAAGAATTTAACCTTTTCTTCCAAAAAAATGCAGATCTCCCTGTTTCCAGCGCTTTTCTGACACTGGAGCTGATATGTGATGAAAAAGTCAAAATGTTAACCATTGCTTCCAAAAAAGGCTTATCTCCCCGTTTCCAGCTGTTTAGTGACATTTGGGATGATGTGTGATGAAAAATTCGAGAATTTAACCATTTCTTCCAAAAAAGGCTTATCTCCCTGTTTCCAGCGCTTTTCTGACACCTGGGCTGACATGTGATGAAAAAGTCAGAAATCTTAATCAATGCTTCCAAAAAAGGCTTATCTCCCCGTTTCCAGCTGTTTAGTGACATTTGGGATGATGTGTGATGAAAAATTCAAGAATTTAACCTTTTCTTCCAAAAAAAGGCAGATCTCCCTGTTTCCAGCGCTTTTCTGACACTGGAGCTGATATGTGATGAAAAAGTCAAAATGTTAACCATTGCTTCCAAAAAAGGCTTATCTCCCCGTTTCCAGCTGTTCAGTGACATTCGGGATGATGTGTGATGAAAAATTCAAGAATTTAACCTTTTCTTCCAAAAAAAGGCAGATCTCCCTGTTTCCAGCGCTTTTCTGACACTGGAGCTGATATGTGATGAAAAAGTCAAAATGTTAACCATTGCTTCCAAAAAAGGCTTATCTCCCCGTTTCCAGCTGTTTAGTGACATTTGGGATGATGTGTGATGAAAAATTCGAGAATTTAACCATTTCTTCCAAAAAAGGCTTATCTCCCTGTTTCCAGCGCTTTTCTGACACCTGGGCTGACATGTGATGAAAAAGTCAGAAATCTTAATCAATGCTTCCAAAAAAGGCTTATCTCCCCGTTTCCAGCTGTTTAGTGACATTTGGGATGATGTGTGATGAAAAATTCAAGAATTTAACCTTTTCTTCCAAAAAAAGGCATATCTGCCTGTTTCCAGCGCTTTTCTGACACTGGAGCTGATATGTGATGAAAAAGTCAAAATGTTAACCATTGCTTCCAAAAAAGGCTTATCTCCCCGTTTCCAGCTGTTTAGTGACATTTGGGATGATGTGTGATGAAAAATTCGAGAATTTAACCTTTTCTTCCAAAAAAGGCTTATCTCCCTGTTTCCAGCGCTTTTCTGACATCTGGGCTGACATGTGATGAAAAAGTCAGAAATCTTAATCAATGCTTCCAAAAAAGGCTTATCTCCCCGTTTCCAGCTGTTTAGTGACATTTGGGATGATGTGTGATGAAAAATTCAAGAATTTAACCTTTTCTTCCAAAAAAAGGCACATCTCCCTGTTTCCAGCGCTTTTCTGACACTGGAGCTGATATGTGATGAAAAAGTCAAAATGTTAACCATTGCTTCCAAAAAAGGCTTATCTCCCCGTTTCCAGCTGTTCAGTGACATTCGGGATGATGTGTGATGAAAAATTCAAGAATTTAACCTTTTCTTCCAAAAAAAGGCAGATCTCCCTGTTTCCAGCGCTTTTCTGACACTGGAGCTGATATGTGATGAAAAAGTCAAAATGTTAACCATTGCTTCCAAAAAAGGCTTATCTCCCCGTTTCCAGCTGTTTAGTGACATTTGGGATGATGTGTGATGAAAAATTCGAGAATTTAACCATTTCTTCCAAAAAAGGCTTATCTCCCTGTTTCCAGCGCTTTTCTGACACCTGGGCTGACATGTGATGAAAAAGTCAGAAATCTTAATCAATGCTTCCAAAAAAGGCTTATCTCCCCGTTTCCAGCTGTTTAGTGACATTTGGGATGATGTGTGATGAAAAATTCAAGAATTTAACCTTTTCTTCCAAAAAAAGGCATATCTGCCTGTTTCCAGCGCTTTTCTGACACTGGAGCTGATATGTGATGAAAAAGTCAAAATGTTAACCATTGCTTCCAAAAAAGGCTTATCTCCCCGTTTCCAGCTGTTTAGTGACATTTGGGATGATGTGTGATGAAAAATTCGAGAATTTAACCATTTCTTCCAAAAAAGGCTTATCTCCCTGTTTCCAGCGCTTTTCTGACATCTGGGCTGACATGTGATGAAAAAGTCAGAAATCTTAATCAATGCTTCCAAAAAAGGCTTATCTCCCCGTTTCCAGCTGTTTAGTGACATTTGGGATGATGTGTGATGAAAAATTCAAGAATTTAACCTTTTCTTCCAAAAAAAGGCACATCTCCCTGTTTCCAGCGCTTTTCTGACACTGGAGCTGATATGTGATGAAAAAGTCAAAATGTTAACCATTGCTTCCAAAAAAGGCTTATCTCCCCGTTTCCAGCTGTTCAGTGACATTCGGGATGATGTGTGATGAAAAATTCAAGAATTTAACCTTTTCTTCCAAAAAAAGGCAGATCTCCCTGTTTCCAGCGCTTTTCTGACACTGGAGCTGATATGTGATGAAAAAGTCAAAATGTTAACCATTGCTTCCAAAAAAGGCTTATCTCCCCGTTTCCAGCTGTTTAGTGACATTTGGGATGATGTGTGATGAAAAATTCGAGAATTTAACCATTTCTTCCAAAAAAGGCTTATCTCCCTGTTTCCAGCGCTTTTCTGACACCTGGGCTGACATGTGATGAAAAAGTCAGAAATCTTAATCAATGCTTCCAAAAAAGGCTTATCTCCCCGTTTCCAGCTGTTTAGTGACATTTGGGATGATGTGTGATGAAAAATTCAAGAATTTAACCTTTTCTTCCAAAAAAAGGCATATCTGCCTGTTTCCAGCGCTTTTCTGACACTGGAGCTGATATGTGATGAAAAAGTCAAAATGTTAACCATTGCTTCCAAAAAAGGCTTATCTCCCCGTTTCCAGCTGTTTAGTGACATTTGGGATGATGTGTGATGAAAAATTCAAAAATTTAACCTTTTCTTCCAAAAAAAGGCAGATCTCCCTGTTTCCAGCGCTTTTCTGACACTTGGGCTGATATGTGATGAAAAAGTCAGAAATCTTAATCAATGCTTCCAAAAAAGGCTTATCTCCCCGTTTCCAGCTGTTTAGTGACATTTGGGATGATGTGTGATGAAAAATTCAAGAATTTAACCTTTTCTTCCAAAAAAAGGCATATCTGCCTGTTTCCAGCGCTTTTCTGACACTGGAGCTGATATGTGATGAAAAAGTCAAAATGTTAACCATTGCTTCCAAAAAAGGCTTATCTCCCCGTTTCCAGCTGTTTAGTGACATTTGGGATGATGTGTGATGAAAAATTCAAAAATTTAACCTTTTCTTCCAAAAAAAGGCAGATCTCCCTGTTTCCAGCGCTTTTCTGACACTTGGGCTGATATGTGATGAAAAAGTCAGAAATCTTAATCATAATTCCAAAAAAGGCTTATCTCCCCGTGTCCAGCTGTTTAGTGACATTTGGGATGATGTGTGATGAAAAATTCAAGAATTTAACCTTTTCTTCCAAAAAAAGGCAGATCTCCCTGTTTCCAGCGCTTTTCTAACACTGGAGCTGATATGTGATGAAAAAGTCAAAATGTTAACCATTGCTTCCAAAAAAGGCTTATCTCCCCGTTTCCAGCTGTTTAGTGACATTTGGGATGATGTGTGATGAAAAATTCAAGAATTTAACCTTTTCTTCCAAAAAAAGGCAGATCTCCCTGTTTCCAGCGCTTTTCTGACACTGGAGCTGATATGTGATGAAAAAGTCAAAATGTTAACCATTGCTTCCAAAAAAGGCTTATCTCCCCGTTTCCAGCTGTTTAGTGACATTTGGGATGATGTGTGATGAAAAATTCGAGAATTTAACCATTTCTTCCAAAAAAGGCTTATCTCCCCCTTTCCAGCGCTTTTCTGACACCTGGGCTGACATGTGATGAAAAAGTCAGAAATCTTAATCAATGCTTCCAAAAAAGGCTTATCTCCCCGTTTCCAGCTGTTTAGTGACATTTGGGATGATGTGTGATGAAAAATTCAAGAATTTAACCTTTTCTTCCAAAAAAAGGCAGATCTCCCTGTTTCCAGCGCTTTTCTGACACTTGGACTGACATGTGATGAAAAAGTCAGAAATCTTAATCAATGCTTCCAAAAAAGGCTTATCTCCCCGTTTCCAGCTGTTTAGTGACATTTGGGATGATGTGTGATGAAAAATTCAAGAATTTAACCTTTTCTTCCAAAAAAAGGCAGATCTCCCTGTTTCCAGCGCTTTTCTGACACTGGAGCTGATATGTGATGAAAAAGTCAAAATGTTAACCATTGCTTCCAAAAAAGGCTTATCTCCCCGTTTCCAGCTGTTTAGTGACATTTGGGATGATGTGTGATGAAAAATTCAAGAATTTAACCTTTTCTTCCAAAAAAAGGCAGATCTCCCTGTTTCCAGCGCTTTTCTGACACTTGGGCTGATATGTGATGAAAAAGTCAGAAATCTTAATCAATGCTTCCAAAAAAGGCTTATCTCCCCGTTTCCAGCTGTTTAGTGACATTTGGGATGATGTGTGATGAAAAATTCAAGAATTTAACCTTTTCTTCCAAAAAAAGGCAGATCTCCCTGTTTCCAGCGCTTTTCTGACACTGGAGCTGATATGTGATGAAAAAGTCAAAATGTTAACCATTGCTTCCAAAAAAGGCTTATCTCCCCGTTTCCAGCTGTTCAGTGACATTCGGGATGATGTGTGATGAAAAATTCAAGAATTTAACCTTTTCTTCCAAAAAAAGGCAGATCTCCCTGTTTCCAGTGCTTTTCTGACACTGGAGCTGATATGTGATGAAAAAGTCAAAATGTTAACCATTGCTTCCAAAAAAGGCTTATCTCCCCGTTTCCAGCTGTTTAGTGACATTTGGGATGATGTGTGATGAAAAATTCGAGAATTTAACCATTTCTTCCAAAAAAGGCTTGTCTCCCTGTTTCCAGCGCTTTTCTGACACCTGGGCTGACATGTGATGAAAAAGTCAGAAATCTTAATCAATGCTTCCAAAAAAGGCGTATCTCCCCGTTTCCAGCTGTTTAGTGACATTTGGGATGATGTGTGATGAAAAATTCAAGAATTTAACCTTTTCTTCCAAAAAAAGGCAGATCTCCCTGTTTCCAGCGCTTTTCTGACACTGGAGCTGATATGTGATGAAAAAGTCAAAATGTTAACCATTGCTTCCAAAAAAGGCTTATCTCCCCGTTTCCAGCTGTTTAGTGACATTTGGGATGATGTGTGATGAAAAATTCGAGAATTTAACCATTTCTTCCAAAAAAGGCTTATCTCCCTGTTTCCAGCGCTTTTCTGACACCTGGGCTGACATGTGATGAAAAAGTCAGAAATCTTAATCAATGCTTCCAAAAAAGGCTTATCTCCCCGTTTCCAGCTGTTTAGTGACATTTGGGATGATGTGTGATGAAAAATTCAAGAATTTAACCTTTTCTTCCAAAAAAAGGCAGATCTCCCTGTTTCCAGCGCTTTTCTGACACTTGGGCTGATATGTGATGAAAAAGTCAGAAATCTTAATCAATGCTTCCAAAAAAGGCTTATCTCCCCGTTTCCAGCTGTTTAGTGACATTTGGGATGATGTGTGATGAAAAATTCAAGAATTTAACCTTTTCTTCCAAAAAAAGGCAGATCTCCCTGTTTCCAGCGCTTTTCTGACACTTGGACTGACATGTGATGAAAAAGTCAGAAATCTTAATCAATGCTTCCAAAAAAGGCTTATATCCCCGTTTCCAGCTGTTTAGTGACATTTGGGATGATGTGTGATGAAAAATTCAAGAATTTAACCATTTCTTCCAAAAAAGGCTTATCTCCCTGTTTCCAGCGCTTTTCTGACACTTGGGCTGACATGTGATGAAAAAGTCAGAAATCTTAATCAATGCTTCCAAAAAAGGCTTATCTCCCCGTTTCCAGCTGTTTAGTGACATTTGGGATGATGTGTGATGAAACATTCAAGAATTTAACCTTTTCTTCCAAAAAAAGGCAGATCTCCCTGTTTCCAGCGCTTTTCTGACACTTGGGCTGACATGTGATGAAAAAGTCAGAAATCTTAATCAATGCTTCCAAAAAAGGCTTATCTCCCCGTGTCCAGCTGTTTAGTGACATTTGGGATGATGTGTGATGAAAAATTCAAGAATTTAACCTTTTCTTCCAAAAAAAGGCAGATCTACCTGTTTCCAGCGCTTTTCTAACACTGGAGCTGATATGTGATGAAAAAGTCAAAATGTTAACCATTGCTTCCAAAAAAGGCTTATCTCCCCGTTTCCAGCTGTTTAGTGACATTTGGGATGATGTGTGATGAAAAATTCAAGAATTTAACCTTTTCTTCCAAAAAAAGGCAGATCTCCCTGTTTCCAGCGCTTTTCTGACACTTGGGCTGACATGTGATGAAAAAGTCAGAAATCTTAATCAATGCTTCCAAAAAAGGCTTATCTCCCCGTTTCCAGCTGTTTAGTGACATTTGGGGTGATGTGTGATGAAAAATTCAAGAATTTAACCTTTTCTTCCAAAAAAAGGCAGATCTCCCTGTTTCCAGCGCTTTTCTGACACTGGAGCTGATATGTGATGAAAAAGTCAAAATGTTAACCATTGCTTCCAAAAAAGGCTTATCTCCCCGTTTCCAGCTGTTTATTGACATTTGGGATGATGTGTGATGAAAAATTCGAGAATTTAACCATTTCTTCCAAAAAAGGCTTATCTCCCTGTTTCCAGCGCTTTTCTGACACCTGGGCTGACATGTGATGAAAAAGTCAGAAATCTTAATCAATGCTTCCAAAAAAGGCTTATCTCCCCGTTTCCAGCTGTTTAGTGACATTTGGGATGATGTGTGATGAAAAATTCAAGAATTTAACCTTTTCTTCCAAAAAAAGGCACATCTCCCTGTTTCCAGCGCTTTTCTGACACTGGAGCTGATATGTGATGAAAAAGTCAAAATGTTAACCATTGCTTCCAAAAAAGGCTTATCTCCCCGTTTCCAGCTGTTCAGTGACATTCGGGATGATGTGTGATGAAAAATTCAAGAATTTAACCTTTTCTTCCAAAAAAAGGCAGATCTCCCTGTTTCCAGCGCTTTTCTGACACTGGAGCTGATATGTGATGAAAAAGTCAAAATGTTAACCATTGCTTCCAAAAAAGGCTTATCTCCCCGTTTCCAGCTGTTTAGTGACATTTGGGATGATGTGTGATGAAAAATTCGAGAATTTAACCATTTCTTCCAAAAAAGGCTTATCTCCCTGTTTCCAGCGCTTTTCTGACACCTGGGCTGACATGTGATGAAAAAGTCAGAAATCTTAATCAATGCTTCCAAAAAAGGCTTATCTCCCCGTTTCCAGCTGTTTAGTGACATTTGGGATGATGTGTGATGAAAAATTCAAGAATTTAACCTTTTCTTCCAAAAAAAGGCATATCTGCCTGTTTCCAGCGCTTTTCTGACACTGGAGCTGATATGTGATGAAAAAGTCAAAATGTTAACCATTGCTTCCAAAAAAGGCTTATCTCCCCGTTTCCAGCTGTTTAGTGACATTTGGGATGATGTGTGATGAAAAATTCAAAAATTTAACCTTTTCTTCCAAAAAAAGGCAGATCTCCCTGTTTCCAGCGCTTTTCTGACACTTGGGCTGATATGTGATGAAAAAGTCAGAAATCTTAATCAATGCTTCCAAAAAAGGCTTATCTCCCCGTTTCCAGCTGTTTAGTGACATTTGGGATGATGTGTGATGACAAATTCAAGAATTTAACCTTTTCTTCCAAAAAAAGGCATATCTGCCTGTTTCCAGCGCTTTTCTGACACTGGAGCTGATATGTGATGAAAAAGTCAAAATGTTAACCATTGCTTCCAAAAAAGGCTTATCTCCCCGTTTCCAGCTGTTTAGTGACATTTGGGATGATGTGTGATGAAAAATTCAAAAATTTAACCTTTTCTTCCAAAAAAAGGCAGATCTCCCTGTTTCCAGCGCTTTTCTGACACTTGGGCTGATATGTGATGAAAAAGTCAGAAATCTTAATCATAATTCCAAAAAAGGCTTATCTCCCCGTGTCCAGCTGTTTAGTGACATTTGGGATGATGTGTGATGAAAAATTCAAGAATTTAACCTTTTCTTCCAAAAAAAGGCAGATCTCCCTGTTTCCAGCGCTTTTCTAACACTGGAGCTGATATGTGATGAAAAAGTCAAAATGTTAACCATTGCTTCCAAAAAAGGCTTATCTCCCCGTTTCCAGCTGTTTAGTGACATTTGGGATGATGTGTGATGAAAAATTCAAGAATTTAACCTTTTCTTCCAAAAAAAGGCAGATCTCCCTGTTTCCAGCGCTTTTCTGACACTGGAGCTGATATGTGATGAAAAAGTCAAAATGTTAACCATTGCTTCCAAAAAAGGCTTATCTCCCCGTTTCCAGCTGTTTAGTGACATTTGGGATGATGTGTGATGAAAAATTCGAGAATTTAACCATTTCTTCCAAAAAAGGCTTATCTCCCCCTTTCCAGCGCTTTTCTGACACCTGGGCTGACATGTGATGAAAAAGTCAGAAATCTTAATCAATGCTTCCAAAAAAGGCTTATCTCCCCGTTTCCAGCTGTTTAGTGACATTTGGGATGATGTGTGATGAAAAATTCAAGAATTTAACCTTTTCTTCCAAAAAAAGGCAGATCTCCCTGTTTCCAGCGCTTTTCTGACACTTGGACTGACATGTGATGAAAAAGTCAGAAATCTTAATCAATGCTTCCAAAAAAGGCTTATCTCCCCGTTTCCAGCTGTTTAGTGACATTTGGGATGATGTGTGATGAAAAATTCAAGAATTTAACCTTTTCTTCCAAAAAAAGGCAGATCTCCCTGTTTCCAGCGCTTTTCTGACACTGGAGCTGATATGTGATGAAAAAGTCAAAATGTTAACCATTGCTTCCAAAAAAGGCTTATCTCCCCGTTTCCAGCTGTTTAGTGACATTTGGGATGATGTGTGATGAAAAATTCAAGAATTTAACCTTTTCTTCCAAAAAAAGGCAGATCTCCCTGTTTCCAGCGCTTTTCTGACACTTGGGCTGATATGTGATGAAAAAGTCAGAAATCTTAATCAATGCTTCCAAAAAAGGCTTATCTCCCCGTTTCCAGCTGTTTAGTGACATTTGGGATGATGTGTGATGAAAAATTCAAGAATTTAACCTTTTCTTCCAAAAAAAGGCAGATCTCCCTGTTTCCAGCGCTTTTCTGACACTGGAGCTGATATGTGATGAAAAAGTCAAAATGTTAACCATTGCTTCCAAAAAAGGCTTATCTCCCCGTTTCCAGCTGTTCAGTGACATTCGGGATGATGTGTGATGAAAAATTCAAGAATTTAACCTTTTCTTCCAAAAAAAGGCAGATCTCCCTGTTTCCAGCGCTTTTCTGACACTGGAGCTGATATGTGATGAAAAAGTCAAAATGTTAACCATTGTTTCCAAAAAAGGCTTATCTCCCCGTTTCCAGCTGTTTAGTGACATTTGGGATGATGTGTGATGAAAAATTCGAGAATTTAACCATTTCTTCCAAAAAAGGCTTGTCTCCCTGTTTCCAGCGCTTTTCTGACACCTGGGCTGACATGTGATGAAAAAGTCAGAAATCTTAATCAATGCTTCCAAAAAAGGCGTATCTCCCCGTTTCCAGCTGTTTAGTGACATTTGGGATGATGTGTGATGAAAAATTCAAGAATTTAACCTTTTCTTCCAAAAAAAGGCAGATCTCCCTGTTTCCAGCGCTTTTCTGACACTGGAGCTGATATGTGATGAAAAAGTCAAAATGTTAACCATTGCTTCCAAAAAAGGCTTATCTCCCCGTTTCCAGCTGTTTAGTGACATTTGGGATGATGTGTGATGAAAAATTCGAGAATTTAACCATTTCTTCCAAAAAAGGCTTATCTCCCTGTTTCCAGCGCTTTTCTGACACCTGGGCTGACATGTGATGAAAAAGTCAGAAATCTTAATCAATGCTTCCAAAAAAGGCTTATCTCCCCGTTTCCAGCTGTTTAGTGACATTTGGGATGATGTGTGATGAAAAATTCAAGAATTTAACCTTTTCTTCCAAAAAAAGGCAGATCTCCCTGTTTCCAGCGCTTTTCTGACACTTGGGCTGATATGTGATGAAAAAGTCAGAAATCTTAATCAATGCTTCCAAAAAAGGCTTATCTCCCCGTTTCCAGCTGTTTAGTGACATTTGGGATGATGTGTGATGAAAAATTCAAGAATTTAACCTTTTCTTCCAAAAAAAGGCAGATCTCCCTGTTTCCAGCGCTTTTCTGACACTTGGACTGACATGTGATGAAAAAGTCAGAAATCTTAATCAATGCTTCCAAAAAAGGCTTATATCCCCGTTTCCAGCTGTTTAGTGACATTTGGGATGATGTGTGATGAAAAATTCAAGAATTTAACCATTTCTTCCAAAAAAGGCTTATCTCCCTGTTTCCAGCGCTTTTCTGACACTTGGGCTGACATGTGATGAAAAAGTCAGAAATCTTAATCAATGCTTCCAAAAAAGGCTTATCTCCCCGTTTCCAGCTGTTTAGTGACATTTGGGATGATGTGTGATGAAACATTCAAGAATTTAACCTTTTCTTCCAAAAAAAGGCAGATCTCCCTGTTTCCAGCGCTTTTCTGACACTTGGGCTAACATGTGATGAAAAAGTCAGAAATCTTAATCAATGCTTCCAAAAAAGGCTTATCTCCCCGTGTCCAGCTGTTTAGTGACATTTGGGATGATGTGTGATGAAAAATTCAAGAATTTAACCTTTTCTTCCAAAAAAAGGCAGATCTACCTGTTTCCAGCGCTTTTCTAACACTGGAGCTGATATGTGATGAAAAAGTCAAAATGTTAACCATTGCTTCCAAAAAAGGCTTATCTCCCCGTTTCCAGCTGTTTAGTGACATTTGGGATGATGTGTGATGAAAAATTCAAGAATTTAACCTTTTCTTCCAAAAAAAGGCAGATCTCCCTGTTTCCAGCGCTTTTCTGACACTTGGGCTGACATGTGATGAAAAAGTCAGAAATCTTAATCAATGCTTCCAAAAAAGGCTTATCTCCCCGTTTCCAGCTGTTTAGTGACATTTGGGGTGATGTGTGATGAAAAATTCAAGAATTTAACCTTTTCTTCCAAAAAAAGGCAGATCTCCCTGTTTCCAGCGCTTTTCTGACACTGGAGCTGATATGTGATGAAAAAGTCAAAATGTTAACCATTGCTTCCAAAAAAGGCTTATCTCCCCGTTTCCAGCTGTTTATTGACATTTGGGATGATGTGTGATGAAAAATTCGAGAATTTAACCATTTCTTCCAAAAAAGGCTTATCTCCCCCTTTCCAGCGCTTTTCTGACACCTGGGCTGACATGTGATGAAAAAGTCAGAAATCTTAATCAATGCTTCCAAAAAAGGCTTATCTCCCCGTTTCCAGCTGTTTAGTGACATTTGGGATGATGTGTGATGAAAAATTCAAGAATTTAACCTTTTCTTCCAAAAAAAGGCAGATCTCCCTGTTTCCAGCGCTTTTCTGACACTTGGACTGACATGTGATGAAAAAGTCAGAAATCTTAATCAATGCTTCCAAAAAAGGCTTATCTCCCCGTTTCCAGCTGTTTAGTGACATTTGGGATGATGTGTGATGAAAAATTCAAGAATTTAACCTTTTCTTCCAAAAAAAGGCAGATCTCCCTGTTTCCAGCGCTTTTCTGACACTGGAGCTGATATGTGATGAAAAAGTCAAAATGTTAACCATTGCTTCCAAAAAAGGCTTATCTCCCCGTTTCCAGCTGTTTAGTGACATTTGGGATGATGTGTGATGAAAAATTCGAGAATTTAACCATTTCTTCCAAAAAAGGCTTATCTCCCTGTTTCCAGCGCTTTTCTGACATCTGGGCTGACATGTGATGAAAAAGTCAGAAATCTTAATCAATGCTTCCAAAAAAGGCTTATCTCCCCGTTTCCAGCTGTTTAGTGACATTTGGGATGATGTGTGATGAAAAATTCAAGAATTTAACCTTTTCTTCCAAAAAAAGGCACATCTCCCTGTTTCCAGCGCTTTTCTGACACTGGAGCTGATATGTGATGAAAAAGTCAAAATGTTAACCATTGCTTCCAAAAAAGGCTTATCTCCCCGTTTCCAGCTGTTCAGTGACATTCGGGATGATGTGTGATGAAAAATTCAAGAATTTAACCTTTTCTTCCAAAAAAAGGCAGATCTCCCTGTTTCCAGCGCTTTTCTGACACTGGAGCTGATATGTGATGAAAAAGTCAAAATGTTAACCATTGCTTCCAAAAAAGGCTTATCTCCCCGTTTCCAGCTGTTTAGTGACATTTGGGATGATGTGTGATGAAAAATTCGAGAATTTAACCATTTCTTCCAAAAAAGGCTTATCTCCCTGTTTCCAGCGCTTTTCTGACACCTGGGCTGACATGTGATGAAAAAGTCAGAAATCTTAATCAATGCTTCCAAAAAAGGCTTATCTCCCCGTTTCCAGCTGTTTAGTGACATTTGGGATGATGTGTGATGAAAAATTCAAGAATTTAACCTTTTCTTCCAAAAAAAGGCATATCTGCCTGTTTCCAGCGCTTTTCTGACACTGGAGCTGATATGTGATGAAAAAGTCAAAATGTTAACCATTGCTTCCAAAAAAGGCTTATCTCCCCGTTTCCAGCTGTTTAGTGACATTTGGGATGATGTGTGATGAAAAATTCAAAAATTTAACCTTTTCTTCCAAAAAAAGGCAGATCTCCCTGTTTCCAGCGCTTTTCTGACACTTGGGCTGATATGTGATGAAAAAGTCAGAAATCTTAATCAATGCTTTCAAAAAAGGCTTATCTCCCCGATTCCAGCTGTTTAGTGACATTTGGGATGATGTGTGATGAAAAATTCAAGAATTTAACCTTTTTTTCCAAAAAAAGGCAGATCTCCCTGTTTCCAGCGCTTTTCTGACACTTGGACTGACATGTGATGAAAAAGTCAGAAATCTTAATCAATGCTTCCAAAAAAGGCTTATCTCCCCGTGTCCAGCTGTTTAGTGACATTTGGGATGATGTGTGATGAAAAATTCAAGAATTTAACCTTTTCTTCCAAAAAAAGGCAGATCTCCCTGTTTCCAGCGCTTTTCTAACACTGGAGCTGATATGTGATGAAAAAGTCAAAATGTTAACCATTGCTTCCAAAAAAGGCTTATCTCCCCGTTTCCAGCTGTTTAGTGACATTTGGGATGATGTGTGATGAAAAATTCAAGAATTTAACCTTTTCTTCCAAAAAAAGGCAGATCTCCCTGTTTCCAGCGCTTTTCTGACACTGGAGCTGATATGTGATGAAAAAGTCAAAATGTTAACCATTGCTTCCAAAAAAGGCTTATCTCCCCGTTTCCAGCTGTTTAGTGACATTTGGGATGATGTGTGATGAAAAATTCGAGAATTTAACCATTTCTTCCAAAAAAGGCTTATCTCCCCCTTTCCAGCGCTTTTCTGACACCTGGGCTGACATGTGATGAAAAAGTCAGAAATCTTAATCAATGCTTCCAAAAAAGGCTTATCTCCCCGTTTCCAGCTGTTTAGTGACATTTGGGATGATGTGTGATGAAAAATTCAAGAATTTAACCTTTTCTTCCAAAAAAAGGCAGATCTCCCTGTTTCCAGCGCTTTTCTGACACTTGGACTGACATGTGATGAAAAAGTCAGAAATCTTAATCAATGCTTCCAAAAAAGGCTTATCTCCCCGTTTCCAGCTGTTTAGTGACATTTGGGATGATGTGTGATGAAAAATTCAAGAATTTAACCTTTTCTTCCAAAAAAAGGCAGATCTCCCTGTTTCCAGCGCTTTTCTGACACTGGAGCTGATATGTGATGAAAAAGTCAAAATGTTAACCATTGCTTCCAAAAAAGGCTTATCTCCCCGTTTCCAGCTGTTTAGTGACATTTGGGATGATGTGTGATGAAAAATTCAAGAATTTAACCTTTTCTTCCAAAAAAAGGCAGATCTCCCTGTTTCCAGCGCTTTTCTGACACTTGGGCTGATATGTGATGAAAAAGTCAGAAATCTTAATCAATGCTTCCAAAAAAGGCTTATCTCCCCGTTTCCAGCTGTTTAGTGACATTTGGGATGATGTGTGATGAAAAATTCAAGAATTTAACCTTTTCTTCCAAAAAAAGGCAGATCTCCCTGTTTCCAGCGCTTTTCTGACACTGGAGCTGATATGTGATGAAAAAGTCAAAATGTTAACCATTGCTTCCAAAAAAGGCTTATCTCCCCGTTTCCAGCTGTTCAGTGACATTCGGGATGATGTGTGATGAAAAATTCAAGAATTTAACCTTTTCTTCCAAAAAAAGGCAGATCTCCCTGTTTCCAGCGCTTTTCTGACACTGGAGCTGATATGTGATGAAAAAGTCAAAATGTTAACCATTGCTTCCAAAAAAGGCTTATCTCCCCGTTTCCAGCTGTTTAGTGACATTTGGGATGATGTGTGATGAAAAATTCGAGAATTTAACCATTTCTTCCAAAAAAGGCTTGTCTCCCTGTTTCCAGCGCTTTTCTGACACCTGGGCTGACATGTGATGAAAAAGTCAGAAATCTTAATCAATGCTTCCAAAAAAGGCGTATCTCCCCGTTTCCAGCTGTTTAGTGACATTTGGGATGATGTGTGATGAAAAATTCAAGAATTTAACCTTTTCTTCCAAAAAAAGGCAGATCTCCCTGTTTCCAGCGCTTTTCTGACACTGGAGCTGATATGTGATGAAAAAGTCAAAATGTTAACCATTGCTTCCAAAAAAGGCTTATCTCCCCGTTTCCAGCTGTTTAGTGACATTTGGGATGATGTGTGATGAAAAATTCGAGAATTTAACCATTTCTTCCAAAAAAGGCTTATCTCCCTGTTTCCAGCGCTTTTCTGACACCTGGGCTGACATGTGATGAAAAAGTCAGAAATCTTAATCAATGCTTCCAAAAAAGGCTTATCTCCCCGTTTCCAGCTGTTTAGTGACATTTGGGATGATGTGTGATGAAAAATTCAAGAATTTAACCTTTTCTTCCAAAAAAAGGCAGATCTCCCTGTTTCCAGCGCTTTTCTGACACTTGGGCTGATATGTGATGAAAAAGTCAGAAATCTTAATCAATGCTTCCAAAAAAGGCTTATCTCCCCGTTTCCAGCTGTTTAGTGACATTTGGGATGATGTGTGATGAAAAATTCAAGAATTTAACCTTTTCTTCCAAAAAAAGGCAGATCTCCCTGTTTCCAGCGCTTTTCTGACACTTGGACTGACATGTGATGAAAAAGTCAGAAATCTTAATCAATGCTTCCAAAAAAGGCTTATATCCCCGTTTCCAGCTGTTTAGTGACATTTGGGATGATGTGTGATGAAAAATTCAAGAATTTAACCATTTCTTCCAAAAAAGGCTTATCTCCCTGTTTCCAGCGCTTTTCTGACACTTGGGCTGACATGTGATGAAAAAGTCAGAAATCTTAATCAATGCTTCCAAAAAAGGCTTATCTCCCCGTTTCCAGCTGTTTAGTGACATTTGGGATGATGTGTGATGAAACATTCAAGAATTTAACCTTTTCTTCCAAAAAAAGGCAGATCTCCCTGTTTCCAGCGCTTTTCTGACACTTGGGCTGACATGTGATGAAAAAGTCAGAAATCTTAATCAATGCTTCCAAAAAAGGCTTATCTCCCCGTGTCCAGCTGTTTAGTGACATTTGGGATGATGTGTGATGAAAAATTCAAGAATTTAACCTTTTCTTCCAAAAAAAGGCAGATCTACCTGTTTCCAGCGCTTTTCTAACACTGGAGCTGATATGTGATGAAAAAGTCAAAATGTTAACCATTGCTTCCAAAAAAGGCTTATCTCCCCGTTTCCAGCTGTTTAGTGACATTTGGGATGATGTGTGATGAAAAATTCAAGAATTTAACCTTTTCTTCCAAAAAAAGGCAGATCTCCCTGTTTCCAGCGCTTTTCTGACACTTGGGCTGACATGTGATGAAAAAGTCAGAAATCTTAATCAATGCTTCCAAAAAAGGCTTATCTCCCCGTTTCCAGCTGTTTAGTGACATTTGGGGTGATGTGTGATGAAAAATTCAAGAATTTAACCTTTTCTTCCAAAAAAAGGCAGATCTCCCTGTTTCCAGCGCTTTTCTGACACTGGAGCTGATATGTGATGAAAAAGTCAAAATGTTAACCATTGCTTCCAAAAAAGGCTTATCTCCCCGTTTCCAGCTGTTTAGTGACATTTGGGATGATGTGTGATGAAAAATTCGAGAATTTAACCATTTCTTCCAAAAAAGGCTTGTCTCCCTGTTTCCAGCGCTTTTCTGACACCTGGGCTGACATGTGATGAAAAAGTCAGAAATCTTAATCAATGCTTCCAAAAAAGGCGTATCTCCCCGTTTCCAGCTGTTTAGTGACATTTGGGATGATGTGTGATGAAAAATTCAAGAATTTAACCTTTTCTTCCAAAAAAAGGCAGATCTCCCTGTTTCCAGCGCTTTTCTGACACTGGAGCTGATATGTGATGAAAAAGTCAAAATGTTAACCATTGCTTCCAAAAAAGGCTTATCTCCCCGTTTCCAGCTGTTTAGTGACATTTGGGATGATGTGTGATGAAAAATTCGAGAATTTAACCATTTCTTCCAAAAAAGGCTTATCTCCCTGTTTCCAGCGCTTTTCTGACACCTGGGCTGACATGTGATGAAAAAGTCAGAAATCTTAATCAATGCTTCCAAAAAAGGCTTATCTCCCCGTTTCCAGCTGTTTAGTGACATTTGGGATGATGTGTGATGAAAAATTCAAGAATTTAACCTTTTCTTCCAAAAAAAGGCAGATCTCCCTGTTTCCAGCGCTTTTCTGACACTTGGGCTGATATGTGATGAAAAAGTCAGAAATCTTAATCAATGCTTCCAAAAAAGGCTTATCTCCCCGTTTCCAGCTGTTTAGTGACATTTGGGATGATGTGTGATGAAAAATTCAAGAATTTAACCTTTTCTTCCAAAAAAAGGCAGATCTCCCTGTTTCCAGCGCTTTTCTGACACTTGGACTGACATGTGATGAAAAAGTCAGAAATCTTAATCAATGCTTCCAAAAAAGGCTTATATCCCCGTTTCCAGCTGTTTAGTGACATTTGGGATGATGTGTGATGAAAAATTCAAGAATTTAACCATTTCTTCCAAAAAAGGCTTATCTCCCTGTTTCCAGCGCTTTTCTGACACTTGGGCTGACATGTGATGAAAAAGTCAGAAATCTTAATCAATGCTTCCAAAAAAGGCTTATCTCCCCGTTTCCAGCTGTTTAGTGACATTTGGGATGATGTGTGATGAAACATTCAAGAATTTAACCTTTTCTTCCAAAAAAAGGCAGATCTCCCTGTTTCCAGCGCTTTTCTGACACTTGGGCTGACATGTGATGAAAAAGTCAGAAATCTTAATCAATGCTTCCAAAAAAGGCTTATCTCCCCGTGTCCAGCTGTTTAGTGACATTTGGGATGATGTGTGATGAAAAATTCAAGAATTTAACCTTTTCTTCCAAAAAAAGGCAGATCTACCTGTTTCCAGCGCTTTTCTAACACTGGAGCTGATATGTGATGAAAAAGTCAAAATGTTAACCATTGCTTCCAAAAAAGGCTTATCTCCCCGTTTCCAGCTGTTTAGTGACATTTGGGATGATGTGTGATGAAAAATTCAAGAATTTAACCTTTTCTTCCAAAAAAAGGCAGATCTCCCTGTTTCCAGCGCTTTTCTGACACTTGGGCTGACATGTGATGAAAAAGTCAGAAATCTTAATCAATGCTTCCAAAAAAGGCTTATCTCCCCGTTTCCAGCTGTTTAGTGACATTTGGGGTGATGTGTGATGAAAAATTCAAGAATTTAACCTTTTCTTCCAAAAAAAGGCAGATCTCCCTGTTTCCAGCGCTTTTCTGACACTGGAGCTGATATGTGATGAAAAAGTCAAAATGTTAACCATTGCTTCCAAAAAAGGCTTATCTCCCCGTTTCCAGCTGTTTATTGACATTTGGGATGATGTGTGATGAAAAATTCGAGAATTTAACCATTTCTTCCAAAAAAGGCTTATCTCCCCCTTTCCAGCGCTTTTCTGACACCTGGGCTGACATGTGATGAAAAAGTCAGAAATCTTAATCAATGCTTCCAAAAAAGGCTTATCTCCCCGTTTCCAGCTGTTTAGTGACATTTGGGATGATGTGTGATGAAAAATTCAAGAATTTAACCTTTTCTTCCAAAAAAAGGCAGATCTCCCTGTTTCCAGCGCTTTTCTGACACTTGGACTGACATGTGATGAAAAAGTCAGAAATCTTAATCAATGCTTCCAAAAAAGGCTTATCTCCCCGTTTCCAGCTGTTTAGTGACATTTGGGATGATGTGTGATGAAAAATTCAAGAATTTAACCTTTTCTTCCAAAAAAAGGCAGATCTCCCTGTTTCCAGCGCTTTTCTGACACTTGGGCTGATATGTGATGAAAAAGTCAGAAATCTTAATCAATGCTTCCAAAAAAGGCTTATCTCCCCGTTTCCAGCTGTTTAGTGACATTTGGGATGATGTGTGATGAAAAATTCAAGAATTTAACCTTTTCTTCCAAAAAAAGGCAGATCTCCCTGTTTCCAGCGCTTTTCTGACACTGGAGCTGATATGTGATGAAAAAGTCAAAATGTTAACCATTGCTTCCAAAAAAGGCTTATCTCCCCGTTTCCAGCTGTTCAGTGACATTCGGGATGATGTGTGATGAAAAATTCAAGAATTTAACCTTTTCTTCCAAAAAAAGGCAGATCTCCCTGTTTCCAGCGCTTTTCTGACACTGGAGCTGATATGTGATGAAAAAGTCAAAATGTTAACCATTGCTTCCAAAAAAGGCTTATCTCCCCGTTTCCAGCTGTTTAGTGACATTTGGGATGATGTGTGATGAAAAATTCGAGAATTTAACCATTTCTTCCAAAAAAGGCTTGTCTCCCTGTTTCCAGCGCTTTTCTGACACCTGGGCTGACATGTGATGAAAAAGTCAGAAATCTTAATCAATGCTTCCAAAAAAGGCGTATCTCCCCGTTTCCAGCTGTTTAGTGACATTTGGGATGATGTGTGATGAAAAATTCAAGAATTTAACCTTTTCTTCCAAAAAAAGGCAGATCTCCCTGTTTCCAGCGCTTTTCTGACACTTGGACTGACATGTGATGAAAAAGTCAGAAATCTTAATCAATGCTTCCAAAAAAGGCTTATCTTCCCGTTTCCAGCTGTTTAGTGACATTTGGGATGATGTGTGATGAAAAATTCAAGAATTTAACCATTTCTTCCAAAAAAGGCTTATCTCCCTGTTTCCAGCGCTTTTCTGACACTTGGGCTGACATGTGATGAAAAAGTCAGAAATCTTAATCAATGCTTCCAAAAAAGGCTTATCTCCCCGTTTCCAGTTGTTTAGTGACATTTGGGATGATGTGTGATGAAAAATTCAAGAATTTAACCTTTTCTTCCAAAAAAAGGCAGATCTCCCTGTTTCCAGCGCTTTTCTGACACTGGAGCTGATATGTGATGAAAAAGTCAAAATGTTAACCATTGCTTCCAAAAAAGGCTTATCTCTCCGTTTCCAGCTGTTTAGTGACATTTGGGATGATGTGTGATGAAAAATTCGAGAATTTAACCATTTCTTCCAAAAAAGGCTTATCTCCCTGTTTCCAGTGCTTTTCTGACACCTGGGCTGACATGTGATGAAAAAGTCGTAAATCTTAATCAATGCTTCCAAAAAAGGCTTATCTCCCCGTTTCCAGCTGTTTAGTGACATTTGGGATGATGTGTGATGAAAAATTCAAGAATTTAACCTTTTCTTCCAAAAAACGGCATATCTGCCTGTTTCCAGCGCTTTTCTGACACTGGAGCTGATATGTGATGAAAAAGTCAGAAATCTTAATCAATGCTTCCAAAAAAGGCTTATCTCCCCGTTTCCAGTTGTTTAGTGACATTTGGGATGATATGTGATGAAAAATTCAAGAATTTAACCTTTTCTTCCAAAAAAAGGCAGATCTCCCTGTTTCCAGCGCTTTTCTGACACTTGAGCTGATATGTGATGAAAAAGTCAAAATGTTAACCATTGCTTCCAAAATAGGCTTATCTCCCCGTTTCCATCTGTTTAGTGACATTTGGGATGATGTGTGATGAAAAATTCGAGAATTTAACCATTTCTTCCAAAAAAGGCTTATCTCCCTGTTTCCAGTGCTTTTCTGACACCTGGGCTGACATGTGATGAAAAATTTAGAAATGTTAATCAATGCTTCCAAAAAAGGCTTATCTCCCCGTTTCCAGCTGTTTAGTGACATTTGGGATGATGTGTGATGAAAAATTCAAGAATTTAACCTTTTCTTCCAAAAAAAGGCAGATCTCCCTGTTTCCAGCGCTTTTCTGACACTGGAGCTGATATGTGATGAAAAAGTCAAAATGTTAACCATTGCTTCCAAAAAAGGCTTATCTCCCCGTTTCCAGCTGTTTAGTGACATTTGGGATGATGTGTGATGAAAAATTCAAGAATTTAACCTTTTCTTCCAAAAAAAGGCAGATCTCCCTGTTTCCAGCGCTTTTCTGACACTTGGGCTGATATGTGATGAAAAAGTCAAAATGTTAGCCATTGCTTCCAAAAAAGGCTTATCTCCCCGTTTCCAGCTGTTTAGTGACATTCGGGATGATGTGTGATGAAAAATTCAAGAATTTAACCTTTTCTTCCAAAAAAAGGCAGATCTCCCTGTTTCCAGCGCTTTTCTGACACTGGAGCTGATATGTGATGAAAAAGTCAAAATGTTAACCATTGCTTCCAAAAAAGGCTTATCTCCCCGTTTCCAGCTGTTTAGTGACATTTGGGATGATGTGTGATGAAAAATTCGAGAATTTGACCATTTCTTCCAAAAAAGGCTTATCTCCCTGTTTCCAGCGCTTTTCTGACACCTGGGCTGACATGTGATGAAAAAGTCATAAATCTTAATCAATGCTTCCAAAAAAGGCTTATCTCCCCGTTTCCAGCTGTTTAGTGACATTTGGGATGATGTGTGATGAAAAATTCAAGAATTTAACTTTTTCTTCCAAAAAAAGGCATATCTGCCTTGTTCCAACGCTTTTCTGACACTGGAGCTGATATGTGATAAAAAAGTCAAAATGTTAACCATTGCTTCCAAAAAAGGCTTATCTCCCCGTTTCCAGCTGTTTAGTGACATTTGGGAATATGTGTGATGAAAAATTCAAGAATTTAACCTTTTCTTCCAAAAAAAGGCAGATCTCCCTGTTTCCAGAGCTTTTCTGACACTTGGGCTGATATGTGATGAAAAAGTCAGAAATCTTAATCAATGCTTCCAAAAAAGGCTTATCTCCCCGTTTCCAGCTGTTTAGTGACATTTGGGATGATGTGTGATGAAAAATTCAAGAATTTAACCTTTTCTTCCAAAAAAAGGCAGATCTCCCTGTTTCCAGCGCTTTTCTGACACTGGAGCTGATATGTGATGAAAAAGTCAAAATGTTAACCATTGCTTCCAAAAAAGGCTTATCTCCCCGTTTCCAGCTGTTTAGTGACATTTGGGATGATGTGTGATGAAAAATTCGAGAATATAACCATTTCTTCCAAAAAAGGCTTATCTCCCTGTTTCCAGCGCTTTTCTGACACCTGGGCTGACATGTGATGAAAAAGTCATAAATCTTAATCAATGCTTCCAAAAAAGGCTTATCTCCCCGTTTCCAGCTGTTTAGTGACATTTGGGATGATGTGTGATGAAAAATTCAAGAATTTAACCTTTTCTTCCAAAAAAAGGCATATCTGCCTGTTTCCAGCGCTTTTCTGACACTGGAGCTGATATGTGATGAAAAAGTCAAAATGTTAACCATTGCTTCCAAAAAAGGCTTATCTCCCCGTTTCCAGCTGTTTAGTGACATTTGGGATGATGTGTGATGAAAAATTCAAGAATTTATCCTTTTCTTCCAAAAAAAGGCAGATCTCCCTGTTTCCAGCGCTTTTCTGACACTGGAGCTGATATGTGATGAAAAAGTCAAAATGTTAACCATTGCTTCCAAAAAAGGCTTATCTCCCCGTTTCCAGCTGTTTAGTGACATTTGGGATGATGTGTGATGAAAAATTCGAGAATTTAACCATTTCTTCCAAAAAAGGCTTATCTCCCTGTTTCCAGCGCTTTTCTGACACTTGGACTGACATGTGATGAAAAAGTCAGAAATCTTAATCAATGCTTCCAAAAAAGGCTTATCTTCCCGTTTCCAGCTGTTTAGTGACATTTGGGATGATGTGTGATGAAAAATTCAAGAATTTAACCATTTCTTCCAAAAAAGGCTTATCTCCCTGTTTCCAGCGCTTTTCTGACACTTGGGCTGACATGTGATGAAAAAGTCAGAAATCTTAATCAATGCTTCCAAAAAAGGCTTATCTCCCCGTTTCCAGCTGTTTAGTGACATTTGGGATGATGTGTGATGAAAAATTCAAGAATTTAACCTTTTCTTCCAAAAAAAGGCAGATCTCCCTGTTTCCAGCGCTTTTCTGACACTGGAGCTGATATGTGATGAAAAAGTCAAAATGTTAACCATTGCTTCCAAAAAAGGCTTATCTCTCCGTTTCCAGCTGTTTAGTGACATTTGGGATGATGTGTGATGAAAAATTCGAGAATTTAACCATTTCTTCCAAAAAAGGCTTATCTCCCTGTTTCCAGTGCTTTTCTGACACCTGGGCTGACATGTGATGAAAAAGTCATAAATCTTAATCAATGCTTCCAAAAAAGGCTTATCTCCCCGTTTCCAGCTGTTTAGTGACATTTGGGATGATGTGTGATGAAAAATTCAAGAATTTAACCTTTTCTTCCAAAAAAAGGCATATCTGCCTGTTTCCAGCGCTTTTCTGACACTGGAGCTGATATGTGATGAAAAAGTCAGAAATCTTAATCAATGCTTCCAAAAAAGGCTTATCTCCCCGTTTCCAGTTGTTTAGTGACATTTGGGATGATATGTGATGAAAAATTCAAGAATTTAACCTTTTCTTCCAAAAAAAGGCAGATCTCCCTGTTTCCAGCGCTTTTCTGACACTGGAGCTGATATGTGATGAAAAAGTCAAAATGTTAACCATTGCTTCCAAAAAAGGCTTATCTCCCCGTTTCCAGCTGTTTAGTGACATTCGGGATGATGTGTGATGAAAAATTCAAGAATTTAACCTTTTCTTCCAAAAAAAGGCATATCTGCCTGTTTCCAGCGCTTTTCTGACACTGGAGCTGATATGTGATGAAAAAGTCAAAATGTTAACCATTGCTTCCAAAAAAGGCTTATCTCCCCGTTTCCAGCTGTTTAGTGACATTTGGGATGATGTGTGATGAAAAATTCAAGAATTTAACCTTTTCTTCCAAAAAAAGGCAGATCTCCCTGTTTCCAGCGCTTTTCTGACACTTGGGCTGATATGTGATGAAAAAGTCAGAAATCTTAATCAATGCTTCCAAAAAAGGCTTATCTCCCCGTTTCCAGCTGTTTAGTGACATTTGGGATGATGTGTGATGAAAAATTCAAGAATTTAACCTTTTCTTCCAAAAAAAGGCAGATCTCCCTGTTTCCAGCGCTTTTCTGACACTGGAGCTGATATGTGATGAAAAAGTCAAAATGTTAACCATTGCTTCCAAAAAAGGCTTATCTCCCCGTTTCCAGCTGTTTAGTGACATTTGGGATGATGTGTGATGAAAAATTCGAGAATTTAACCATTTCTTCCAAAAAAGGCTTATCTCCCTGTTTCCAGCGCTTTTCTGACACCTGGGCTGACATGTGATGAAAAAGTCATAAATCTTAATCAATGCTTCCAAAAAAGGCTTATCTCCCCGTTTCCAGCTGTTTAGTGACATTTGGGATGATGTGTGATGAAAAATTCAAGAATTTAACCTTTTCTTCCAAAAAAAGGCATATCTGCCTGTTTCCAGCGCTTTTCTGACACTGGAGCTGATATGTGATGAAAAAGTCAAAATGTTAACCATTGCTTCCAAAAAAGGCTTATCTCCCCGTTTCCAGCTGTTTAGTGACATTTGGGATGATGTGTGATGAAAAATTCAAGAATTTATCCTTTTCTTCCAAAAAAAGGCAGATCTCCCTGTTTCCAGCGCTTTTCTGACACTTGGACTGACATGTGATGAAAAAGTCAGAAATCTTAATCAATGCTTCCAAAAAAGGCTTATCTCCCCGTTTCCAGCTGTTTAGTGACATTTGGGATGATGTGTGATGAAACATTCAAGAATTTAACCTTTTCTTCCAAAAAAAGGCAGATCTCCCTGTTTCCAGCGCTTTTCTGACACTTGGGCTGACATGTGATGAAAAAGTCAGAAATCTTAAGCCTTTTTTGGAAGCATTGATTATCTCCCCGTGTCCAGCTGTTTAGTGACATTTGGGATGATGTGTGATGAAAAATTCAAGAATTTAACCTTTTCTTCCAAAAAAAGGCAGATCTCCCTGTTTCCAGCGCTTTTCTGACACTGGAGCTGATATGTGATGAAAAAGTCAAAATGTTAACCATTGCTTCCAAAAAAGGCTTATCTCCCCGTTCCAGCTGTTTAATGACATTTGGGATGATGTGTGATGAAAAATTCGAGAATTTAACCATTTCTTCCAAAAAAGGCTTATCTCCCTGTTTCCAGTGCTTTTCTGACACCTGGGCTGACATGTGATGAAAAATTTAGAAATCTTAATCAATGCTTCCAAAAAAGGCTTATCTCCCCGTTTCCAGCTGTTTAGTGACATTTGGGATGATGTGTGATGAAAAATTCAAGAATTTAACCTTTTCTTCCAAAAAAAGGCAGATCTCCCTGTTTCCAGCGCTTTTCTGACACTTGGGCTGATATGTGATGAAAAAGTCAGAAATCTTAATCAATGCTTCCAAAAAAGGCTTATCTCCCCGTTTCCAGCTGTTTAGTGACATTTGGGATGATGTGTGATGAAAAATTCAAGAATTTAACCTTTTCTTCCAAAAAAAGGCAGATCTCCCTGTTTCCAGCGCTTTTCTGACACTTGAGCTGATATGTGATGAAAAAGTCAAAATGTTAACCATTGCTTCCAAAAAAGGCTTATCTCCCCGTTTCCAGCTGTTTAGTGACATTTGGGATGATGTGTGATGAAAAATTCAAGAATTTAACCTTTTCTTCCAAAAAAAGGCATATCTGCCTTGTTCCAGCGCTTTTCTGACACTGGAGCTGATATGTGATGAAAAAGTCAAAATGTTAACCATTGCTTCCAAAAAAGGCTTATCTCCCCGTTTCCAGCTGTTTAGTGACATTTGGGATGATGTGTGATGAAAAATTCAAGAATTTAACCTTTTCTTCCAAAAAAAGGCAGATCTCCCTGTTTCCAGCGCTTTTCTGACACTTGGGCTGATATATGATGAAAAAGTCAGAAATCTTAATCAATGCTTCCAAAAAAGGCTTATCTCCCCGTTTCCAGCTGTTTAGTGACATTTGGGATGATGTGTGATGAAAAATTCAAGAATTTAACCTTTTCTTCCAAAAAAAGGCAGATCTCCCTGTTTCCAGCGCTTTTCTGACACTGGAGCTGATATGTGATGAAAAAGTCAAAATGTTAACCATTGCTTCCAAAAAAGGCTTATCTCCCCGTTCCAGCTGTTTAATGACATTTGGGATGATGTGTGATGAAAAATTCGAGAATTTAACCATTTCTTCCAAAAAAGGCTTATCTCCCTGTTTCCAGTGCTTTTCTGACACCTGGGCTGACATGTGATGAAAAATTTAGAAATCTTAATCAATGCTTCCAAAAAAGGCTTATCTCCCCGTTTCCAGCTGTTTAGTGACATTTGGGATGATGTGTGATGAAAAATTCAAGAATTTAACCTTTTCTTCCAAAAAAAGGCAGATCTCCCTGTTTCCAGCGCTTTTCTGACACTTGGGCTGATATGTGATGAAAAAGTCAGAAATCTTAATCAATGCTTCCAAAAAAGGCTTATCTCCCCGTTTCCAGCTGTTTAGTGACATTTGGGATGATGTGTGATGAAAAATTCAAGAATTTAACCTTTTCTTCCAAAAAAAGGCATATCTGCCTTGTTCCAGCGCTTTTCTGACACTGGAGCTGATATGTGATGAAAAAGTCAAAATGTTAACCATTGCTTCCAAAAAAGGCTTATCTCCCCGTTTCCAGCTGTTTAGTGACATTTGGGATGATGTGTGATGAAAAATTCAAGAATTTAACCTTTTCTTCCAAAAAAAGGCAGATCTCCCTGTTTCCAGCGCTTTTCTGACACTTGGGCTGATATATGATGAAAAAGTCAGAAATCTTAATCAATGCTTCCAAAAAAGGCTTATCTCCCCGTTTCCAGCTGTTTAGTGACATTTGGGATGATGTGTGATGAAAAATTCAAGAATTTAACCTTTTCTTCCAAAAAAAGGCAGATCTCCCTGTTTCCAGCGCTTTTCTGACACTGGAGCTGATATGTGATGAAAAAGTCAAAATGTTAACCATTGCTTCCAAAAAAGGCTTATCTCCCCGTTTCCAGCTGTTTAATGACATTTGGGATGATGTGTGATGAAAAATTCGAGAATTTAACCATTTCTTCCAAAAAAGGCTTATCTCCCTGTTTCCAGTGCTTTTCTGACACCTGGGCTGACATGTGATGAAAAATTTAGAAATCTTAATCAATGCTTCCAAAAAAGGCTTATCTCCCCGTTTCCAGCTGTTTAGTGACATTTGGGATGATGTGTGATGAAAAATTCAAGAATTTAACCTTTTCTTCCAAAAAAAGGCAGATCTCCCTGTTTCCAGCGCTTTTCTGACACTTGGGCTGATATGTGATGAAAAAGTCAGAAATCTTAATCAATGCTTCCAAAAAAGGCTTATCTCCCCGTTTCCAGCTGTTTAGTGACATTTGGGATGATGTGTGATGAAAAATTCAAGAATTTAACCTTTTCTTCCAAAAAAAGGCAGATCTCCCTGTTTCCAGCGCTTTTCTGACACTTGAGCTGATATGTGATGAAAAAGTCAAAATGTTAACCATTGCTTCCAAAAAAGGCTTATCTCCCCGTTTCCAGCTGTTTAGTGACATTTGGGATGATGTGTGATGAAAAATTCAAGAATTTAACCTTTTCTTCCAAAAAAAGGCATATCTGCCTTGTTCCAGCGCTTTTCTGACACTGGAGCTGATATGTGATGAAAAAGTCAAAATGTTAACCATTGCTTCCAAAAAAGGCTTATCTCCCCGTTTCCAGCTGTTTAGTGACATTTGGGATGATGTGTGATGAAAAATTCAAGAATTTAACCTTTTCTTCCAAAAAAAGGCAGATCTCCCTGTTTCCAGCGCTTTTCTGACACTGGAGCTGATATGTGATGAAAAAGTCAAAATGTTAACCATTGCTTCCAAAAAAGGCTTATCTCCCCGTTTCCAGCTGTTTAGTGACATTTGGGATGATGTGTGATGAAAAATTCGAGAATATAACCATTTCTTCCAAAAAAGGCTTATCTCCCTGTTTCCAGCGCTTTTCTGACACCTGGGCTGACATGTGATGAAAAAGTCATAAATCTTAATCAATGCTTCCAAAAAAGGCTTATCTCCCCGTTTCCAGCTGTTTAGTGACATTTGGGATGATGTGTGATGAAAAATTCAAGAATTTAACCTTTTCTTCCAAAAAAAGGCATATCTGCCTGTTTCCAGCGCTTTTCTGACACTGGAGCTGATATGTGATGAAAAAGTCAAAATGTTAACCATTGCTTCCAAAAAAGGCTTATCTCCCCGTTTCCAGCTGTTTAGTGACATTTGGGATGATGTGTGATGAAAAATTCAAGAATTTATCCTTTTCTTCCAAAAAAAGGCAGATCTCCCTGTTTCCAGCGCTTTTCTGACACTGGAGCTGATATGTGATGAAAAAGTCAAAATGTTAACCATTGCTTCCAAAAAAGGCTTATCTCCCCGTTTCCAGCTGTTTAGTGACATTTGGGATGATGTGTGATGAAAAATTCGAGAATTTAACCATTTCTTCCAAAAAAGGCTTATCTCCCTGTTTCCAGCGCTTTTCTGACACCTGGGCTGACATGTGATGAAAAAGTCAGAAATCTTAATCAATGCTTCCAAAAAAGGCTTATCTCCCCGTTTCCAGCTGTTTAGTGACATTTGGGATGATGTGTGATGAAAAATTCAAGAATTTAACCTTTTCTTCCAAAAAAAGGCAGATCTCCCTGTTTCCAGCGCTTTTCTGACACTTGGACTGACATGTGATGAAAAAGTCAGAAATCTTAATCAATGCTTCCAAAAAAGGCTTATCTTCCCGTTTCCAGCTGTTTAGTGACATTTGGGATGATGTGTGATGAAAAATTCAAGAATTTAACCATTTCTTCCAAAAAAGGCTTATCTCCCTGTTTCCAGCGCTTTTCTGACACTTGGGCTGACATGTGATGAAAAAGTCAGAAATCTTAATCAATGCTTCCAAAAAAGGCTTATCTCCCCGTTTCCAGCTGTTTAGTGACATTTGGGATGATGTGTGATGAAAAATTCAAGAATTTAACCTTTTCTTCCAAAAAAAGGCAGATCTCCCTGTTTCCAGCGCTTTTCTGACACTGGAGCTGATATGTGATGAAAAAGTCAAAATGTTAACCATTGCTTCCAAAAAAGGCTTATCTCTCCGTTTCCAGCTGTTTAGTGACATTTGGGATGATGTGTGATGAAAAATTCGAGAATTTAACCATTTCTTCCAAAAAAGGCTTATCTCCCTGTTTCCAGTGCTTTTCTGACACCTGGGCTGACATGTGATGAAAAAGTCATAAATCTTAATCAATGCTTCCAAAAAAGGCTTATCTCCCCGTTTCCAGCTGTTTAGTGACATTTGGGATGATGTGTGATGAAAAAAATTCAAGAATTTAACCCTTTTCTTCCAAAAAAAGGCATATCTGCCTGTTCCAGCGCTTTTCTGACACTGGACGTGATATGTGATGAAAAAGTCAGAAATCTTAATCAATGCTTCCAAAAAAGGCTTATCCCCGTTTCCAGTTGTTTAGTGACATTTGGGATGATATGTGATGAAAAATTCAAGAATTTAACCTTTTCTTCCAAAAAAAGGCAGATCTCCCTGTTTCCAGCGCTTTTCTGACACTGGAGCTGATATGTGATGAAAAAGTCAAAATGTTAACCATTGCTTCCAAAAAAGGCTTATCTCCCCGTTTCCAGCTGTTTAGTGACATTCTGGGATGATGTGTGATGAAAAATTCAAGAATTTAACCTTTTCTTCCAAAAAAAGGCATATCTGCCTGTTTCCAGCGCTTTTCTGACACTGGAGCTGATATGTGATGAAAAAGTCAAAATGTTAACCATTGCTTCCAAAAAAGGCTTATCTCCCCGTTTCCAGCTGTTTAGTGACATTTGGGATGATGTGTGATGAAAAATTCAAGAATTTAACCTTTTCTTCCAAAAAAGGCAGATCTCCCTGTTTCCAGCGCTTTTCTGACACTTGGGCTGATATGTGATGAAAAAGTCAGAAATCTTAATCAATGCTTCCAAAAAAGGCTTATTCCCCGTTTCCAGCTGTTTAGTGACATTTGGGATGATGTGTGATGAAAAATTCAAGAATTTAACCTTTTCTTCCAAAAAAAGGCAGATCTCCCTGTTTCCAGCGCTTTTCTGACACTGGAGCTGATATGTGATGAAAAAGTCAAAATGTTAACCATTGCTTCCAAAAAAGGCTTATCTCCCCGTTTCCAGCTGTTTAGTGACATTTGGGATGATGTGTGATGAAAAATTCGAGAATTTAACCATTTCTTCCAAAAAAGGCTTATCTCCCTGTTTCCAGCGCTTTTCTGACACCTGGGCTGACATGTGATGAAAAAGTCATAAATCTTAATCAATGCTTCCAAAAAAGGCTTATCTCCCCGTTTCCAGCTGTTTAGTGACATTTGGGATGATGTGTGATGAAAAATTCAAGAATTTAACCTTTTCTTCCAAAAAAAGGCATATCTGCCTGTTTCCAGCGCTTTTCTGACACTGGAGCTGATATGTGATGAAAAAGTCAAAATGTTAACCATTGCTTCCAAAAAAGGCTTATCTCCCCGTTTCCAGCTGTTTAGTGACATTTGGGATGATGTGTGATGAAAAATTCAAGAATTTATCCTTTTCTTCCAAAAAAAGGCAGATCTCCCTGTTTCCAGCGCTTTTCTGACACTTGGACTGACATGTGATGAAAAAGTCAGAAATCTTAATCAATGCTTCCAAAAAAGGCTTATCTCCCCGTTTCCAGCTGTTTAGTGACATTTGGGATGATGTGTGATGAAACATTCAAGAATTTAACCTTTTCTTCCAAAAAAAGGCAGATCTCCCTGTTTCCAGCGCTTTTCTGACACTTGGGCTGACATGTGATGAAAAAGTCAGAAATCTTAAGCCTTTTTTGGAAGCATTGATTATCTCCCCGTGTCCAGCTGTTTAGTGACATTTGGGATGATGTGTGATGAAAAATTCAAGAATTTAACCTTTTCTTCCAAAAAAAGGCAGATCTCCCTGTTTCCAGCGCTTTTCTGACACTGGAGCTGATATGTGATGAAAAAGTCAAAATGTTAACCATTGCTTCCAAAAAAGGCTTATCTCCCCGTTCCAGCTGTTTAATGACATTTGGGATGATGTGTGATGAAAAATTCGAGAATTTAACCATTTCTTCCAAAAAAGGCTTATCTCCCTGTTTCCAGTGCTTTTCTGACACCTGGGCTGACATGTGATGAAAAATTTAGAAATCTTAATCAATGCTTCCAAAAAAGGCTTATCTCCCCGTTTCCAGCTGTTTAGTGACATTTGGGATGATGTGTGATGAAAAATTCAAGAATTTAACCTTTTCTTCCAAAAAAAGGCAGATCTCCCTGTTTCCAGCGCTTTTCTGACACTTGGGCTGATATGTGATGAAAAAGTCAGAAATCTTAATCAATGCTTCCAAAAAAGGCTTATCTCCCCGTTTCCAGCTGTTTAGTGACATTTGGGATGATGTGTGATGAAAATTCAAGAATTTAACCTTTTCTTCCAAAAAAAGGCAGATCTCCCTGTTTCCAGCGCTTTTCTGACACTTGAGCTGATATGTGATGAAAAAGTCAAAATGTTAACCATTGCTTCCAAAAAAGGCTTATCTCCCCGTTTCCAGCTGTTTAGTGACATTTGGGATGATGTGTGATGAAAAATTCAAGAATTTAACCTTTTCTTCCAAAAAAAGGCATATCTGCCTTGTTCCAGCGCTTTTCTGACACTGGAGCTGATATGTGATGAAAAAGTCAAAATGTTAACCATTGCTTCCAAAAAAGGCTTATCTCCCCGTTTCCAGCTGTTTAGTGACATTTGGGATGATGTGTGATGAAAAATTCAAGAATTTAACCTTTTCTTCCAAAAAAAGGCAGATCTCCCTGTTTCCAGCGCTTTTCTGACACTTGGGCTGATATATGATGAAAAAGTCAGAAATCTTAATCAATGCTTCCAAAAAAGGTTTATCTCCCCGTTTCCAGCTGTTTAGTGACATTTGGGATGATGTGTGATGAAAAATTCAAGAATTTAACCTTTTCTTCCAAAAAAAGGCAGATCTCCCTGTTTCCAGCGCTTTTCTGACACTGGAGCTGATATGTGATGAAAAAGTCAAAATGTTAACCATTGCTTCCAAAAAAGGCTTATCTCCCCGTTCCAGCTGTTTAATGACATTTGGGATGATGTGTGATGAAAAATTCGAGAATTTAACCATTTCTTCCAAAAAAGGCTTATCTCCCTGTTTCCAGTGCTTTTCTGACACCTGGGCTGACATGTGATGAAAAATTTAGAAATCTTAATCAATGCTTCCAAAAAAGGCTTATCTCCCCGTTTCCAGCTGTTTAGTGACATTTGGGATGATGTGTGATGAAAAATTCAAGAATTTAACCTTTTCTTCCAAAAAAAGGCAGATCTCCCTGTTTCCAGCGCTTTTCTGACACTTGGGCTGATATGTGATGAAAAAGTCAGAAATCTTAATCAATGCTTCCAAAAAAGGCTTATCTCCCCGTTTCCAGCTGTTTAGTGACATTTGGGATGATGTGTGATGAAAAATTCAAGAATTTAACCTTTTCTTCCAAAAAAAGGCAGATCTCCCTGTTTCCAGCGCTTTTCTGACACTTGAGCTGATATGTGATGAAAAAGTCAAAATGTTAACCATTGCTTCCAAAAAAGGCTTATCTCCCCGTTTCCAGCTGTTTAGTGACATTTGGGATGATGTGTGATGAAAAATTCAAGAATTTAACCTTTTCTTCCAAAAAAAGGCATATCTGCCTTGTTCCAGCGCTTTTCTGACACTGGAGCTGATATGTGATGAAAAAGTCAAAATGTTAACCATTGCTTCCAAAAAAGGCTTATCTCCCCGTTTCCAGCTGTTTAGTGACATTTGGGATGATGTGTGATGAAAAATTCAAGAATTTAACCTTTTCTTCCAAAAAAGGCAGATCTCCCTGTTTCCAGCGCTTTTCTGACACTTGGGCTGATATATGATGAAAAAGTCAGAAATCTTAATCAATGCTTCCAAAAAAGGCTTATCTCCCCGTTTCCAGCTGTTTAGTGACATTTGGGATGATGTGTGATGAAAAATTCAAGAATTTAACCTTTTCTTCCAAAAAAAGGCAGATCTCCCTGTTTCCAGCGCTTTTCTGACACTTGAGCTGATATGTGATGAAAAAGTCAAAATGTTAACCATTGCTTCCAAAATAGGCTTATCTCCCCGTTTCCATCTGTTTAGTGACATTTGGGATGATGTGTGATGAAAAATTCGAGAATTTAACCATTTCTTCCAAAAAAGGCTTATCTCCCTGTTTCCAGTGCTTTTCTGACACCTGGGCTGACATGTGATGAAAAATTTAGAAATGTTAATCAATGCTTCCAAAAAAGGCTTATCTCCCCGTTTCCAGCTGTTTAGTGACATTTGGGATGATGTGTGATGAAAAATTCAAGAATTTAACCTTTTCTTCCAAAAAAAGGCAGATCTCCCTGTTTCCAGCGCTTTTCTGACACTGGAGCTGATATGTGATGAAAAAGTCAAAATGTTAACCATTGCTTCCAAAAAAGGCTTATCTCCCCGTTTCCAGCTGTTTAGTGACATTCGGGATGATGTGAGATGAAAAATTCAAGAATTTAACCTTTTCTTCCAAAAAAAGGCATATCTGCCTGTTTCCAGCGCTTTTCTGACACTGGAGCTGATATGTGATGAAAAAGTCAAAATGTTAACCATTGCTTCCAAAAAAGGCTTATCTCCCCGTTTCCAGCTGTTTAGTGACATTTGAATGATGTGTGATGAAAAATTCAAGAATTTAACCTTTTCTTCCAAAAAAAGGCAGATCTCCCTGTTTCCAGCGCTTTTCTGACACTTGGGCTGATATGTGATGAAAAAGTCAGAAATCTTAATAAATGCTTCCAAAAAAGGCTTATCTCCCCGTTTCCAGCTGTTTAGTGACATTTGGGATGATGTGTGATGAAAAATTCAAGAATTTAACCTTTTCTTCCAAAAAAAGGCAGATCTCCCTGTTTCCAGCGCTTTTCTGACACTGGAGCTGATATGTGATGAAAAAGTCAAAATGTTAACCATTGCTTCCAAAAAAGGCTTATCTCCCCGTTTCCAGCTGTTTAGTGACATTTGGGATGATGTGTGATGAAAAATTCGAGAATTTAACCATTTCTTCCAAAAAAGGCTTATCTCCCTGTTTCCAGCGCTTTTCTGACACCTGGGCTGACATGTGATGAAAAAGTCATAAATCTTAATCAATGCTTCCAAAAAAGGCTTATCTCCCCGTTTCCAGCTGTTTAGTGACATTTGGGATGATGTGTGATGAAAAATTCAAGAATTTAACCTTTTCTTCCAAAAAAAGGCAGATCTCCCTGTTTCCAGCGCTTTTCTGACACTGGAGCTGATATGTGATGAAAAAGTCAAAATGTTAGCCATTGCTTCCAAAAAAGGCTTATCTCCCCGTTTCCAGCTGTTTAGTGACATTCGGGATGATGTGTGATGAAAAATTCAAGAATTTAACCTTTTCTTCCAAAAAAAGGCAGATCTCCCTGTTTCCAGCGCTTTTCTGACACTGGAGCTGATATGTGATGAAAAAGTCAAAATGTTAACCATTGCTTCCAAAAAAGGCTTATCTCCCCGTTTCCAGCTGTTTAGTGACATTTGGGATGATGTGTGATGAAAAATTCGAGAATTTGACCATTTCTTCCAAAAAAGGCTTATCTCCCTGTTTCCAGCGCTTTTCTGACACCTGGGCTGACATGTGATGAAAAAGTCATAAATCTTAATCAATGCTTCCAAAAAAGGCTTATCTCCCCGTTTCCAGCTGTTTAGTGACATTTGGGATGATGTGTGATGAAAAATTCAAGAATTTAACTTTTTCTTCCAAAAAAAGGCATATCTGCCTTGTTCCAGCGCTTTTCTGACACTTGACACTGGAGCTGATATGTGATAAAAAAGTCAAAATGTTAACCATTGCTTCCAAAAAAGGCTTATCTCCCCGTTTCCAGCTGTTTAGTGACATTTGGGAATATGTGTGATGAAAAATTCAAGAATTTAACCTTTTCTTCCAAAAAAGGCAGATCTCCCTGTTTCCAGCGCTTTTCTGACACTTGGGCTGATATGTGATGAAAAAGTCAGAAATCTTAATCAATGCTTCCAAAAAGGCTTATCTCCCGTTTCCAGCTGTTTAGTGACATTTGGGATGATGTGTGATGAAAAATTCAAGAATTTAACCTTTTCTTCCAAAAAAAGGCAGATCTCCCTGTTTCCAGCGCTTTTCTGACACTGGAGCTGATATGTGATGAAAAAGTCAAAATGTTAACCATTGCTTCCAAAAAAGGCTTATCTCCCCGTTTCCAGCTGTTTAGTGACATTTGGGATGATGTGTGATGAAAAATTCGAGAATTTAACCATTTCTTCCAAAAAAGGCTTATCTCCTGTTTCCAGCGCTTTTCTGACACCTGGGCTGACATGTGATGAAAAAGTCATAAATCTTAATCAATGCTTCCAAAAAAGGCTTATCTCCCCGTTTCCAGCTGTTTAGTGACATTTGGGATGATGTGTGATGAAAAATTCAAGAATTTAACCTTTTCTTCCAAAAAAAGGCTTATCTCCCTGTTTCCAGCGCTTTTCTGACACTGGAGCTGATATGTGATGAAAAAGTCAAAATGTTAGCCATTGCTTCCAAAAAAGCTTATCTCCCCGTTTCCAGCTGTTTAGTGACATTCGGGATGATGTGTGATGAAAAATTCAAGAATTTAACCTTTTCTTCCAAAAAAAGCAGATCTCCCTGTTTCCAGCGCTTTTCTGACACTGGAGCTGATATGTGATGAAAAAGTCAAAATGTTAACCATTGCTTCCAAAAAAGGCTTATCTCCCCGTTTCCAGCTGTTTAGTGACATTTGGGATGATGTGTGATGAAAAATTCGAGAATTTGACCATTTCTTCCAAAAAAGGCTTATCTCCCTGTTTCCAGCGCTTTTCTGACACCTGGGCTGACATGTGATGAAAAAGTCATAAATCTTAATCAATGCTTCCAAAAAAGGCTTATCTCCCCGTTTCCAGCTGTTTATTGACATTTGGGATGATGTGTGATGAAAAATTCAAGAATTTAACTTTTTCTTCCAAAAAAAGGCATATTCTGCCTTGTTCCAGCGCTTTTCTGACACTGGAGCTGATATGTGATAAAAAAGTCAAAATGTTAACCATTGCTTCCAAAAAAGGCTTATCTCCCCGTTTCCAGCTGTTTAGTGACATTTGGGAATATGTGTGATGAAAAATTCAAGAATTTAACCTTTTCTTCCAAAAAAAGGCAGATCTCCCTGTTTCCAGCGCTTTTCTGACACTTGGGCTGATATGTGATGAAAAAGTCAGAAATCTTAATCAATGCTTCCAAAAAAGGCTTATCTCCCCGTTTCCAGCTGTTTAGTGACATTTGGGATGATGTGTGATGAAAAATTCAAGAATTTAACCTTTTCTTCCAAAAAAAGGCAGATCTCCCTGTTTCCAGCGCTTTTCTGACACTGGAGCTGATATGTGATGAAAAAGTCAAAATGTTAACCATTGCTTCCAAAAAAGCTTATCTCCCCGTTTCCAGCTGTTTAGTGACATTTGGGATGATGTGTGATGAAAAATTCGAGAATATAACCATTTCTTCCAAAAAAGGCTTATCTCCCTGTTTCCAGCGCTTTTCTGACACCTGGGCTGACATGTGATGAAAAAGTCATAAATCTTAATCAAAGCTTCCAAAAAAGGCTTATCTCCCCGTTTCCAGCTGTTTAGTGACATTTGGGATGATGTGTGATGAAAAATTCAAGAATTTAACCTTTTCTTCCAAAAAAAGGCATATCTGCCTGTTTCCAGCGCTTTTCTGACACTGGAGCTGATATGTGATGAAAAAGTCAAAATGTTAACCATTGCTTCCAAAAAAGGCTTATCTCCCCGTTTCCAGCTGTTTAGTGACATTTGGGATGATGTGTGATGAAAAATTCAAGAATTTATCCTTTTCTTCCAAAAAAAGGCAGATCTCCCTGTTTCCAGCGCTTTTCTGACACTTGGACTGACATGTGATGAAAAAGTCAGAAATCTTAATCAATGCTTCCAAAAAAGGCTTATCTCCCCGTTTCCAGCTGTTTAGTGACATTTGGGATGATGTGTGATGAAACATTCAAGAATTTAACCTTTTCTTCCAAAAAAAGGCAGATCTCCCTGTTTCCAGCGCTTTTCTGACACTTGGGCTGACATGTGATGAAAAAGTCAGAAATCTTAAGCCTTTTTTGGAAGCATTGATTATCTCCCCGTGTCCAGCTGTTTAGTGACATTTGGGATGATGTGTGATGAAAAATTCAAGAATTTAACCTTTTCTTCCAAAAAAAGGCAGATCTCCCTGTTTCCAGCGCTTTTCTGACACTGGAGCTGATATGTGATGAAAAAGTCAAAATGTTAACCATTGCTTCCAAAAAGGCTTATCTCCCCGTTTCCAGCTGTTTAATGACATTTGGGATGATGTGTGATGAAAAATTCGAGAATTTAACCATTTCTTCCAAAAAAGGCTTATCTCCCTGTTTCCAGTGCTTTTCTGACACCTGGGCTGACATGTGATGAAAAATTTAGAAATCTTAATCAATGCTTCCAAAAAAGGCTTATCTCCCCGTTTCCAGCTGTTTAGTGACATTTGGGATGATGTGTGATGAAAAATTCAAGAATTTAACCTTTTCTTCCAAAAAAAGACATATCTGCCTGTTTCCAGCGCTTTTCTGACACTGGAGCTGATATGTGATGAAAAAGTCAAAATGTTAGCCATTGCTTCCAAAAAAGGCTTATCTCCCCGTTTCCAGCTGTTTAGTGACATTCGGGATGATGTGTGATGAAAAATTCAAGAATTTAACCTTTTCTTCCAAAAAAAGGCAGATCTCCCTGTTTCCAGCGCTTTTCTGACACTGGAGCTGATATGTGATGAAAAAGTCAAAATGTTAACCATTGCTTCCAAAAAAGGCTTATCTCCCCGTTTCCAGCTGTTTAGTGACATTTGGGATGATGTGTGATGAAAAATTCGAGAATTTGACCATTTCTTCCAAAAAAGGCTTATCTCCCTGTTTCCAGCGCTTTTCTGACACCTGGGCTGACATGTGATGAAAAAGTCATAAATCTTAATCAATGCTTCCAAAAAAGGCTTATCTCCCCGTTTCCAGCTGTTTATTGACATTTGGGATGATGTGTGATGAAAAATTCAAGAATTTAACTTTTTCTTCCAAAAAAAGGCATATCTGCCTTGTTCCAGCGCTTTTCTGACACTGGAGCTGATATGTGATAAAAAAGTCAAAATGTTAACCATTGCTTCCAAAAAAGGCTTATCTCCCCGTTTCCAGCTGTTTAGTGACATTTGGGAATATGTGTGATGAAAAATTCAAGAATTTAACCTTTTCTTCCAAAAAAAGGCAGATCTCCCTGTTTCCAGCGCTTTTCTGACACTTGGGCTGATATGTGATGAAAAAGTCAGAAATCTTAATCAATGCTTCCAAAAAAGGCTTATCTCCCCGTTTCCAGCTGTTTAGTGACATTTGGGATGATGTGTGATGAAAAATTCAAGAATTTAACCTTTTCTTCCAAAAAAAGGCAGATCTCCCTGTTTCCAGCGCTTTTCTGACACTGGAGCTGATATGTGATGAAAAAGTCAAAATGTTAACCATTGCTTCCAAAAAAAGGCTTATCTCCCCGTTTCCAGCTGTTTAGTGACATTTGGGATGATGTGTGATGAAAAATTCGAGAATATAACCATTTCTTCCAAAAAAGGCTTATCTCCCTGTTTCCAGCGCTTTTCTGACACCTGGGCTGACATGTGATGAAAAAGTCATAAATCTTAATCAAAGCTTCCAAAAAAGGCTTATCTCCCCGTTTCCAGCTGTTTAGTGACATTTGGGATGATGTGTGATGAAAAATTCAAGAATTTAACCTTTTCTTCCAAAAAAAGGCATATCTGCCTGTTTCCAGCGCTTTTCTGACACTGGAGCTGATATGTGATGAAAAAGTCAAAATGTTAACCATTGCTTCCAAAAAAGGCTTATCTCCCCGTTTCCAGCTGTTTAGTGACATTTGGGATGATGTGTGATGAAAAATTCAAGAATTTATCCTTTTCTTCCAAAAAAAGGCAGATCTCCCTGTTTCCAGCGCTTTTCTGACACTTGGACTGACATGTGATGAAAAAGTCAGAAATCTTAATCAATGCTTCCAAAAAAGGCTTATCTCCCCGTTTCCAGCTGTTTAGTGACATTTGGGATGATGTGTGATGAAACATTCAAGAATTTAACCTTTTCTTCCAAAAAAAGGCAGATCTCCCTGTTTCCAGCGCTTTTCTGACACTTGGGCTGACATGTGATGAAAAAGTCAGAAATCTTAAGCCTTTTTTGGAAGCATTGATTATCTCCCCGTGTCCAGCTGTTTAGTGACATTTGGGATGATGTGTGATGAAAAATTCAAGAATTTAACCTTTTCTTCCAAAAAAAGGCAGATCTCCCTGTTTCCAGCGCTTTTCTGACACTGGAGCTGATATGTGATGAAAAAGTCAAAATGTTAACCATTGCTTCCAAAAAAGGCTTATCTCCCCGTTTCCAGCTGTTTAATGACATTTGGGATGATGTGTGATGAAAAATTCGAGAATTTAACCATTTCTTCCAAAAAAGGCTTATCTCCCTGTTTCCAGTGCTTTTCTGACACCTGGGCTGACATGTGATGAAAAATTTAGAAATCTTAATCAATGCTTCCAAAAAAGGCTTATCTCCCCGTTTCCAGCTGTTTAGTGACATTTGGGATGATGTGTGATGAAAAATTCAAGAATTTAACCTTTTCTTCCAAAAAAAGACATATCTGCCTGTTTCCAGCGCTTTTCTGACACTGGAGCTGATATGTGATGAAAAAGTCAAAATGTTAACCATTGCTTCCAAAAAAGGCTTATCTCCCCGTTTCCAGCTGTTTAGTGACATTTGAATGATGTGTGATGAAAAATTCAAGAATTTAACCTTTTCTTCCAAAAAAAGGCAGATCTCCCTGTTTCCAGCGCTTTTCTGACACTTGGGCTGATATGTGATGAAAAAGTCAGAAATCTTAATCAATGCTTCCAAAAAAGGCTTATCTCCCCGTTTCCAGCTGTTTAGTGACATTTGGGATGATGTGTGATGAAAAATTCGAGAATTTAACCTTTTCTTCCAAAAAAAGGCAGATCTCCCTGTTTCCAGCGCTTTTCTGACACTGGAGCTGATATGTGATGAAAAAGTCAAAATGTTAACCATTGCTTCCAAAAAAGGCTTATCTCCCCGTTTCCAGCTGTTTAGTGACATTTGGGATGATGTGTGATGAAAAATTCGAGAATTTAACCATTTCTTCCAAAAAAGGCTTATCTCCCTGTTTCCAGCGCTTTTCTGACACCTGGGCTGACATGTGATGAAAAAGTCATAAATCTTAATCAATGCTTCCAAAAAAGGCTTATCTCCCCGTTTCCAGCTGTTTAGTGACATTTGGGATGATGTGTGATGAAAAATTCAAGAATTTAACCTTTTCTTCCAAAAAAAGGCAGATCTCCCTGTTTTCCAGCGCTTTTCTGACACTGGAGCTGATATGTGATGAAAAAGTCAAAATGTTAGCCATTGCTTCCAAAAAAGGCTTATCTCCCCGTTTCCAGCTGTTTAGTGACATTCGGGATGATGTGTGATGAAAAATTCAAGAATTTAACCTTTTCTTCCAAAAAAAGGCAGATCTCCCTGTTTCCAGCGCTTTTCTGACACTGGAGCTGATATGTGATGGAAAAAGTCAAAATGTTAACCATTGCTTCCAAAAAAGGCTTATCTCCCCGTTTCCAGCTGTTTAGTGACATTTGGGATGATGTGTGATGAAAAATTCGAGAATTTGACCATTTCTTCCAAAAAAGGCTTATCTCCCTGTTTCCAGCGCTTTTCTGACACCTGGGCTGACATGTGATGAAAAAGTCATAATCTTAATCAATGCTTCCAAAAAAGGCTTATCTCCCCGTTTCCAGCTGTTTAGTGACATTTGGGATGATGTGTGATGAAAAATTCAAGAATTTAACTTTTTCTTCCAAAAAAAGGCATATCTGCCTTGTTCCAGCGCTTTTCTGACACTGGAGCTGATATGTGATAAAAAAGTCAAAATGTTAACCATTGCTTCCAAAAAAGGCTTATCTCCCCGTTTCCAGCTGTTTAGTGACATTTGGGAATATGTGTGATGAAAAATTCAAGAATTTAACCTTTTCTTCCAAAAAAAGGCAGATCTCCCTGTTTCCAGCGCTTTTCTGACACTTGGGCTGATATGTGATGAAAAAGTCAGAAATCTTAATCAATGCTTCCAAAAAAGGCTTATCTCCCCGTTTCCAGCTGTTTAGTGACATTTGGGATGATGTGTGATGAAAAATTCAAGAATTTAACCTTTTCTTCCAAAAAAAGGCAGATCTCCCTGTTTCCAGCGCTTTTCTGACACTGGAGCTGATATGTGATGAAAAAGTCAAAATGTTAACCATTGCTTCCAAAAAAGGCTTATCTCCCCGTTTCCAGCTGTTTAGTGACATTTGGGATGATGTGTGATGAAAAATTCGAGAATTTAACCATTTCTTCCAAAAAAGGCTTATCTCCCTGTTTCCAGCGCTTTTCTGACACCTGGGCTGACATGTGATGAAAAAGTCATAAATCTTAATCAATGCTTCCAAAAAAGGCTTATCTCCCCGTTTCCAGCTGTTTAGTGACATTTGGGATGATGTGTGATGAAAAATTCAAGAATTTAACCTTTTCTTCCAAAAAAAGGCAGATCTCCCTGTTTCCAGCGCTTTTCTGACACTGGAGCTGATATGTGATGAAAAAGTCAAAATGTTAGCCATTGCTTCCAAAAAAGGCTTATCTCCCCGTTTCCAGCTGTTTAGTGACATTCGGGATGATGTGTGATGAAAAATTCAAGAATTTAACCTTTTCTTCCAAAAAAAGGCAGATCTCCCTGTTTCCAGCGCTTTTCTGACACTGGAGCTGATATGTGATGAAAAAGTCAAAATGTTAACCATTGCTTCCAAAAAAGGCTTATCTCCCCGTTTCCAGCTGTTTAGTGACATTTGGGATGATGTGTGATGAAAAATTCGAGAATTTGACCATTTCTTCCAAAAAAGGCTTATCTCCCTGTTTCCAGCGCTTTTCTGACACCTGGGCTGACATGTGATGAAAAAGTCATAAATCTTAATCAATGCTTCCAAAAAAGGCTTATCTCCCCGTTTCCAGCTGTTTAGTGACATTTGGGATGATGTGTGATGAAAAATTCAAGAATTTAACTTTTTCTTCCAAAAAAAGGCATATCTGCCTTGTTCCAGCGCTTTTCTGACACTGGAGCTGATATGTGATAAAAAAGTCAAAATGTTAACCATTGCTTCCAAAAAAGGCTTATCTCCCCGTTTCCAGCTGTTTAGTGACATTTGGGAATATGTGTGATGAAAAATTCAAGAATTTAACCTTTTCTTCCAAAAAAAGGCAGATCTCCCTGTTTCCAGCGCTTTTCTGACACTTGGGCTGATATGTGATGAAAAAGTCAGAAATCTTAATCAATGCTTCCAAAAAAGGCTTATCTCCCCGTTTCCAGCTGTTTAGTGACATTTGGGATGATGTGTGATGAAAAATTCAAGAATTTAACCTTTTCTTCCAAAAAAAGGCAGATCTCCCTGTTTCCAGCGCTTTTCTGACACTGGAGCTGATATGTGATGAAAAAGTCAAAATGTTAACCATTGCTTCCAAAAAAGGCTTATCTCCCCGTTTCCAGCTGTTTAGTGACATTTGGGATGATGTGTGATGAAAAATTCGAGAATATAACCATTTCTTCCAAAAAAGGCTTATCTCCCTGTTTCCAGCGCTTTTCTGACACCTGGGCTGACATGTGATGAAAAAGTCATAAATCTTAATCAATGCTTCCAAAAAAGGCTTATCTCCCCGTTTCCAGCTGTTTAGTGACATTTGGGATGATGTGTGATGAAAAATTCAAGAATTTAACCTTTTCTTCCAAAAAAAGGCATATCTGCCTGTTTCCAGCGCTTTTCTGACACTGGAGCTGATATGTGATGAAAAAGTCAAAATGTTAACCATTGCTTCCAAAAAAGGCTTATCTCCCCGTTTCCAGCTGTTTAGTGACATTTGAATGATGTGTGATGAAAAATTCAAGAATTTAACCTTTTCTTCCAAAAAAAGGCAGATCTCCCTGTTTCCAGCGCTTTTCTGACACTTGGGCTGATATGTGATGAAAAAGTCAGAAATCTTAATCAATGCTTCCAAAAAAGGCTTATCTCCCCGTTTCCAGCTGTTTAGTGACATTTGGGATGATGTGTGATGAAAAATTCAAGAATTTAACCTTTTCTTCCAAAAAAAGGCAGATCTCCCTGTTTCCAGCGCTTTTCTGACACTGGAGCTGATATGTGATGAAAAAGTCAAAATGTTAACCATTGCTTCCAAAAAAGGCTTATCTCCCCGTTTCCAGCTGTTTAGTGACATTTGGGATGATGTGTGATGAAAAATTCGAGAATTTAACCATTTCTTCCAAAAAAGGCTTATCTCCCTGTTTCCAGCGCTTTTCTGACACCTGGGCTGACATGTGATGAAAAAGTCATAAATCTTAATCAATGCTTCCAAAAAAGGCTTATCTCCCCGTTTCCAGCTGTTTAGTGACATTTGGGATGATGTGTGATGAAAAATTCAAGAATTTAACCTTTTCTTCCAAAAAAAGGCAGATCTCCCTGTTTCCAGCGCTTTTCTGACACTGGAGCTGATATGTGATGAAAAAGTCAAAATGTTAGCCATTGCTTCCAAAAAAGGCTTATGTCCCCGTTTCCAGCTGTTTAGTGACATTCGGGATGATGTGTGATGAAAAATTCAAGAATTTACCTTTTCTTCCAAAAAAAGGCAGATCTCCCTGTTTCCAGCGCTTTTCTGACACTGGAGCTGATATGTGATGAAAAAGTCAAAATGTTAACCATTGCTTCCAAAAAAGGCTTATCTCCCCGTTTCGAGCTGTTTAGTGACATTTGGGATGATGTGTGATGAAAAATTCGAGAATTTGACCATTTCTTCCAAAAAAGGCTTATCTCCCTGTTTCCAGCGCTTTTCTGACACCTGGGCTGACATGTGATGAAAAAGTCATAAATCTTAATCAATGCTTCCAAAAAAGGCTTATCTCCCCGTTTCCAGCTGTTTAGTGACATTTGGGATGATGTGTGATGAAAAATTCAAGAATTTAACTTTTTCTTCCAAAAAAAGGCATATCTGCCTTGTTCCAGCGCTTTTCTGACACTGGAGCTGATATGTGATAAAAAAGTCAAAATGTTAACCATTGCTTCCAAAAAAGGCTTATCTCCCCGTTTCCAGCTGTTTAGTGACATTTGGGAATATGTGTGATGAAAAATTCAAGAATTTAACCTTTTCTTCCAAAAAAAGGCAGATCTCCCTGTTTCCAGCGCTTTTCTGACACTTGGGCTGATATGTGATGAAAAAGTCAGAAATCTTAATCAATGCTTCCAAAAAAGGCTTATCTCCCCGTTTCCAGCTGTTTAGTGACATTTGGGATGATGTGTGATGAAAAATTCAAGAATTTAACCTTTTCTTCCAAAAAAAGGCAGATCTCCCTGTTTCCAGCGCTTTTCTGACACTGGAGCTGATATGTGATGAAAAAGTCAAAATGTTAACCATTGCTTCCAAAAAAGGCTTATCTCCCCGTTTCCAGCTGTTTAGTGACATTTGGGATGATGTGTGATGAAAAATTCGAGAATTTGACCATTTCTTCCAAAAAAGGCTTATCTCCCTGTTTCCAGCGCTTTTCTGACACCTGGGCTGACATGTGATGAAAAAGTCATAAATCTTAATCAATGCTTCCAAAAAAGGCTTATCTCCCCGTTTCCAGCTGTTTAGTGACATTTGGGATGATGTGTGATGAAAAATTCAAGAATTTAACTTTTTCTTCCAAAAAAAGGCATATCTGCCTTGTTCCAGCGCTTTTCTGACACTGGAGCTGATATGTGATAAAAAAGTCAAAATGTTAACCATTGCTTCCAAAAAAGGCTTATCTCCCCGTTTCCAGCTGTTTAGTGACATTTGGGAATATGTGTGATGAAAAATTCAAGAATTTAACCTTTTCTTCCAAAAAAAGGCAGATCTCCCTGTTTCCAGCGCTTTTCTGACACTTGGGCTGATATGTGATGAAAAAGTCAGAAATCTTAATCAATGCTTCCAAAAAAGGCTTATCTCCCCGTTTCCAGCTGTTTAGTGACATTTGGGATGATGTGTGATGAAAAATTCAAGAATTTAACCTTTTCTTCCAAAAAAAGGCAGATCTCCCTGTTTCCAGCGCTTTTCTGACACTGGAGCTGATATGTGATGAAAAAGTCAAAATGTTAACCATTGCTTCCAAAAAAGGCTTATCTCCCCGTTTCCAGCTGTTTAGTGACATTTGGGATGATGTGTGATGAAAAATTCGAGAATATAACCATTTCTTCCAAAAAAGGCTTATCTCCCTGTTTCCAGCGCTTTTCTGACACCTGGGCTGACATGTGATGAAAAAGTCATAAATCTTAATCAATGCTTCCAAAAAAGGCTTATCTCCCCGTTTCCAGCTGTTTAGTGACATTTGGGATGATGTGTGATGAAAAATTCAAGAATTTAACCTTTTCTTCCAAAAAAAGGCATATCTGCCTGTTTCCAGCGCTTTTCTGACACTGGAGCTGATATGTGATGAAAAAGTCAAAATGTTAACCATTGCTTCCAAAAAAGGCTTATCTCCCCGTTTCCAGCTGTTTAGTGACATTTGGGATGATGTGTGATGAAAAATTCAAGAATTTATCCTTTTCTTCCAAAAAAAGGCAGATCTCCCTGTTTCCAGCGCTTTTCTGACACTTGGACTGACATGTGATGAAAAAGTCAGAAATCTTAATCAATGCTTCCAAAAAAGGCTTATCTCCCCGTTTCCAGCTGTTTAGTGACATTTGGGATGATGTGTGATGAAACATTCAAGAATTTAACCTTTTCTTCCAAAAAAAGGCAGATCTCCCTGTTTCCAGCGCTTTTCTGACACTTGGGCTGACATGTGATGAAAAAGTCAGAAATCTTAAGCCTTTTTTGGAAGCATTGATTATCTCCCCGTGTCCAGCTGTTTAGTGACATTTGGGATGATGTGTGATGAAAAATTCAAGAATTTAACCTTTTCTTCCAAAAAAAGGCAGATCTCCCTGTTTCCAGCGCTTTTCTGACACTGGAGCTGATATGTGATGAAAAAGTCAAAATGTTAACCATTGCTTCCAAAAAAGGCTTATCTCCCCGTTTCCAGCTGTTTAATGACATTTGGGATGATGTGTGATGAAAAATTCGAGAATTTAACCATTTCTTCCAAAAAAGGCTTATCTCCCTGTTTCCAGTGCTTTTCTGACACCTGGGCTGACATGTGATGAAAAATTTAGAAATCTTAATCAATGCTTCCAAAAAAGGCTTATCTCCCCGTTTCCAGCTGTTTAGTGACATTTGGGATGATGTGTGATGAAAAATTCAAGAATTTAACCTTTTCTTCCAAAAAAAGGCATATCTGCCTGTTTCCAGCGCTTTTCTGACACCTGGGCTGACATGTGATGAAAAAGTCAGAAATCTTAATCAATGCTTCCAAAAAAGGCTTATCTCCCCGTTTCCAGCTGTTTAGTGACATTTGGGATGATGTGTGATGAAAAATTCGAGAATTTAACCATTTCTTCCAAAAAAGGCCTATCTCCCTGTTTCCAGCGCTTTTCTGACACCTGGGCTGACATGTGATGAAAAAGTCAGAAATCTTAATCAATGCTTCCAAAAAAGGCTTATCTCCCCGTTTCCAGCTGTTTAGTGACATTTGGGATGATGTGTGATGAAAAATTCAAGAATTTAACCTTTTCTTCCAAAAAAAGGCAGATCTCCCTGTTTCCAGCGCTTTTCTGACACTGGAGCTGATATGTGATGAAAAAGTCAAAATGTTAGCCATTGCTTCCAAAAAAGGCTTATCTCCCCGTTTCCAGCTGTTTAGTGACATTCGGGATGATGTGTGATGAAAAATTCAAGAATTTAACCTTTTCTTCCAAAAAAAGGCAGATCTCCCTGTTTCCAGCGCTTTTCTGACACTGGAGCTGATATGTGATGAAAAAGTCAAAATGTTAACCATTGCTTCCAAAAAAGGCTTATCTCCCCGTTTCCAGCTGTTTAGTGACATTTGGGATGATGTGTGATGAAAAATTCGAGAATTTGACCATTTCTTCCAAAAAAGGCTTATCTCCCTGTTTCCAGCGCTTTTCTGACACCTGGGCTGACATGTGATGAAAAAGTCATAAATCTTAATCAATGCTTCCAAAAAAGGCTTATCTCCCCGTTTCCAGCTGTTTAGTGACATTTGGGATGATGTGTGATGAAAAATTCAAGAATTTAACTTTTTCTTCCAAAAAAAGGCATATCTGCCTTGTTCCAGCGCTTTTCTGACACTGGAGCTGATATGTGATAAAAAAGTCAAAATGTTAACCATTGCTTCCAAAAAAGGCTTATCTCCCCGTTTCCAGCTGTTTAGTGACATTTGGGAATATGTGTGATGAAAAATTCAAGAATTTAACCTTTTCTTCCAAAAAAAGGCAGATCTCCCTGTTTCCAGCGCTTTTCTGACACTTGGGCTGATATGTGATGAAAAAGTCAGAAATCTTAATCAATGCTTCCAAAAAAGGCTTATCTCCCCGTTTCCAGCTGTTTAGTGACATTTGGGATGATGTGTGATGAAAAATTCAAGAATTTAACCTTTTCTTCCAAAAAAAGGCAGATCTCCCTGTTTCCAGCGCTTTTCTGACACTGGAGCTGATATGTGATGAAAAAGTCAAAATGTTAACCATTGCTTCCAAAAAAGGCTTATCTCCCCGTTTCCAGCTGTTTAGTGACATTTGGGATGATGTGTGATGAAAAATTCGAGAATTTAACCATTTCTTCCAAAAAAGGCTTATCTCCCTGTTTCCAGCGCTTTTCTGACACCTGGGCTGACATGTGATGAAAAAGTCATAAATCTTAATCAATGCTTCCAAAAAAGGCTTATCTCCCCGTTTCCAGCTGTTTAGTGACATTTGGGATGATGTGTGATGAAAAATTCAAGAATTTAACCTTTTCTTCCAAAAAAAGGCATATCTGCCTGTTTCCAGCGCTTTTCTGACACTGGAGCTGATATGTGATGAAAAAGTCAAAATGTTAACCATTGCTTCCAAAAAAGGCTTATCTCCCCGTTTCCAGCTGTTTAGTGACATTTGAATGATGTGTGATGAAAAATTCAAGAATTTAACCTTTTCTTCCAAAAAAAGGCAGATCTCCCTGTTTCCAGCGCTTTTCTGACACTTGGGCTGATATGTGATGAAAAAGTCAGAAATCTTAATCAATGCTTCCAAAAAAGGCTTATCTCCCCGTTTCCAGCTGTTTAGTGACATTTGGGATGATGTGTGATGAAAAATTCAAGAATTTAACCTTTTCTTCCAAAAAAAGGCAGATCTCCCTGTTTCCAGCGCTTTTCTGACACTGGAGCTGATATGTGATGAAAAAGTCAAAATGTTAACCATTGCTTCCAAAAAAGGCTTATCTCCCCGTTTCCAGCTGTTTAGTGACATTTGGGATGATGTGTGATGAAAAATTCGAGAATTTAACCATTTCTTCCAAAAAAGGCTTATCTCCCTGTTTCCAGCGCTTTTCTGACACCTGGGCTGACATGTGATGAAAAAGTCATAAATCTTAATCAATGCTTCCAAAAAAGGCTTATCTCCCCGTTTCCAGCTGTTTAGTGACATTTGGGATGATGTGTGATGAAAAATTCAAGAATTTAACCTTTTCTTCCAAAAAAAGGCAGATCTCCCTGTTTCCAGCGCTTTTCTGACACTGGAGCTGATATGTGATGAAAAAGTCAAAATGTTAGCCATTGCTTCCAAAAAAGGCTTATCTCCCCGTTTCCAGCTGTTTAGTGACATTCGGGATGATGTGTGATGAAAAATTCAAGAATTTACCTTTTCTTCCAAAAAAAGGCAGATCTCCCTGTTTCCAGCGCTTTTCTGACACTGGAGCTGATATGTGATGAAAAAGTCAAAATGTTAACCATTGCTTCCAAAAAAGGCTTATCTCCCCGTTTCGAGCTGTTTAGTGACATTTGGGATGATGTGTGATGAAAAATTCGAGAATTTGACCATTTCTTCCAAAAAAGGCTTATCTCCCTGTTTCCAGCGCTTTTCTGACACCTGGGCTGACATGTGATGAAAAAGTCATAAATCTTAATCAATGCTTCCAAAAAAGGCTTATCTCCCCGTTTCCAGCTGTTTAGTGACATTTGGGATGATGTGTGATGAAAAATTCAAGAATTTAACTTTTTCTTCCAAAAAAAGGCATATCTGCCTTGTTCCAGCGCTTTTCTGACACTGGAGCTGATATGTGATAAAAAAGTCAAAATGTTAACCATTGCTTCCAAAAAAGGCTTATCTCCCCGTTTCCAGCTGTTTAGTGACATTTGGGAATATGTGTGATGAAAAATTCAAGAATTTAACCTTTTCTTCCAAAAAAAGGCAGATCTCCCTGTTTCCAGCGCTTTTCTGACACTTGGGCTGATATGTGATGAAAAAGTCAGAAATCTTAATCAATGCTTCCAAAAAAGGCTTATCTCCCCGTTTCCAGCTGTTTAGTGACATTTGGGATGATGTGTGATGAAAAATTCAAGAATTTAACCTTTTCTTCCAAAAAAAGGCAGATCTCCCTGTTTCCAGCGCTTTTCTGACACTGGAGCTGATATGTGATGAAAAAGTCAAAATGTTAACCATTGCTTCCAAAAAAGGCTTATCTCCCCGTTTCCAGCTGTTTAGTGACATTTGGGATGATGTGTGATGAAAAATTCGAGAATATAACCATTTCTTCCAAAAAAGGCTTATCTCCCTGTTTCCAGCGCTTTTCTGACACCTGGGCTGACATGTGATGAAAAAGTCATAAATCTTAATCAATGCTTCCAAAAAAGGCTTATCTCCCCGTTTCCAGCTGTTTAGTGACATTTGGGATGATGTGTGATGAAAAATTCAAGAATTTAACCTTTTCTTCCAAAAAAAGGCATATCTGCCTGTTTCCAGCGCTTTTCTGACACTGGAGCTGATATGTGATGAAAAAGTCAAAATGTTAACCATTGCTTCCAAAAAAGGCTTATCTCCCCGTTTCCAGCTGTTTAGTGACATTTGAATGATGTGTGATGAAAAATTCAAGAATTTAACCTTTTCTTCCAAAAAAAGGCAGATCTCCCTGTTTCCAGCGCTTTTCTGACACTTGGGCTGATATGTGATGAAAAAGTCAGAAATGTTAACCATTGCTTCCAAAAAAGGCTTATCTCCCCGTTTCCAGCTGTTTAGTGACATTTGGGATGATGTGTGATGAAAAATTCGAGAATTTGACCATTTCTTCCAAAAAAGGCTTATCTCCCTGTTTCCAGCGCTTTTCTGACACCTGGGCTGACATGTGATGAAAAAGTCATAAATCTTAATCAATGCTTCCAAAAAAGGCTTATCTCCCCGTTTCCAGCTGTTAAGTGACATTTGGGATGATGTGTGATGAAAAATTCAAGAATTTAACTTTTTCTTCCAAAAAAAGGCATATCTGCCTTGTTCCAGCGCTTTTCTGACACTGGAGCTGATATGTGATAAAAAAGTCAAAATGTTAACCATTGCTTCCAAAAAAGGCTTATCTCCCCGTTTCCAGCTGTTTAGTGACATTTGGGAATATGTGTGATGAAAAATTCAAGAATTTAACCTTTTCTTCCAAAAAAAGGCAGATCTCCCTGTTTCCAGCGCTTTTCTGACACTTGGGCTGATATGTGATGAAAAAGTCAGAAATCTTAATCAATGCTTCCAAAAAAGGCTTATCTCCCCGTTTCCAGCTGTTTAGTGACATTTGGGATGATGTGTGATGAAAAATTCAAGAATTTAACCTTTTCTTCCAAAAAAAGGCAGATCTCCCTGTTTCCAGCGCTTTTCTGACACTGGAGCTGATATGTGATGAAAAAGTCAAAATGTTAACCATTGCTTCCAAAAAAGGCTGATCTCCCCGTTTCCAGCTGTTTAGTGACATTTGGGATGATGTGTGATGAAAAATTCGAGAATATAACCATTTCTTCCAAAAAAGGCTTATCTCCCTGTTTCCAGCGCTTTTCTGACACCTGGGCTGACATGTGATGAAAAAGTCATAAATCTTAATCAATGCTTCCAAAAAAGGCTTATCTCCCCGTTTCCAGCTGTTTAGTGACATTTGGGATGATGTGTGATGAAAAATTCAAGAATTTAACCTTTTCTTCCAAAAAAAGGCATATCTGCCTGTTTCCAGCGCTTTTCTGACACTGGAGCTGATATGTGATGAAAAAGTCAAAATGTTAACCATTGCTTCCAAAAAAGGCTTATCTCCCCGTTTCCAGCTGTTTAGTGACATTTGAATGATGTGTGATGAAAAATTCAAGAATTTAACCTTTTCTTCCAAAAAAAGGCAGATCTCCCTGTTTCCAGCGCTTTTCTGACACTTGGGCTGATATGTGATGAAAAAGTCAGAAATCTTAATCAATGCTTCCAAAAAAGGCTTATCTCCCCGTTTCCAGCTGTTTAGTGACATTTGGGATGATGTGTGATGAAAAATTCAAGAATTTAACCTTTTCTTCCAAAAAAAGGCAGATCTCCCTGTTTCCAGCGCTTTTCTGACACTGGAGCTGATATGTGATGAAAAAGTCAAAATGTTAACCATTGCTTCCAAAAAAGGCTTATCTCCCCGTTTCCAGCTGTTTAGTGACATTTGGGATGATGTGTGATGAAAAATTCGAGAATTTAACCATTTCTTCCAAAAAAGGCTTATCTCCCTGTTTCCAGCGCTTTTCTGACACCTGGGCTGACATGTGATGAAAAAGTCAGAAATCTTAATCAATGCTTCCAAAAAAGGCTTATCTCCCCGTTTCCAGCTGTTTAGTGACATTTGGGATGATGTGTGATGAAAAATTCAAGAATTTAACCTTTTCTTCCAAAAAAAGGCAGATCTCCCTGTTTCCAGCGCTTTTCTGACACTGGAGCTGATATGTGATGAAAAAGTCAAAATGTTAACCATTGCTTCCAAAAAAGGCTTATCTCCCCGTTTCCAGCTGTTTAGTGACATTTGGGATGATGTGTGATGAAAAATTCGAGAATATAACCATTTCTTCCAAAAAAGGCTTATCTCCCTGTTTCCAGCGCTTTTCTGACACCTGGGCTGACATGTGATGAAAAAGTCATAAATCTTAATCAATGCTTCCAAAAAAGGCTTATCTCCCCGTTTCCAGCTGTTTAGTGACATTTGGGATGATGTGTGATGAAAAATTCAAGAATTTAACCTTTTCTTCCAAAAAAAGGCATATCTGCCTGTTTCCAGTGCTTTTCTGACACTGGAGCTGATATGTGATGAAAAAGTCAAAATGTTAACCATTGCTTCCAAAAAAGGCTTATCTCCCCGTTTCCAGCTGTTTAGTGACATTTGAATGATGTGTGATGAAAAATTCAAGAATTTAACCTTTTCTTCCAAAAAAAGGCAGATCTCCCTGTTTCCAGCGCTTTTCTGACACTTGGGCTGATATGTGATGAAAAAGTCAGAAATCTTAATCAATGCTTCCAAAAAAGGCTTATCTCCCCGTTTCCAGCTGTTTAGTGACATTTGGGATGATGTGTGATGAAAAATTCAAGAATTTAACCTTTTCTTCCAAAAAAAGGCAGATCTCCCTGTTTCCAGCGCTTTTCTGACACTGGAGCTGATATGTGATGAAAAAGTCAAAATGTTAACCATTGCTTCCAAAAAAGGCTTATCTCCCCGTTTCCAGCTGTTTAGTGACATTTGGGATGATGTGTGATGAAAAATTCGAGAATTTAACCATTTCTTCCAAAAAAGGCTTATCTCCCTGTTTCCAGCGCTTTTCTGACACCTGGGCTGACATGTGATGAAAAAGTCAGAAATCTTAATCAATGCTTCCAAAAAAGGCTTATCTCCCCGTTTCCAGCTGTTTAGTGACATTTGGGATGATGTGTGATGAAAAATTCAAGAATTTAACCTTTTCTTCCAAAAAAAGGCAGATCTCCCTGTTTCCAGCGCTTTTCTGACACTGGAGCTGATATGTGATGAAAAAGTCAAAATGTTAACCATTGCTTCCAAAAAAGGCTTATCTCCCCGTTTCCAGCTGTTTAGTGACATTTGGGATGATGTGTGATGAAAAATTCGAGAATATAACCATTTCTTCCAAAAAAGGCTTATCTCCCTGTTTCCAGCGCTTTTCTGACACCTGGGCTGACATGTGATGAAAAAGTCATAAATCTTAATCAATGCTTCCAAAAAAGGCTTATCTCCCCGTTTCCAGCTGTTTAGTGACATTTGGGATGATGTGTGATGAAAAATTCAAGAATTTAACCTTTTCTTCCAAAAAAAGGCATATCTGCCTGTTTCCAGCGCTTTTCTGACACTGGAGCTGATATGTGATGAAAAAGTCAAAATGTTAACCATTGCTTCCAAAAAAGGCTTATCTCCCCGTTTCCAGCTGTTTAGTGACATTTGAATGATGTGTGATGAAAAATTCAAGAATTTAACCTTTTCTTCCAAAAAAAGGCAGATCTCCCTGTTTCCAGCGCTTTTCTGACACTTGGGCTGATATGTGATGAAAAAGTCAGAAATCTTAATCAATGCTTCCAAAAAAGGCTTATCTCCCCGTTTCCAGCTGTTTAGTGACATTTGGGATGATGTGTGATGAAAAATTCAAGAATTTAACCTTTTCTTCCAAAAAAAGGCAGATCTCCCTGTTTCCAGCGCTTTTCTGACACTGGAGCTGATATGTGATGAAAAAGTCAAAATGTTAACCATTGCTTCCAAAAAAGGCTTATCTCCCCGTTTCCAGCTGTTTAGTGACATTTGGGATGATGTGTGATGAAAAATTCGAGAATTTAACCATTTCTTCCAAAAAAGGCCTATCTCCCTGTTTCCAGCGCTTTTCTGACACCTGGGCTGACATGTGATGAAAAAGTCAGAAATCTTAATCAATGCTTCCAAAAAAGGCTTATCTCCCCGTTTCCAGCTGTTTAGTGACATTTGGGATGATGTGTGATGAAAAATTCAAGAATTTAACCTTTTCTTCCAAAAAAAGGCAGATCTCCCTGTTTCCAGCGCTTTTCTGACACTGGAGCTGATATGTGATGAAAAAGTCAAAATGTTAGCCATTGCTTCCAAAAAAGGCTTATCTCCCCGTTTCCAGCTGTTTAGTGACATTCGGGATGATGTGTGATGAAAAATTCAAGAATTTAACCTTTTCTTCCAAAAAAAGGCAGATCTCCCTGTTTCCAGCGCTTTTCTGACACCTGGGCTGACATGTGATGAAAAAGTCATAAATCTTAATCAATGCTTCCAAAAAAGGCTTATCTCCCCGTTTCCAGCTGTTTAGTGACATTTGGGATGATGTGTGATGAAAAATTCAAGAATTTAACTTTTTCTTCCAAAAAAAGGCATATCTGCCTTGTTCCAGCGCTTTTCTGACACTGGAGCTGATATGTGATAAAAAAGTCAAAATGTTAACCATTGCTTCCAAAAAAGGCTTATCTCCCCGTTTCCAGCTGTTTAGTGACATTTGGGAATATGTGTGATGAAAAATTCAAGAATTTAACCTTTTCTTCCAAAAAAAGGCAGATCTCCCTGTTTCCAGCGCTTTTCTGACACTTGGGCTGATATGTGATGAAAAAGTCAGAAATCTTAATCAATGCTTCCAAAAAAGGCTTATCTCCCCGTTTCCAGCTGTTTAGTGACATTTGGGATGATGTGTGATGAAAAATTCAAGAATTTAACCTTTTCTTCCAAAAAAAGGCAGATCTCCCTGTTTCCAGCGCTTTTCTGACACTGGAGCTGATATGTGATGAAAAAGTCAAAATGTTAACCATTGCTTCCAAAAAAGGCTTATCTCCCCGTTTCCAGCTGTTTAGTGACATTTGGGATGATGTGTGATGAAAAATTCGAGAATTTAACCATTTCTTCCAAAAAAGGCTTATCTCCCTGTTTCCAGCGCTTTTCTGACACCTGGGCTGACATGTGATGAAAAAGTCATAAATCTTAATCAATGCTTCCAAAAAAGGCTTATCTCCCCGTTTCCAGCTGTTTAGTGACATTTGGGATGATGTGTGATGAAAAATTCAAGAATTTAACCTTTTCTTCCAAAAAAAGGCAGATCTCCCTGTTTCCAGCGCTTTTCTGACACTGGAGCTGATATGTGATGAAAAAGTCAAAATGTTAGCCATTGCTTCCAAAAAAGGCTTATCTCCCCGTTTCCAGCTGTTTAGTGACATTCGGGATGATGTGTGATGAAAAATTCAAGAATTTAACCTTTTCTTCCAAAAAAAGGCAGATCTCCCTGTTTCCAGCGCTTTTCTGACACTGGAGCTGATATGTGATGAAAAAGTCAAAATGTTAACCATTGCTTCCAAAAAAGGCTTATCTCCCCGTTTCCAGCTGTTTAGTGACATTTGGGATGATGTGTGATGAAAAATTCGAGAATTTGACCATTTCTTCCAAAAAAGGCTTATCTCCCTGTTTCCAGCGCTTTTCTGACACCTGGGCTGACATGTGATGAAAAAGTCATAAATCTTAATCAATGCTTCCAAAAAAGGCTTATCTCCCCGTTTCCAGCTGTTTAGTGACATTTGGGATGATGTGTGATGAAAAATTCAAGAATTTAACCTTTTCTTCCAAAAAAAGGCAGATCTCCCTGTTTCCAGCGCTTTTCTGACACTGGAGCTGATATGTGATGAAAAAGTCAAAATGTTAACCATTGCTTCCAAAAAAGGCTTATCTCCCCGTTTCCAGCTGTTTAGTGACATTTGGGATGATGTGTGATGAAAAATTCGAGAATTTAACCATTTCTTCCAAAAAAGGCCTATCTCCCTGTTTCCAGCGCTTTTCTGACACCTGGGCTGACATGTGATGAAAAAGTCAGAAATCTTAATCAATGCTTCCAAAAAAGGCTTATCTCCCCGTTTCCAGCTGTTTAGTGACATTTGGGATGATGTGTGATGAAAAATTCAAGAATTTAACCTTTTCTTCCAAAAAAAGGCAGATCTCCCTGTTTCCAGCGCTTTTCTGACACTGGAGCTGATATGTGATGAAAAAGTCAAAATGTTAGCCATTGCTTCCAAAAAAGGCTTATCTCCCCGTTTCCAGCTGTTTAGTGACATTCGGGATGATGTGTGATGAAAAATTCAAGAATTTAACCTTTTCTTCCAAAAAAAGGCAGATCTCCCTGTTTCCAGCGCTTTTCTGACACTGGAGCTGATATGTGATGAAAAAGTCAAAATGTTAACCATTGCTTCCAAAAAAGGCTTATCTCCCCGTTTCCAGCTGTTTAGTGACATTTGGGATGATGTGTGATGAAAAATTCGAGAATTTGACCATTTCTTCCAAAAAAGGCTTATCTCCCTGTTTCCAGCGCTTTTCTGACACCTGGGCTGACATGTGATGAAAAAGTCATAAATCTTAATCAATGCTTCCAAAAAAGGCTTATCTCCCCGTTTCCAGCTGTTTAGTGACATTTGGGATGATGTGTGATGAAAAATTCAAGAATTTAACTTTTTCTTCCAAAAAAAGGCATATCTGCCTTGTTCCAGCGCTTTTCTGACACTGGAGCTGATATGTGATAAAAAAGTCAAAATGTTAACCATTGCTTCCAAAAAAGGCTTATCTCCCCGTTTCCAGCTGTTTAGTGACATTTGGGAATATGTGTGATGAAAAATTCAAGAATTTAACCTTTTCTTCCAAAAAAAGGCAGATCTCCCTGTTTCCAGCGCTTTTCTGACACTTGGGCTGATATGTGATGAAAAAGTCAGAAATCTTAATCAATGCTTCCAAAAAAGGCTTATCTCCCCGTTTCCAGCTGTTTAGTGACATTTGGGATGATGTGTGATGAAAAATTCAAGAATTTAACCTTTTCTTCCAAAAAAAGGCAGATCTCCCTGTTTCCAGCGCTTTTCTGACACTGGAGCTGATATGTGATGAAAAAGTCAAAATGTTAACCATTGCTTCCAAAAAAGGCTTATCTCCCCGTTTCCAGCTGTTTAGTGACATTTGGGATGATGTGTGATGAAAAATTCGAGAATTTAACCATTTCTTCCAAAAAAGGCTTATCTCCCTGTTTCCAGCGCTTTTCTGACACCTGGGCTGACATGTGATGAAAAAGTCATAAATCTTAATCAATGCTTCCAAAAAAGGCTTATCTCCCCGTTTCCAGCTGTTTAGTGACATTTGGGATGATGTGTGATGAAAAATTCAAGAATTTAACCTTTTCTTCCAAAAAAAGGCAGATCTCCCTGTTTCCAGCGCTTTTCTGACACTGGAGCTGATATGTGATGAAAAAGTCAAAATGTTAGCCATTGCTTCCAAAAAAGGCTTATCTCCCCGTTTCCAGCTGTTTAGTGACATTCGGGATGATGTGTGATGAAAAATTCAAGAATTTAACCTTTTCTTCCAAAAAAAGGCAGATCTCCCTGTTTCCAGCGCTTTTCTGACACTGGAGCTGATATGTGATGAAAAAGTCAAAATGTTAACCATTGCTTCCAAAAAAGGCTTATCTCCCCGTTTCCAGCTGTTTAGTGACATTTGGGATGATGTGTGATGAAAAATTCGAGAATTTGACCATTTCTTCCAAAAAAGGCTTATCTCCCTGTTTCCAGCGCTTTTCTGACACCTGGGCTGACATGTGATGAAAAAGTCATAAATCTTAATCAATGCTTCCAAAAAAGGCTTATCTCCCCGTTTCCAGCTGTTTAGTGACATTTGGGATGATGTGTGATGAAAAATTCAAGAATTTAACTTTTTCTTCCAAAAAAAGGCATATCTGCCTTGTTCCAGCGCTTTTCTGACACTGGAGCTGATATGTGATAAAAAAGTCAAAATGTTAACCATTGCTTCCAAAAAAGGCTTATCTCCCCGTTTCCAGCTGTTTAGTGACATTTGGGAATATGTGTGATGAAAAATTCAAGAATTTAACCTTTTCTTCCAAAAAAAGGCAGATCTCCCTGTTTCCAGCGCTTTTCTGACACTTGGGCTGATATGTGATGAAAAAGTCAGAAATCTTAATCAATGCTTCCAAAAAAGGCTTATCTCCCCGTTTCCAGCTGTTTAGTGACATTTGGGATGATGTGTGATGAAAAATTCAAGAATTTAACCTTTTCTTCCAAAAAAAGGCAGATCTCCCTGTTTCCAGCGCTTTTCTGACACTGGAGCTGATATGTGATGAAAAAGTCAAAATGTTAACCATTGCTTCCAAAAAAGGCTTATCTCCCCGTTTCCAGCTGTTTAGTGACATTTGGGATGATGTGTGATGAAAAATTCGAGAATATAACCATTTCTTCCAAAAAAGGCTTATCTCCCTGTTTCCAGCGCTTTTCTGACACCTGGGCTGACATGTGATGAAAAAGTCATAAATCTTAATCAATGCTTCCAAAAAAGGCTTATCTCCCCGTTTCCAGCTGTTTAGTGACATTTGGGATGATGTGTGATGAAAAATTCAAGAATTTAACCTTTTCTTCCAAAAAAAGGCATATCTGCCTGTTTCCAGCGCTTTTCTGACACTGGAGCTGATATGTGATGAAAAAGTCAAAATGTTAACCATTGCTTCCAAAAAAGGCTTATCTCCCCGTTTCCAGCTGTTTAGTGACATTTGGGATGATGTGTGATGAAAAATTCAAGAATTTATCCTTTTCTTCCAAAAAAAGGCAGATCTCCCTGTTTCCAGCGCTTTTCTGACACTTGGACTGACATGTGATGAAAAAGTCAGAAATCTTAATCAATGCTTCCAAAAAAGGCTTATCTCCCCGTTTCCAGCTGTTTAGTGACATTTGGGATGATGTGTGATGAAACATTCAAGAATTTAACCTTTTCTTCCAAAAAAAGGCAGATCTCCCTGTTTCCAGCGCTTTTCTGACACTTGGGCTGACATGTGATGAAAAAGTCAGAAATCTTAAGCCTTTTTTGGAAGCATTGATTATCTCCCCGTGTCCAGCTGTTTAGTGACATTTGGGATGATGTGTGATGAAAAATTCAAGAATTTAACCTTTTCTTCCAAAAAAAGGCAGATCTCCCTGTTTCCAGCGCTTTTCTGACACTGGAGCTGATATGTGATGAAAAAGTCAAAATGTTAACCATTGCTTCCAAAAAAGGCTTATCTCCCCGTTTCCAGCTGTTTAATGACATTTGGGATGATGTGTGATGAAAAATTCGAGAATTTAACCATTTCTTCCAAAAAAGGCTTATCTCCCTGTTTCCAGTGCTTTTCTGACACCTGGGCTGACATGTGATGAAAAATTTAGAAATCTTAATCAATGCTTCCAAAAAAGGCTTATCTCCCCGTTTCCAGCTGTTTAGTGACATTTGGGATGATGTGTGATGAAAAATTCAAGAATTTAACCTTTTCTTCCAAAAAAAGGCAGATCTCCCTGTTTCCAGCGCTTTTCTGACACTTGGGCTGATATGTGATGAAAAAGTCAGAAATCTTAATCAATGCTTCCAAAAAAGGCTTATCTCCCCGTTTCCAGCTGTTTAGTGACATTTGGGATGATGTGTGATGAAAAATTCAAGAATTTAACCTTTTCTTCCAAAAAAAGGCAGATCTCCCTGTTTCCAGCGCTTTTCTGACACTGGAGCTGATATGTGATGAAAAAGTCAAAATGTTAACCATTGCTTCCAAAAAAGGCTTATCTCCCCGTTTCCAGCTGTTTAGTGACATTTGGGATGATGTGTGATGAAAAATTCAAGAATTTAACCTTTTCTTCCAAAAAAAGGCATATCTGCCTTGTTCCAGCGCTTTTCTGACACTGGAGCTGATATGTGATGAAAAAGTCAAAATGTTAACCATTGCTTCCAAAAAAGGCTTATCTCCCCGTTTCCAGCTGTTTAGTGACATTTGGGATGATGTGTGATGAAAAATTCGAGAATTTAACCATTTCTTCCAAAAAAGGCTTATCTCCCTGTTTCCAGCGCTTTTCTGACACCTGGGCTGACATGTGATGAAAAAGTCATAAATCTTAATCAATGATTCCAAAAAAGGCTTATCTCCCCGTTTCCAGCTGTTTAGTGACATTTGGGATGATGTGTGATGAAAAATTCAAGAATTTAACCTTTTCTTCCAAAAAAAGGCAGATCTCCCTGTTTCCAGCGCTTTTCTGACACTGGAGCTGATATGTGATGAAAAAGTCAAAATGTTAACCATTGCTTCCAAAAAAGGCTTATCTCCCCGTTTCCAGCTGTTCAGTGACATTCGGGATGATGTGTGATGAAAAATTCAAGAATTTAACCTTTTCTTCCAAAAAAAGGCAGATCTCCCTGTTTCCAGCGCTTTTCTGACACTGGAGCTGATATGTGATGAAAAAGTCAAAATGTTAACCATTGCTTCCAAAAAAGGCTTATCTCCCCGTTTCCAGCTGTTTAGTGACATTTGGGATGATGTGTGATGAAAAATTCGAGAATTTAACCATTTCTTCCAAAAAAGGCTTATCTCCCTGTTTCCAGCGCTTTTCTGACACCTGGGCTGACATGTGATGAAAAAGTCAGAAATCTTAATCAATGCTTCCAAAAAAGGCTTATCTCCCCGTTTCCAGCTGTTTAGTGACATTTGGGATGATGTGTGATGAAAAATTCAAGAATTTAACCTTTTCTTCCAAAAAAAGGCATATCTGCCTGTTTCCAGCGCTTTTCTGACACTGGAGCTGATATGTGATGAAAAAGTCAAAATGTTAACCATTGCTTCCAAAAAAGGCTTATCTCCCCGTTTCCAGCTGTTTAGTGACATTTGGGATGATGTGTGATGAAAAATTCAAGAATTTAACCTTTTCTTCCAAAAAAAGGCAGATCTCCCTGTTTCCAGCGCTTTTCTGACACTTGGGCTGATATGTGATGAAAAAGTCAGAAATCTTAATCAATGCTTCCAAAAAAGGCTTATCTCCCCGATTCCAGCTGTTTAGTGACATTTGGGATGATGTGTGATGAAAAATTCAAGAATTTAACCTTTTCTTCCAAAAAAAGGCAGATCTCCCTGTTTCCAGCGCTTTTCTGACACTGGAGCTGATATGTGATGAAAAAGTCAAAATGTTAACCATTGCTTCCAAAAAAGGCTTATCTCCCCGTTTCCAGCTGTTTAGTGACATTTGGGATGATGTGTGATGAAAAATTCGAGAATTTAACCATTTCTTCCAAAAAAGGCTTATCTCCCTGTTTCCAGCGCTTTTCTGACACCTGGGCTGACATGTGATGAAAAAGTCATGAATCTTAATCAATGCTTCCAAAAAAGGCTTATCTCCCCGTTTCCAGCTGTTTAGTGACATTTGGGATGATGTGTGATGAAAAATTCAAGAATTTAACCTTTTCTTCCAAAAAAAGGCAGATCTCCCTGTTTCCAGCGCTTTTCTGACACTTGGACTGACATGTGATGAAAAAGTCAGAAATCTTAATCAATGCTTCCAAAAAAGGCTTATATCCCCGTTTCCAGCTGTTTAGTGACATTTGGGATGATGTGTGATGAAAAATTCAAGAATTTAACCATTTCTTCCAAAAAAGGCTTATCTCCCTGTTTCCAGCGCTTTTCTGACACTTGGGCTGACATGTGATGAAAAAGTCAGAAATCTTAATCAATGCTTCCAAAAAAGGCTTATCTCCCCGTTTCCAGCTGTTTAGTGACATTTGGGATGATGTGTGATGAAACATTCAAGAATTTAACCTTTTCTTCCAAAAAAAGGCAGATCTCCCTGTTTCCAGCGCTTTTCTGACACTTGGGCTGACATGTGATGAAAAAGTCAGAAATCTTAATCAATGCTTCCAAAAAAGGCTTATCTCCCCGTTTCCAGCTGTTTAGTGACATTTGGGATGATGTGTGATGAAAAATTCAAGAATTTAACCTTTTCTTCCAAAAAAAGGCATATCTGCCTGTTTCCAGCGCTTTTCTGACACTGGAGCTGATATGTGATGAAAAAGTCAAAATGTTAACCATTGCTTCCAAAAAAGGCTTATCTCCCCGTTTCCAGCTGTTTAGTGACATTTGGGATGATGTGTGATGAAAAATTCAAGAATTTAACCTTTTCTTCCAAAAAAAGGCAGATCTCCCTGTTTCCAGCGCTTTTCTGACACTTGGGCTGATATGTGATGAAAAAGTCAGAAATCTTAATCAATGCTTCCAAAAAAGGCTTATCTCCCCGATTCCAGCTGTTTAGTGACATTTGGGATGATGTGTGATGAAAAATTCAAGAATTTAACCTTTTCTTCCAAAAAAAGGCAGATCTCCCTGTTTCCAGCGCTTTTCTGACACTGGAGCTGATATGTGATGAAAAAGTCAAAATGTTAACCATTGCTTCCAAAAAAGGCTTATCTCCCCGTTTCCAGCTGTTTAGTGACATTTGGGATGATGTGTGATGAAAAATTCGAGAATTTAACCATTTCTTCCAAAAAAGGCTTATCTCCCTGTTTCCAGCGCTTTTCTGACACCTGGGCTGACATGTGATGAAAAAGTCATAAATCTTAATCAATGCTTCCAAAAAAGGCTTATCTCCCCGTTTCCAGCTGTTTAGTGACATTTGGGATGATGTGTGATGAAAAATTCAAGAATTTAACCTTTTCTTCCAAAAAAAGGCAGATCTCCCTGTTTCCAGCGCTTTTCTGACACTTGGACTGACATGTGATGAAAAAGTCAGAAATCTTAATCAATGCTTCCAAAAAAGGCTTATATCCCCGTTTCCAGCTGTTTAGTGACATTTGGGATGATGTGTGATGAAAAATTCAAGAATTTAACCATTTCTTCCAAAAAAGGCTTATCTCCCTGTTTCCAGCGCTTTTCTGACACTTGGGCTGACATGTGATGAAAAAGTCAGAAATCTTAATCAATGCTTCCAAAAAAGGCTTATCTCCCCGTTTCCAGCTGTTTAGTGACATTTGGGATGATGTGTGATGAAACATTCAAGAATTTAACCTTTTCTTCCAAAAAAAGGCAGATCTCCCTGTTTCCAGCGCTTTTCTGACACTTGGGCTGACATGTGATGAAAAAGTCAGAAATCTTAATCAATGCTTCCAAAAAAGGCTTATCTCCCCGTGTCCAGCTGTTTAGTGACATTTGGGAGGATGTGTGATGAAAAACTCAAGAATTTAACCTTTTCTTCCAAAAAAAGGCAGATCTCCCTGTTTCCAGCGCTTTTCTGACACTGGAGCTGATATGTGATGAAAAAGTCAAAATGTTAACCATTGCTTCCAAAAAAGGCTTATCTCCCCGTTTCCAGCTGTTTAATGACATTTGGGATGATGTGTGATGAAAAATTCGAGAATTTAACCATTTCTTCCAAAAAAGGCTTATCTCCCTGTTTCCAGTGCTTTTCTGACACCTGGGCTGACATGTGATGAAAAATTTAGAAATCTTAATCAATGCTTCCAAAAAAGGCTTATCTCCCCGTTTCCAGCTGTTTAGTGACATTTGGGATGATGTGTGATGAAAAATTCAAGAATTTAACCTTTTCTTCCAAAAAAAGGCAGATCTCCCTGTTTCCAGCGCTTTTCTGACACTTGGGCTGATATGTGATGAAAAAGTCAGAAATCTTAATCAATGCTTCCAAAAAAGGCTTATCTCCCCGTTTCCAGCTGTTTAGTGACATTCGGGATGATGTGTGATGAAAAATTCAAGAATTTAACCTTTTCTTCCAAAAAAAGGCAGATCTCCCTGTTTCCAGCGCTTTTCTGACACTGGAGCTGATATGTGATGAAAAAGTCAAAATGTTAACCATTGCTTCCAAAAAAGGCTTATCTCCCCGTTTCCAGCTGTTTAGTGACATTTGGGATGATGTGTGATGAAAAATTCGAGAATTTAACCATTTCTTCCAAAAAAGGCTTATCTCCCTGTTTCCAGCGCTTTTCTGACACCTGGGCTGACATGTGATGAAAAAGTCATAAATCTTAATCAATGCTTCCAAAAAAGTTTTATCTCCCCGTTTCCAGCTGTTTAGTGACATTTGGGATGATGTGTGATGAAAAATTCAAGAATTTAACCTTTTCTTCCAAAAAAAGGCATATCTGCCTGTTTCCAGCGCTTTTCTGACACTGGAGCTGATATGTGATGAAAAAGTCAAAATGTTAACCATTGCTTCCAAAAAAGGCTTATCTCCCCGTTTCCAGCTGTTTAGTGACATTTGGGATGATGTGTGATGAAAAATTCAAGAATTTAACCTTTTCTTCCAAAAAAAGGCAGATCTCCCTGTTTCAAGCGCTTTTCTGACACTTGGGCTGACATGTGATGAAAAAGTCAGAAATCTTAATCAATGCTTCCAAAAAAGGCTTATCTCCCCGTTTCCAGCTGTTTAGTGACATTTGGGATGATGTGTGATGAAAAATTCAAGAATTTAACCTTTTCTTCCAAAAAAAGGCAGATCTCCCTGTTTCCAGCGCTTTTCTGACACTGGAGCTGATATGTGATGAAAAAGTCAAAATGTTAACCATTGCTTCCAAAAAAGGCTTATCTCCCCGTTTCCAGCTGTTTAGTGACATTCGGGATGATGTGTGATGAAAAATTCGAGAATTTAACCATTTCTTCCAAAAAAGGCTTATCTCCCTGTTTCCAGCGCTTTTCTGACACCTGGGCTGACATGTGATGAAAAAGTCATAAATCTTAATCAATGCTTCCAAAAAAGGCTTATCTCCCCGTTTCCAGCTGTTTAGTGACATTTGGGATGATGTGTGATGAAAAATTCAAGAATTTAACCTTTTCTTCCAAAAAAAGGCAGATCTCCCTGTTTCCAGCGCTTTTCTGACACTGGAGCTGATATGTGATGAAAAAATAAAAATGTTAACCATTGCTTCCAAAAAAGGCTTATCTCCCCGTTTCCAGCTGTTTAGTGACATTCGGGATGATGTGTGATGAAAAATTCAAGAATTTAACCTTTTCTTCCAAAAAAAGGCAGATCTCCCTGTTTCCAGCGCTTTTCTGACACTGGAGCTGATATGTGATGAAAAAGTCAAAATGTTAACCATTGCTTCCAAAAAAGGCTTATCTCCCCGTTTCCAGCTGTTTAGTGACATTTGGGATGATGTGTGATGAAAAATTCGAGAATTTAACCATTTCTTCCAAAAAAGGCTTATCTCCCTGTTTCCAGCGCTTTTCTGACACCTGGGCTGACATGTGATGAAAAAGTCATAAATCTTAATCAATGCTTCCAAAAAAGGCTTATCTCCCCGTTTCCAGCTGTTTAGTGACATTTGGGATGATGTGTGATGAAAAATTCAAGAATTTAACCTTTTCTTCCAAAAAAAGGCATATCTGCCTGTTTCCAGCGCTTTTCTGACACTGGAGCTGATATGTGATGAAAAAGTCAAAATGTTAACCATTGCTTCCAAAAAAGGCTTATCTCCCCGTTTCCAGCTGTTTAGTGACATTTGGGATGATGTGTGATGAAAAATTCAAGAATTTAACCTTTTCTTCCAAAAAAAGGCAGATCTCCCTGTTTCAAGCGCTTTTCTGACACTTGGGCTGATATGTGATGAAAAAGTCAGAAATCTTAATCAATGCTTCCAAAAAAGGCTTATCTCCCCGTTTCCAGCTGTTTAGTGACATTTGGGATGATGTGTGATGAAAAATTCAAGAATTTAACCTTTTCTTCCAAAAAAAGGCAGATCTCCCTGTTTCCAGTGCTTGTCTGACACTGGAGCTGATATGTGATGAAAAAGTCAAAATGTTAACCATTGCTTCCAAAAAAGTCTTATCTCCCCGTTTCCAGCTGTTTAGTGACATTTGGGATGATGTGTGATGAAAAATTCGAGAATTTAACCATTTCTTCCAAAAAAGGCTTATCTCCCTGTTTCCAGCGCTTTTCTGACACCTGGGCTGACATGTGATGAAAAAGTCATAAATCTTAATCAATGCTTCAAAAAAAGGCTTATCTCCCCGTTTCCAGCTGTTTAGTGACATTTGGGATGATGTGTGATGAAAAATTCAAGAATTTAACCTTTTCTTCCAAAAAAAGGCAGATCTCCCTGTTTCCAGCGCTTTTCTGACACTGGAGCTGATATGTGATGAAAAAATAAAAATGTTAACCATTGCTTCCAAAAAAGGCTTATCTCCCCGTTTCCAGCTGTTTAGTGACATTCGGGATGATGTGTGATGAAAAATTCAAAAATTTAACCTTTTCTTCCAAAAAAAGGCAGATCTCCCTGTTTCCAGCGCTTTTCTGACACTGGAGCTGATATGTGATGAAAAAGTCAAAATGTTAACCATTGCTTCCAAAAAAGGCTTATCTCCCCGTTTCCAGCTGTTTAGTGACATTTGGGATGATGTGTGATGAAAAATTCAAGAATTTAACCTTTTCTTCCAGAAAAAGGCATATCTGCCTGTTTCCAGCGCTTTTCTGACACTGGAGCTGATATGTGATGAAAAAGTCAAAATGTTAACCATTGCTTCCAAAAAAGGCTTATCTCCCCGTTTCCAGCTGTTTAGTGACATTTGGGATGATGTGTGATGAAAAATTCAAGAATTTAACCTTTTCTTCCAAAAAAAGGCAGATCTCCCTGTTTCAAGCGCTTTTCTGACACTTGGGCTGATATGTGATGAAAAAGTCAGAAATCTTAATCAATGCTTCCAAAAAAGGCTTATCTCCCCGTTTCCAGCTGTTTAGTGACATTTGGGATGATGTGTGATGAAAAATTCGAGAATTTAACCATTTCTTCCAAAAAAGGCTTATCTCCCTGTTTCCAGCGCTTTTCTGACACCTGGGCTGACATGTGATGAAAAAGTCATGAATCTTAATCAATGCTTCCAAAAAAGGCTTATCTCCCCGTTTCCAGCTGTTTAGTGACATTTGGGATGATGTGTGATGAAAAATTCAAGAATTTAACCTTTTCTTCCAAAAAAAGGCAGATCTCCCTGTTTCCAGCGCTTTTCTGACACTTGGACTGACATGTGATGAAAAAGTCAGAAATCTTAATCAATGCTTCCAAAAAAGGCTTATATCCCCGTTTCCAGCTGTTTAGTGACATTTGGGATGATGTGTGATGAAAAATTCAAGAATTTAACCATTTCTTCCAAAAAAGGCTTATCTCCCTGTTTCCAGCGCTTTTCTGACACTTGGGCTGACATGTGATGAAAAAGTCAGAAATCTTAATCAATGCTTCCAAAAAAGGCTTATCTCCCCGTTTCCAGCTGTTTAGTGACATTTGGGATGATGTGTGATGAAACATTCAAGAATTTAACCTTTTCTTCCAAAAAAAGGCAGATCTCCCTGTTTCCAGCGCTTTTCTGACACTTGGGCTGACATGTGATGAAAAAGTCAGAAATCTTAATCAATGCTTCCAAAAAAGGCTTATCTCCCCGTGTCCAGCTGTTTAGTGACATTTGGGATGATGTGTGATGAAAAATTCAAGAATTTAACCTTTTCTTCCAAAAAAAGGCAGATCTCCCTGTTTCCAGCGCTTTTCTAACACTGGAGCTGATATCTGATGAAAAAGTCAAAATGTTAACCATTGCTTCCAAAAAAGGCTTATCTCCCCGTTTCCAGCTGTTTAGTGACATTTGGGATGATGTGTGATGAAAAATTCGAGAATTTAACCATTTCTTCCAAAAAAGGCTTATCTCCCTGTTTCCAGCGCTTTTCTGACACCTGGGCTGACATGTGATGAAAAAGTCAGAAATCTTAATCAATGCTTCCAAAAAAGGCTTATCTCCCCGTTTCCAGCTGTTTAGTGACATTTGGGATGATGTGTGATGAAAAATTCAAGAATTTAACCTTTTCTTCCAAAAAAAGGCATATCTGCCTGTTTCCAGCGCTTTTCTGACACTGGAGCTGATATGTGATGAAAAAGTCAAAATGTTAACCATTGCTTCCAAAAAAGGCTTATCTCCCCGTTTCCAGCTGTTTAGTGACATTCGGGATGATGTGTGATGAAAAATTCAAGAATTTAACCTTTTCTTCCAAAAAAAGGCAGATCTCCCTGTTTCCAGCGCTTTTCTGACACTGGAGCTGATATGTTATGAAAAAGTCAAAATGTTAACCATTGCTTCCAAAAAAGGCTTATCTCCCCGTTTCCAGCTGTTTAGTGACATTTGGGATGATGTGTGATGAAAAATTCGAGAATTTAACCTTTTCTTCCAAAAAAGGCTTATCTCCCTGTTTCCAGCGCTTTTCTGACACCTGGGCTGACATGTGATGAAAAAGTCATAAATCTTAATCAATGCTTCCAAAAAAGGCTTATCTCCCCGTTTCCAGCTGTTTAGTGACATTTGGGATGATGTGTGATGAAAAATTCAAGAATTTAACCTTTTCTTCCAAAAAAAGGCAGATCTCCCTGTTTCCAGCGCTTTTCTGACACTGGAGCTGATATGTGATGAAAAAGTCAAAATGTTAACCATTGCTTCCAAAAAAGGCTTATCTCCCCGTTTCCAGCTGTTTAGTGACATTTGGGATGATACGTGATGAAAAATTCAAGAATTTAACCTTTTCTTCCAAAAAAAGGCAGATCTCCCTGTTTCAAGCGCTTTTCTGACACTTGGGCTGATATGTGATGAAAAAGTCAGAAATCTTAATCAATGCTTCCAAAAAAGGCTTATCTCCCCGTTTCCAGCTGTTTAGTGACATTTGGGATGATGTGTGATGAAAAATTCAAGAATTTAACCTTTTCTTCCAAAAAAAGGCAGATCTCCCTGTTTCCAGCGCTTTTCTGACACTGGAGCTGATATGTGATGAAAAAGTCAAAATGTTAACCATTGCTTCCAAAAAAGGCTTATCTCCCCGTTTCCAGCTGTTTAGTGACATTTGGGATGATGTGTGATGAAAAATTCGAGAATTTAACCATTTCTTCCAAAAAAGGCTTATCTCCCTGTTTCCAGCGCTTTTCTGACACCTGGGCTGACATGTGATGAAAAAGTCATAAATCTTAATCAATGCTTCCAAAAAAGGCTTATCTCCCCGTTTCCAGCTGTTTAGTGACATTTGGGATGATGTGTGATGAAAAATTCAAGAATTTAACCTTTTCTTCCAAAAAAAGGCAGATCTCCCTGTTTCCAGCGCTTTTCTGACACTGGAGCTGATATGTGATGAAAAAATAAAAATGTTAACCATTGCTTCCAAAAAAGGCTTATCTCCCCGTTTCCAGCTGTTTAGTGACATTCGGGATGATGTGTGATGAAAAATTCAAGAATTTAACCTTTTCTTCCAAAAAAAGGCAGATCTCCCTGTTTCCAGCGCTTTTCTGACACTGGAGCTGATATGTGATGAAAAAGTCAAAATGTTAACCATTGCTTCCAAAAAAGGCTTATCTCCCCGTTTCCAGCGGTTTAGTGACATTTGGGATGATGTGTGATGAAAAATTCGAGAATTTAACCATTTCTTCCAAAAAAGGCTTATCTCCCTGTTTCCAGCGCTTTTCTGACACCTGGGCTGACATGTGATGAAAAAGTCATAAATCTTAATCAATGCTTCCAAAAAAGGCTTATCTCCCCGTTTCCAGCTGTTTAGTGACATTTGGGATGATGTGTAATGAAAAATTCAAGAATTTAACCTTTTCTTCCAGAAAAAGGCATATCTGCCTGTTTCCAGCGCTTTTCTGACACTGGAGCTGATATGTGATGAAAAAGTCAAAATGTTAACCATTGCTTCCAAAAAAGGCTTATCTCCCCGTTTCCAGATGTTTAGTGACATTTGGGATGATGTGTGATGAAAAATTCAAGAATTTAACCTTTTCTTCCAAAAAAAGGCAGATCTCCCTGTTTCAAGCGCTTTTCTGACACTTGGGCTGATATGTGATGAAAAAGTCAGAAATCTTAATCAATGCTTCCAAAAAAGGCTTATCTCCCCGTTTCCAGCTGTTTAGTGACATTTGGGATGATGTGTGATGAAAAATTCGAGAATTTAACCATTTCTTCCAAAAAAGGCTTATCTCCCTGTTTCCAGCGCTTTTCTGACACCTGGGCTGACATGTGATGAAAAAGTCATAAATCTTAATCAATGCTTCCAAAAAAGGCTTATCTCCCCGTTTCCAGCTGTTTAGTGACATTTGGGATGATGTGTGATGAAAAATTCAAGAATTTAACCTTTTCTTCCAAAAAAAGGCAGATCTCCCTGTTTCCAGCGCTTTTCTGACACTTGGACTGACATGTGATGAAAAAGTCAGAAATCTTAATCAATGCTTCCAAAAAAGGCTTATATCCCCGTTTCCAGCTGTTTAGTGACATTTGGGATGATGTGTGATGAAAAATTCAAGAATTTAACCATTTCTTCCAAAAAAGGCTTATCTCCCTGTTTCCAGCGCTTTTCTGACTCTTGGGCTGACATGTGATGAAAAAGTCAGAAATCTTAATCAATGCTTCCAAAAAAGGCTTATCTCCCCGTTTCCAGCTGTTTAGTGACATTTGGGATGATGTGTGATGAAACATTCAAGAATTTAACCTTTTCTTCCAAAAAAAGGCAGATCTCCCTGTTTCCAGCGCTTTTCTGACACTTGGGCTGACATGTGATGAAAAAGTCAGAAATCTTAATCAATGCTTCCAAAAAAGGCTTATCTCCCCGTGTCCAGCTGTTTAGTGACATTTGGGATGATGTGTGATGAAAAATTCAAGAATTTAACCTTTTCTTCCAAAAAAAGGCAGATCTCCCTGTTTCCAGCGCTTTTCTAACACTGGAGCTGATATGTGATGAAAAAGTCAAAATGTTAACCATTGCTTCCAAAAAAGGCTTATCTCCCCGTTTCCAGCTGTTTAGTGACATTTGGGATGATGTGTGATGAAAAATTCGAGAATTTAACCATTTCTTCCAAAAAAGGCTTATCTCCCTGTTTTCAGCGCTTTTCTGACACCTGGGCTGACATGTGATGAAAAAGTCAGAAATCTTAATCAATGCTTCCAAAAAAGGCTTATATCCCCGTTTCCAGCTGTTTAGTGACATTTGGGATGATGTGTGATGAAAAATTCAAGAATTTAACCATTTCTTCCAAAAAAGGCTTATCTCCCTGTTTCCAGCGCTTTTCTGACTCTTGGGCTGACATGTGATGAAAAAGTCAGAAATCTTAATCAATGCTTCCAAAAAAGGCTTATCTCCCCGTTTCCAGCTGTTGAGTGACATTTGGGATGATGTGTGATGAAACATTCAAGAATTTAACCTTTTCTTCCAAAAAAAGGCAGATCTCCCTGTTTCCAGCGCTTTTCTGACACTTGGGCTGACATGTGATGAAAAAGTCAGAAATCTTAATCAATGCTTCCAAAAAAGGCTTATCTCCCCGTGTCCAGCTGTTTAGTGACATTTGGGATGATGTGTGATGAAAAATTCAAGAATTTAACCTTTTCTTCCAAAAAAAGGCAGATCTCCCTGTTTCCAGCGCTTTTCTAACACTGGAGCTGATATGTGATGAAAAAGTCAAAATGTTAACCATTGCTTCCAAAAAAGGCTTATCTCCCAGTTTCCAGCTGTTTAGTGACATTTGGGATGATGTGTGATGAAAAATTCGAGAATTTAACCATTTCTTCCAAAAAAGGCTTATCTCCCTGTTTCCAGCGCTTTTCTGACACCTGGGCTGACATGTGATGAAAAAGTCAGAAATCTTAATCAATGCTTCCAAAAAAGGCTTATCTCCCCGTTTCCAGCTGTTTAGTGACATTTGGGATGATGTGTGATGAAAAATTCAAGAATTTAACCTTTTCTTCCAAAAAAAGGCATATCTGCCTGTTTCCAGCGCTTTTCTGACACTGGAGCTGATATGTGATGAAAAAGTCAAAATGTTAACCATTGCTTCCAAAAAAGGCTTATCTCCCCGTTTCCAGCTGTTTAGTGACATTCGGGATGATGTGTGATGAAAAATTCAAGAATTTAACCTTTTCTTCCAAAAAAAGGCAGATCTCCCTGTTTCCAGCGCTTTTCTGACACTGGAGCTGATATGTTATGAAAAAGTCAAAATGTTAACCATTGCTTCCAAAAAAGGCTTATCTCCCCGTTTCCAGCTGTTTAGTGACATTTGGGATGATGTGTGATGAAAAATTCGAGAATTTAACCATTTCTTCCAAAAAAGGCTTATCTCCCTGTTTCCAGCGCTTTTCTGACACCTGGGCTGACATGTGATGAAAAAGTCATAAATCTTAATCAATGCTTCCAAAAAAGGCTTATCTCCCCGTTTCCAGCTGTTTAGTGACATTTGGGATGATGTGTGATGAAAAATTCAAGAATTTAACCTTTTCTTCCAAAAAAAGGCAGATCTCCCTGTTTCCAGCGCTTTTCTGACACTGGAGCTGATATGTGATGAAAAAGTCAAAATGTTAACCATTGCTTCCAAAAAAGGCTTATCTCCCCGTTTCCAGCTGTTTAGTGACATTTGGGATGATGTGTGATGAAAAATTCGAGAATTTAACCATTTCTTCCAAAAAAGGCTTATCTCCCTGTTTCCAGCGCTTTTCTGACACCTGGGCTGACATGTGATGAAAAAGTCATAAATCTTAACCAATGCTTCCAAAAAAGGCTTATCTCCCCGTTTCCAGCTGTTTAGTGACATTTGGGATGATGTGTGATGAAAAATTCAAGAATTTAACCTTTTCTTCCAAAAAAAGGCATATCTGCCTGTTTCCAGCGCTTTTCTGACACTGGAGCTGATATGTGATGAAAAAGTCAAAATGTTAACCATTGCTTCCAAAAAAGGCTTATCTCCCCGTTTCCAGCTGTTTAGTGACATTTGGGATGATGTGTGATGAAAAATTCAAGAATTTAACCTTTTCTTCCAAAAAAAGGCAGATCTCCCTGTTTCAAGCGCTTTTCTGACACTTGGGCTGATATGTGATGAAAAAGTCAGAAATCTTAATCAATGCTTCCAAAAAAGGCTTATCTCCCCGTTTCCAGCTGTTTAGTGACATTTGGGATGATGTGTGATGAAAAATTCAAGAATTTAACCTTTTCTTCCAAAAAAAGGCAGATCTCCCTGTTTCCAGCGCTTTTCTGACACTGGAGCTGATATGTGATGAAAAAGTCAAAATGTTAACCATTGCTTCCAAAAAAGGCTTATCTCCCCGTTTCTAGCTGTTTAGTGACATTTGGGATGATGTGTGATGAAAAATTCGAGAATTTAACCATTTCTTCCAAAAAAGGCTTATCTCCCTGTTTCCAGCGCTTTTCTGACACCTGGGCTGACATGTGATGAAAAAGTCATAAATCTTAATCAATGCTTCCAAAAAAGGCTTATCTCCCCGTTTCCAGCTGTTTAGTGACATTTGGGATGATGTGTGATGAAAAATTCAAGAATTTAACCTTTTCTTCCAAAAAAAGGCAGATCTCCCTGTTTCCAGCGCTTTTCTGACACTGGAGCTGATATGTGATGAAAAAGTCAAAATGTTAACCATTGCTTCCAAAAAAGGCTTATCTCCCCGTTTCCAGCTGTTTAGTGACATTTGGGATGATGTGTGATGAAAAATTCGAGAATTTAACCATTTCTTCCAAAAAAGGCTTATCTCCCTGTTTCCAGCGCTTTTCTGACACCTGGGCTGACATGTGATGAAAAAGTCATAAATCTTAATCAATGCTTCCAAAAAAGGCTTATCTCCCCGTTTCCAGCTGTTTAGTGACATTTGGGATGATGTGTGATGAAAAATTCAAGAATTTAACCTTTTCTTCCAAAAAAAGGCAGATCTCCCTGTTTCCAGCGCTTTTCTGACACTTGGACTGACATGTGATGAAAAAGTCAGAAATCTTAATCAATGCTTCCAAAAAAGGCTTATCTCCCCGTTTCCAGCTGTTTAGTGACATTTGGGATGATGTGTGATGAAAAATTCAAGAATTTAACCATTTCTTCCAAAAAAGGCTTATCTCCCTGTTTCCAGCGCTTTTCTGACACTTGGGCTGACATGTGATGAAAAAGTCAGAAATCTTAATCAATGCTTCCAAAAAAGGCTTATCTCCCCTTTTCCAGCTGTTTAGTGACATTTGGGAAGATGTGTGATGAAAAATTCGAGAATTTAACCATTTCTTCCAAAAAAGGCTTATCTCCCTGTTTCCAGCGCTTTTCTGACACCTGGGCTGACATGTGATTATAAAGTCATAAATCTTAATCAATGCTTCCAAAAAAGGCTTATCTCCCCGTTTCCAGCTGTTTAGTGATATTTGGGATGATGTGTGATGAAAAATTCAAGAATTTAACCTTTTCTTCCAAAAAAAGGCATATCTGCCTGTTTCCAGCGCTTTTCTGACACTGGAGCTGATATGTGATGAAAAAGTCAAAATGTTAACCATTGCTTCCAAAAAAGGCTTATCTCCCCGTTTCCAGCTGTTTAGTGACATTTGGGATGATGTGTGATGAAAAATTCAAGAATTTAACCTTTTCTTCCAAAAAAAGGCAGATCTCCCTGTTTCCAGCGCTTTTCTGACACCTGGGCTGACATGTGATGAAAAAGTCATAAATCTTAATCAATGCTTCCAAAAAAGGCTTATCTCCCCGTTTCCAGCTGTTTAGTGACATTTGGGATGATGTGTGATGAAAAATTCAAGAATTTAACCTTTTCTTCCAAAAAAAGGCAGATCTCCCTGTTTCCAGCGCTTTTCTGACACTGGAGCTGATATGTGATGAAAAAGTCAAAATGTTAACCATTGCTTCCAAAAAAGGCTTATCTCCCCGTTTCCAGCTGTTTAGTGACATTCGGGATGATGTGTGATGAAAAATTCAAGAATTTAACCTTTTCTTCCAAAAAAAGGCAGATCTCCCTGTTTCCAGCGCTTTTCTGACACTGGAGCTGATATGTGATGAAAAAGTCAAAATGTTAACCATTGCTTCCAAAAAAGGCTTATCTCCCCGTTTCCAGCTGTTTAGTGACATTTGGGATGATGTGTGATGAAAAATTCAAGAATTTAACCTTTTCTTCCAAAAAAAGGCATATCTGCCTGTTTCCAGCGCTTTTCTGACACTGGAGCTGATATGTGATGAAAAAGTCAAAATGTTAACCATTGCTTCCAAAAAAGGCTTATCTCCCCGTTTCCAGCTGTTTAGTGACATTTGGGATGATGTGTGATGAAAAATTCGAGAATTTAACCATTTCTTCCAAAAAAGGCTTATCTCCCTGTTTCCAGCGCTTTTCTGACACCTGGGCTGACATGTGATGAAAAAGTCAGAAATCTTAATCAATGCTTCCAAAAAAGGCTTATCTCCCCGTTTCCAGCTGTTTAGTGACATTTGGGATGATGTGTGATGAAAAATTCAAGAATTTAACCTTTTCTTCCAAAAAAAGGCATATCTGCCTGTTTCCAGCGCTTTTCTGACACTGGAGCTGATATGTGATGAAAAAGTCAAAATGTTAACCATTGCTTCCAAAAAAGGCTTATCTCCCCGTTTCCAGCTGTTTAGTGACATTCGGGATGATGTGTGATGAAAAATTCAAGAATTTAACCTTTTCTTCCAAAAAAAGGCAGATCTCCCTGTTTCCAGCGCTTTTCTGACACTGGAGCTGATATGTTATGAAAAAGTCAAAATGTTAACCATTGCTTCCAAAAAAGGCTTATCTCCCCGTTTCCAGCTGTTTAGTGACATTTGGGATGATGTGTGATGAAAAATTCGAGAATTTAACCATTTCTTCCAAAAAAGGCTTATCTCCCTGTTTCCAGCGCTTTTCTGACACCTGGGCTGACATGTGATGAAAAAGTCATAAATCTTAATCAATGCTTCCAAAAAAGGCTTATCTCCCCGTTTCCAGCTGTTTAGTGACATTTGGGATGATGTGTGATGAAAAATTCAAGAATTTAACCTTTTCTTCCAAAAAAAGGCAGATCTCCCTGTTTCCAGCGCTTTTCTGACACTGGAGCTGATATGTGATGAAAAAATAAAAATGTTAACCATTGCTTCCAAAAAAGGCTTATCTCCCCGTTTCCAGCTGTTTAGTGACATTCGGGATGATGTGTGATGAAAAATTCAAGAATTTAACCTTTTCTTCCAAAAAAAGGCAGATCTCCCTGTTTCCAGCGCTTTTCTGACACTGGAGCTGATATGTGATGAAAAAGTCAAAATGTTAACCATTGCTTCCAAAAAAGGCTTATCTCCCCGTTTCCAGCTGTTTAGTGACATTTGGGATGATGTGTGATGAAAAATTCGAGAATTTAACCATTTCTTCCAAAAAAGGCTTATCTCCCTGTTTCCAGCGCTTTTCTGACACCTGGGCTGACATGTGATGAAAAAGTCATAAATCTTAATCAATGCTTCCAAAAAAGGCTTATCTCCCCGTTTCCAGCTGTTTAGTGACATTTGGGATGATGTGTGATGAAAAATTCAAGAATTTAACCTTTTCTTCCAAAAAAAGGCATATCTGCCTGTTTCCAGCGCTTTTCTGACACTGGAGCTGATATGTGATGAAAAAGTCAAAATGTTAACCATTACTTCCAAAAAAGGCTTATCTCCCCGTTTCCAGCTGTTTAGTGACATTTGGGATGATGTGTGATGAAAAATTCAAGAATTTAACCTTTTCTTCCAAAAAAAGGCAGATCTCCCTGTTTCAAGCGCTTTTCTGACACTTGGGCTGATATGTGATGAAAAAGTCAGAAATCTTAATCAATGCTTCCAAAAAAGGCTTATCTCCCCGTTTCCAGCTGTTTAGTGACATTTGGGATGATGTGTGATGAAAAATTCAAGAATTTAACCTTTTCTTCCAAAAAAAGGCAGATCTCCCTGTTTCCAGCGCTTTTCTGACACTGGAGCTGATATGTGATGAAAAAGTCAAAATGTTAACCATTGCTTCCAAAAAAGGCTTATCTCCCCGTTTCCAGCTGTTTAGTGACATTTGGGATGATGTGTGATGAAAAATTCAAGAATTTAACCATTTCTTCCAAAAAAGGCTTATCTCCCTGTTTCCAGCGCTTTTCTGACACTTGGGCTGACATGTGATGAAAAAGTCAGAAATCTTAATCAATGCTTCCAAAAAAGGCTTATCTCCCCGTTTCCAGCTGTTTAGTGACATTTGGGATGATGTGTGATGAAAAATTCAAGAATTTAACCTTTTCTTCCAAAAAAAGGCAGATCTCCCTGTTTCCAGCGCTTTTCTGACACTGGAGCTGATATGTGATGAAAAAGGCAAAATGTTAACCATTGCTTCCAAAAAAGGCTTATCTCCCCGTTTCCAGCTGTTTAGTGACATTTGGGATGATGTGTGATGAAAAATTCAAGAATTTAACCATTTCTTCCAAAAAAGGCTTATCTCCCTGTTTCCAGCGCTTTTCTGACACTTGGGCTGACATGTGATGAAAAAGTCAGAAATCTTAATCAATGCTTCCAAAAAAGGCTTATCTCCCCGTTTCCAGCTGTTTAGTGACATTTGGGATGATGTGTGATGAAAAATTCAAGAATTTAACCTTTTCTTCCAAAAAAAGGCAGATCTCCCTGTTTCCAGCGCTTTTCTGACACTGGAGCTGATATGTGATGAAAAAGTCAAAATGTTAACCATTGCTTCCAAAAAAGGCTTATCTCCCCATTTCCAGCTGTTTAGTGACATTTGGGATGATGTGTGATGAAAAATTCAAGAATTTAACCTTTTCTTCCAAAAAAAGGCAGATCTCCCTGTTTCCAGCGCTTTTCTGACACTTGGGCTGACATGTGATGAAAAAGTCAGAAATCTTAATCAATGCTTCCAAAAAAGGCTTATCTCCCCGTTTCCAGCTGTTTGGTGACATTTGGGATGATGTGTGATGAAAAATTCAAGAATTTAACCTTTTCTTCCAAAAAAAGGCAGATCTCCCTGTTTCCAGCGCTTTTCTGACACTTGGGCTGATATGTGATGAAAAAGTCAGAAATCTTAATCAATGCTTCCAAAAAAGGCTTATCTCCCCGTTTCCAGCTGTTTAGTGACATTTGGGATGATGTGTGATGAAAAATTCAAGAATTTAACCATTTCTTCCAAAAAAGGCTTATCTCCCTGTTTCCAGCGCTTTTCTGACACTTGGGCTGACATGTGATGAAAAAGTCAGAAATCTTAATCAATGCTTCCAAAAAAGGCTTATCTCCCCGTTTCCAGCTGTTTAGTGACATTTGGGATGATGTGTGATGAAAAATTCAAGAATTTAACCATTTCTTCCAAAAAAGGCTTATCTCCCTGATTCCAGCACTTTTCTGACACTTGGGCTGACATGTGATGAAAAAGTCAGAAATCTTAATCAATGCTTCCAAAAAAGGCTTATCTCCCCGTTTCCAGCTGTTTAGTGACATTTGGGATGATGTGTGATGAAAAATTCAAGAATTTAACCTTTTCTTCCAAAAAAAGGCAGATCTCCCTGTTTCCAGCGCTTTTCTGACACTTGGGCTGATATGTGATGAAAAAGTCAGAAATCTTAATCAATGCTTCCAAAAAAGGCTTATCTCCCCGTTTCCAGCTGTTTGGTGACATTTGGGATGATGTGTGATGAAAAATTCAAGAATTTAACCTTTTCTTCCAAAAAAAGGCAGATCTCCCTGTTTCCAGCGCTTTTCTGACACTTAGGCTGATATGTGATGAAAAAGTCAGAAATCTTAATCAATGCTTCCAAAAAAGGCTTATCTCCCCGTTTCCAGCTGTTTAGTGACATTTGGGATGATGTGTGATGAAAAATTCAAGAATTTAACCATTTCTTCCAAAAAAGGCTTATCTCCCTGTTTCCAGCGCTTTTCTGACACTTGGGCTGACATGTGATGAAAAAGTCAGAAATCTTAATCAATGCTTCCAAAAAAGGCTTATCTCCCCGTTTCCAGCTGTTTAGTGACATTTGGGATGATGTGTGATGAAAAATTCAAGAATTTAACCATTTCTTCCAAAAAAGGCTTATCTCCCTGTTTCCAGCGCTTTTCTGACACTTGGGCTGACATGTGATGAAAAAGTCAGAAATCTTAATCAATGCTTCCAAAAAAGGCTTATCTCCCCGTTTCCAGCTGTTTAGTGACATTTGGGATGATGTGTGATGAAAAATTCAAGAATTTAACCTTTTCTTCCAAAAAAAGGCAGATCTCCCTGTTTCCAGCGCTTTTCTGACACTGGAGCTGATATGTGATGAAAAAGTCAAAATGTTAACCATTGCTTCCAAAAAAGGCTTATCTCCCCATTTCCAGCTGTTTAGTGACATTTGGGATGATGTGTGATGAAAAATTCAAGAATTTAACCTTTTCTTCCAAAAAAAGGCAGATCTCCCTGTTTCCAGCGCTTTTCTGACACTTGGGCTGACATGTGATGAAAAAGTCAGAAATCTTAATCAATGCTTCCAAAAAAGGCTTATCTCCCCGTTTCCAGCTGTTTGGTGACATTTGGGATGATGTGTGATGAAAAATTCAAGAATTTAACCTTTTCTTCCAAAAAAAGGCAGATCTCCCTGTTTCCAGCGCTTTTCTGACACTTGGGCTGACATGTGATGAAAAAGTCAGAAATCTTAATCAATGCTTCCAAAAAAGGCTTATCTCCCCGTTTCCAGCTGTTTAGTGACATTTGGGATGATGTGTGATGAAAAATTCAAGAATTTAACCATTTCTTCCAAAAAAGGCTTATCTCCCTGTTTCCAGCGCTTTTCTGACACTTGGGCTGACATGTGATGAAAAAGTCAGAAATCTTAATCAATGCTTCCAAAAAAGGCTTATCTCCCCGTTTCCAGCTGTTTAGTGACATTTGGGATGATGTGTGATGAAAAATTCAAGAATTTAACCATTTCTTCCAAAAAAGGCTTATCTCCCTGTTTCCAGCGCTTTTCTGACACTTGGGCTGACATGTGATGAAAAAGTCAGAAATCTTAATCAATGCTTCCAAAAAAGGCTTATCTCCCCGTTTCCAGCTGTTTAGTGACATTTGGGATGATGTGTGATGAAAAATTCAAGAATTTAACCTTTTCTTCCAAAAAAAGGCAGATCTCCCTGTTTCCAGCGCTTTTCTGACACTGGAGCTGATATGTGATGAAAAAGTCAAAATGTTAACCATTGCTTCCAAAAAAGGCTTATCTCCCCGTTTCCAGCTGTTTAGTGACATTTGGGATGATTATGTGATGAAAAATTCAAGAATTTAACCATTTCTTCCAAAAAAGGCTTATCTCCCTGTTTCCAGCGCTTTTCTGACACTTGGGCTGACATGTGATGAAAAAGTCAGAAATCTTAATCAATGCTTCCAAAAAAGGCTTATCTCCCCGTTTCCAGCTGTTTAGTGACATTTGGGATGATGTGTGATGAAAAATTCAAGAATTTAACCATTTCTTCCAAAAAAGGCTTATCTCCCTGTTTCCAGCGCTTTTCTGACACTTGGGCTGACATGTGATGAAAAAGTCAGAAATCTTAATCAATGCTTCCAAAAAAGGCTTATCTCCCCGTTTCCAGCTGTTTAGTGACATTTGGGATGATGTGTGATGAAAAATTCAAGAATTTAACCTTTTCTTCCAAAAAAAGGCAGATCTCCCTGTTTCCAGCGCTTTTCTGACACTGGAGCTGATATGTGATGAAAAAGTCAAAATGTTAACCATTGCTTCCAAAAAAGGCTTATCTCCCCGTTTCCAGCTGTTTAGTGACATTTGGGATGATGTGTGATGAAAAATTCAAGAATTTAACCATTTCTTCCAAAAAAGGCTTATCTCCCTGTTTCCAGCGCTTTTCTGACACTTGGGCTGACATGTGATGAAAAAGTCAGAAATCTTAATCAATGCTTCCAAAAAAGGCTTATCTCCCCGTTTCCAGCTGTTTAGTGACATTTGGGATGATATGTGATGAAAAATTCAAGAATTTAACCATTTCTTCCAAAAAAGGCTTATCTCCCTGTTTCCAGCGCTTTTCTGACAATTGGGCTGACATGTGATGAAAAAGTCAGAAATCTTAATCAATGCTTCCAAAAAAGGCTTATCTCCCCGTTTCCAGCTGTTTAGTGACATTTGGGATGATGTGTGATGAAAAATTCAAGAATTTAACCATTTCTTCCAAAAAAGGCTTATCTCCCTGTTTCCAGCGCTTTTCTGACACTTGGGCTGACATGTGATGAAAAAGTCAGAAATCTTAATCAATGCTTCCAAAAAAGGCTTATCTCCCCGTTTCCAGCTGTTTAGTGACATTTGGGATGATGTGTGATGAAAAATTCAAGAATTTAACCTTTTCTTCCAAAAAAAGGCAGATCTCCCTGTTTCCAGCGCTTTTCTGACACTGGAGCTGATATGTGATGAAAAAGTCAAAATGTTAACCATTGCTTCCAAAAAAGGCTTATCTCCCCGTTTCCAGCTGTTTAGTGACATTTGGGATGATTATGTGATGAAAAATTCAAGAATTTAACCATTTCTTCCAAAAAAGGCTTATCTCCCTGTTTCCAGCGCTTTTCTGACACTTGGGCTGACATGTGATGAAAAAGTCAGAAATCTTAATCAATGCTTCCAAAAAAGGCTTATCTCCCCGTTTCCAGCTGTTTAGTGACATTTGGGATGATGTTTGATGAAAAATTCAAGAATTTAACCATTTCTTACAAAAAAGGCTTATCTCCCTGTTTCCAGCGCTTTTCTGACACTTGGGCTGACATGTGATGAAAAAGTCAGAAATCTTAATCAATGCTTCCAAAAAAGGCTTATCTCCCCGTTTCCAGCTGTTTAGTGACATTTGGGATGATGTGTGATGAAAAATTCAAGAATTTAACCTTTTCTTCCAAAAAAAGGCAGATCTCCCTGTTTCCAGCGCTTTTCTGACACTGGAGCTGATATGTGATGAAAAAGGCAAAATGTTAACCATTGCTTCCAAAAAAGGCTTATCTCCCCGTTTCCAGCTGTTTAGTGACATTTGGGATGATGTGTGATGAAAAATTCAAGAATTTAACCATTTCTTCCAAAAAAGGCTTATCTCCCTGTTTCCAGCGCTTTTCTGACACTTGGGCTGACATGTGATGAAAAAGTCAGAAATCTTAATCAATGCTTCCAAAAAAGGCTTATCTCCCCGTTTCCAGCTGTTTAGTGAAATTAGGAATATATGTGATGAAAAATTCAAGAATTTAACCATTTCTTCCAAAAAAGGCTTATCTCCCTGTTTCCAGCGCTTTTCTGACAATTGGGCTGACATGTGATGAAAAAGTCAGAAATCTTAATCAATGCTTCCAAAAAAGGCTTATCTCCCCGTTTCCAGCTGTTTAGTGACATTTGGGATGATGTGTGATGAAAAATTCAAGAATTTAACCATTTCTTCCAAAAAAGGCTTATCTCCCTGTTTCCAGCGCTTTTCTGACACTTGGGCTGACATGTGATGAAAAAGTCAGAAATCTTAATCAATGCTTCCAAAAAAGGCTTATCTCCCCGTTTCCAGCTGTTTAGTGACATTTGGGATGATGTGTGATGAAAAATTCAAGAATTTAACCTTTTCTTCCAAAAAAAGGCAGATCTCCCTGTTTCCAGCGCTTTTCTGACACTGGAGCTGATATGTGATGAAAAAATAAAAATGTTAACCATTGCTTCCAAAAAAGGCTTATCTCCCCGTTTCCAGCTGTTTAGTGACATTCGGGATGATGTGTGATGAAAAATTCAAGAATTTAACCTTTTCTTCCAAAAAAAGGCAGATCTCCCTGTTTCCAGCGCTTTTCTGACACTGGAGCTGATATGTGATGAAAAAGTCAAAATGTTAACCATTGCTTCCAAAAAAGGCTTATCTCCCCGTTTCCAGCGGTTTAGTGACATTTGGGATGATGTGTGATGAAAAATTCGAGAATTTAACCATTTCTTCCAAAAAAGGCTTATCTCCCTGTTTCCAGCGCTTTTCTGACACCTGGGCTGACATGTGATGAAAAAGTCATAAATCTTAATCAATGCTTCCAAAAAAGGCTTATCTCCCCGTTTCCAGCTGTTTAGTGACATTTGGGATGATGTGTGATGAAAAATTCAAGAATTTAACCTTTTCTTCCAGAAAAAGGCATATCTGCCTGTTTCCAGCGCTTTTCTGACACTGGAGCTGATATGTGATGAAAAAGTCAAAATGTTAACCATTGCTTCCAAAAAAGGCTTATCTCCCCGTTTCCAGCTGTTTAGTGACATTTGGGATGATGTGTGATGAAAAATTCAAGAATTTAACCTTTTCTTCCAAAAAAAGGCAGATCTCCCTGTTTCAAGCGCTTTTCTGACACTTGGGCTGATATGTGATGAAAAAGTCAGAAATCTTAATCAATGCTTCCAAAAAAGGCTTATCTCCCCGTTTCCAGCTGTTTAGTGACATTTGGGATGATGTGTGATGAAAAATTCGAGAATTTAACCATTTCTTCCAAAAAAGGCTTATCTCCCTGTTTCCAGCGCTTTTCTGACACCTGGGCTGACATGTGATGAAAAAGTCATAAATCTTAATCAATGCTTCCAAAAAAGGCTTATCTCCCCGTTTCCAGCTGTTTAGTGACATTTGGGATGATGTGTGATGAAAAATTCAAGAATTTAACCTTTTCTTCCAAAAAAAGGCAGATCTCCCTGTTTCCAGCGCTTTTCTGACACTTGGACTGACATGTGATGAAAAAGTCAGAAATCTTAATCAATGCTTCCAAAAAAGGCTTATATCCCCGTTTCCAGCTGTTTAGTGACATTTGGGATGATGTGTGATGAAAAATTCAAGAATTTAACCATTTCTTCCAAAAAAGGCTTATCTCCCTGTTTCCAGCGCTTTTCTGACTCTTGGGCTGACATGTGATGAAAAAGTCAGAAATCTTAATCAATGCTTCCAAAAAAGGCTTATCTCCCCGTTTCCAGCTGTTTAGTGACATTTGGGATGATGTGTGATGAAACATTCAAGAATTTAACCTTTTCTTCCAAAAAAAGGCAGATCTCCCTGTTTCCAGCGCTTTTCTGACACTTGGGCTGACATGTGATGAAAAAGTCAGAAATCTTAATCAATGCTTCCAAAAAAGGCTTATCTCCCCGTGTCCAGCTGTTTAGTGACATTTGGGATGATGTGTGATGAAAAATTCAAGAATTTAACCTTTTCTTCCAAAAAAAGGCAGATCTCCCTGTTTCCAGCGCTTTTCTAACACTGGAGCTGATATGTGATGAAAAAGTCAAAATGTTAACCATTGCTTCCAAAAAAGGCTTATCTCCCCGTTTCCAGCTGTTTAGTGACATTTGGGATGATGTGTGATGAAAAATTCGAGAATTTAACCATTTCTTCCAAAAAAGGCTTATCTCCCTGTTTTCAGCGCTTTTCTGACACCTGGGCTGACATGTGATGAAAAAGTCAGAAATCTTAATCAATGCTTCCAAAAAAGGCTTATATCCCCGTTTCCAGCTGTTTAGTGACATTTGGGATGATGTGTGATGAAAAATTCAAGAATTTAACCATTTCTTCCAAAAAAGGCTTATCTCCCTGTTTCCAGCGCTTTTCTGACTCTTGGGCTGACATGTGATGAAAAAGTCAGAAATCTTAATCAATGCTTCCAAAAAAGGCTTATCTCCCCGTTTCCAGCTGTTTAGTGACATTTGGGATGATGTGTGATGAAACATTCAAGAATTTAACCTTTTCTTCCAAAAAAAGGCAGATCTCCCTGTTTCCAGCGCTTTTCTGACACTTGGGCTGACATGTGATGAAAAAGTCAGAAATCTTAATCAATGCTTCCAAAAAAGGCTTATCTCCCCGTGTCCAGCTGTTTAGTGACATTTGGGATGATGTGTGATGAAAAATTCAAGAATTTAACCTTTTCTTCCAAAAAAAGGCAGATCTCCCTGTTTCCAGCGCTTTTCTAACACTGGAGCTGATATGTGATGAAAAAGTCAAAATGTTAACCATTGCTTCCAAAAAAGGCTTATCTCCCAGTTTCCAGCTGTTTAGTGACATTTGGGATGATGTGTGATGAAAAATTCGAGAATTTAACCATTTCTTCCAAAAAAGGCTTATCTCCCTGTTTCCAGCGCTTTTCTGACACCTGGGCTGACATGTGATGAAAAAGTCAGAAATCTTAATCAATGCTTCCAAAAAAGGCTTATCTCCCCGTTTCCAGCTGTTTAGTGACATTCGGGATGATGTGTGATGAAAAATTCAAGAATTTAACCTTTTCTTCCAAAAAAAGGCAGATCTCCCTGTTTCCAGCGCTTTTCTGACACTGGAGCTGATATGTTATGAAAAAGTCAAAATGTTAACCATTGCTTCCAAAAAAGGCTTATCTCCCCGTTTCCAGCTGTTTAGTGACATTTGGGATGATGTGTGATGAAAAATTCGAGAATTTAACCATTTCTTCCAAAAAAGGCTTATCTCCCTGTTTCCAGCGCTTTTCTGACACCTGGGCTGACATGTGATGAAAAAGTCATAAATCTTAATCAATGCTTCCAAAAAAGGCTTATCTCCCCGTTTCCAGCTGTTTAGTGACATTTGGGATGATGTGTGATGAAAAATTCAAGAATTTAACCTTTTCTTCCAAAAAAAGGCATATCTGCCTGTTTCCAGCGCTTTTCTGACACTGGAGCTGATATGTGATGAAAAAGTCAAAATGTTAACCATTGCTTCCAAAAAAGGCTTATCTCCCCGTTTCCAGCTGTTTAGTGACATTCGGGATGATGTGTGATGAAAAATTCAAGAATTTAACCTTTTCTTCCAAAAAAAGGCAGATCTCCCTGTTTCCAGCGCTTTTCTGACACTGGAGCTGATATGTTATGAAAAAGTCAAAATGTTAACCATTGCTTCCAAAAAAGGCTTATCTCCCCGTTTCCAGCTGTTTAGTGACATTTGGGATGATGTGTGATGAAAAATTCGAGAATTTAACCATTTCTTCCAAAAAAGGCTTATCTCCCTGTTTCCAGCGCTTTTCTGACACCTGGGCTGACATGTGATGAAAAAGTCATAAATCTTAATCAATGCTTCCAAAAAAGGCTTATCTCCCCGTTTCCAGCTGTTTAGTGACATTTGGGATGATGTGTGATGAAAAATTCAAGAATTTAACCTTTTCTTCCAAAAAAAGGCAGATCTCCCTGTTTCAAGCGCTTTTCTGACACTTGGGCTGATATGTGATGAAAAAGTCAGAAATCTTAATCAATGCTTCCAAAAAAGGCTTATCTCCCCGTTTCCAGCTGTTTAGTGACATTTGGGATGATGTGTGATGAAAAATTCAAGAATTTAACCATTTCTTCCAAAAAAAGGCAGATCTCCCTGTTTCCAGCGCTTTTCTGACACTGGAGCTGATATGTGATGAAAAAGTCAAAATGTTAACCATTGCTTCCAAAAAAGGCTTATCTCCCCGTTTCTAGCTGTTTAGTGACATTTGGGATGATGTGTGATGAAAAATTCGAGAATTTAACCATTTCTTCCAAAAAAGGATTATCTCCCTGTTTCCAGCGCTTTTCTGACACCTGGGCTGACATGTGATGAAAAAGTCATAAATCTTAATCAATGCTTCCAAAAAAGGCTTATCTCCCCGTTTCCAGCTGTTTAGTGACATTTGGGATGATGTGTGATGAAAAATTCAAGAATTTAACCTTTTCTTCCAAAAAAAGGCAGATCTCCCTGTTTCCAGCGCTTTTCTGACACTTGGACTGACATGTGATGAAAAAGTCAGAAATCTTAATCAATGCTTCCAAAAAAGGCTTATCTCCCCGTTTCCAGCTGTTTAGTGACATTTGGGATGATGTGTGATGAAAAATTCAAGAATTTAACCATTTCTTCCAAAAAAGGCTTATCTCCCTGTTTCCAGCGCTTTTCTGACACTTGGGCTGACATGTGATGAAAAAGTCAGAAATCTTAATCAATGCTTCCAAAAAAGGCTTATCTCCCCTTTTCCAGCTGTTTAGTGACATTTGGGATGATGTGTGATGAAAAATTCGAGAATTTAACCATTTCTTCCAAAAAAGGCTTATCTCCCTGTTTCCAGCGCTTTTCTGACACCTGGGCTGACATGTGATGAAAAAGTCAGAAATCTTAATCAATGCTTCCAAAAAAGGCTTATCTCCCCGTTTCCAGCTGTTTAGTGACATTTGGGATGATGTGTGATGAAAAATTCAAGAATTTAACCTTTTCTTCCAAAAAAAGGCATATCTGCCTGTTTCCAGCGCTTTTCTGACACTGGAGCTGATATGTGATGAAAAAGTCAAAATGTTAACCATTGCTTCCAAAAAAGGCTTATCTCCCCGTTTCCAGCTGTTTAGTGACATTTGGGATGATGTGTGATGAAAAATTCAAGAATTTAACCTTTTCTTCCAAAAAAAGGCAGATCTCCCTGTTTCCAGCGCTTTTCTGACACCTGGGCTGACATGTGATGAAAAAGTCATAAATCTTAATCAATGCTTCCAAAAAAGGCTTATCTCCCCGTTTCCAGCTGTTTAGTGACATTTGGGATGATGTGTGATGAAAAATTCAAGAATTTAACCTTTTCTTCCAAAAAAAGGCATATCTGCCTGTTTCCAGCGCTTTTCTGACACTGGAGCTGATATGTGATGAAAAAGTCAAAATGTTAACCATTGCTTCCAAAAAAGGCTTATCTCCCCGTTTCCAGCTGTTTAGTGACATTTGGGATGATGTGTGATGAAAAATTCAAGAATTTAACCTTTTCTTCCAAAAAAAGGCAGATCTCCCTGTTTCAAGCGCTTTTCTGACACTTGGGCTGATATGTGATGAAAAAGTCAGAAATCTTAATCAATGCTTCCAAAAAAGGCTTATCTCCCCGTTTCCAGCTGTTTAGTGACATTTGGGATGATGTGTGATGAAAAATTCAAGAATTTAACCTTTTCTTCCAAAAAAAGGCAGATCTCCCTGTTTCCAGCGCTTTTCTGACACTGGAGCTGATATGTGATGAAAAAGTCAAAATGTTAACCATTGCTTCCAAAAAAGGCTTATCTCCCCGTTTCCAGCTGTTTAGTGACATTTGGGATGATGTGTGATGAAAAATTCGAGAATTTAACCATTTCTTCCAAAAAAGGCTTATCTCCCTGTTTCCAGCGCTTTTCTGACACCTGGGCTGACATGTGATGAAAAAGTCAGAAATCTTAATCAATGCTTCCAAAAAAGGCTTATCTCCCCGTTTCCAGCTGTTTAGTGACATTTGGGATGATGTGTGATGAAAAATTCAAGAATTTAACCTTTTCTTCCAAAAAAAGGCATATCTGCCTGTTTCCAGCGCTTTTCTGACACTGGAGCTGATATGTGATGAAAAAGTCAAAATGTTAACCATTGCTTCCAAAAAAGGCTTATCTCCCCGTTTCCAGCTGTTTAGTGACATTCGGGATGATGTGTGATGAAAAATTCAAGAATTTAACCTTTTCTTCCAAAAAAAGGCAGATCTCCCTGTTTCCAGCGCTTTTCTGACACTGGAGCTGATATGTTATGAAAAAGTCAAAATGTTAACCATTGCTTCCAAAAAAGGCTTATCTCCCCGTTTCCAGCTGTTTAGTGACATTTGGGATGATGTGTGATGAAAAATTCGAGAATTTAACCATTTCTTCCAAAAAAGGCTTATCTCCCTGTTTCCAGCGCTTTTCTGACACCTGGGCTGACATGTGATGAAAAAGTCATAAATCTTAATCAATGCTTCCAAAAAAGGCTTATCTCCCCGTTTCCAGCTGTTTAGTGACATTTGGGATGATGTGTGATGAAAAATTCAAGAATTTAACCTTTTCTTCCAAAAAAAGGCAGATCTCCCTGTTTCCAGCGCTTTTCTGACACTGGAGCTGATATGTGATGAAAAAATAAAAATGTTAACCATTGCTTCCAAAAAAGGCTTATCTCCCCGTTTCCAGCTGTTTAGTGACATTCGGGATGATGTGTGATGAAAAATTCAAGAATTTAACCTTTTCTTCCAAAAAAAGGCAGATCTCCCTGTTTCCAGCGCTTTTCTGACACTGGAGCTGATATGTGATGAAAAAGTCAAAATGTTAACCATTGCTTCCAAAAAAGGCTTATCTCCCCGTTTCCAGCTGTTTAGTGACATTTGGGATGATGTGTGATGAAAAATTCGAGAATTTAACCATTTCTTCCAAAAAAGGGTTATCTCCCTGTTTCCAGCGCTTTTCTGACACCTGGGCTGACATGTGATGAAAAAGTCATAAATCTTAATCAATGCTTCCAAAAAAGGCTTATCTCCCCGTTTCCAGCTGTTTAGTGACATTTGGGATGATGTGTGATGAAAAATTCAAGAATTTAACCTTTTCTTCCAAAAAAAGGCATATCTGCCTGTTTCCAGCGCTTTTCTGACACTGGAGCTGATATGTGATGAAAAAGTCAAAATGTTAACCATTACTTCCAAAAAAGGCTTATCTCCCCGTTTCCAGCTGTTTAGTGACATTTGGGATGATGTGTGATGAAAAATTCAAGAATTTAACCTTTTCTTCCAAAAAAAGGCAGATCTCCCTGTTTCAAGCGCTTTTCTGACACTTGGGCTGATATGTGATGAAAAAGTCAGAAATCTTAATCAATGCTTCCAAAAAAGGCTTATCTCCCCGTTTCCAGCTGTTTAGTGACATTTGGGATGATGTGTGATGAAAAATTCAAGAATTTAACCTTTTCTTCCAAAAAAAGGCAGATCTCCCTGTTTCCAGCGCTTTTCTGACACTGGAGCTGATATGTGATGAAAAAGTCAAAATGTTAACCATTGCTTCCAAAAAAGGCTTATCTCCCCGTTTCCAGCTGTTTAGTGACATTTGGGATGATGTGTGATGAAAAATTCAAGAATTTAACCATTTCTTCCAAAAAAGGCTTATCTCCCTGTTTCCAGCGCTTTTCTGACACTTGGGCTGACATGTGATGAAAAAGTCAGAAATCTTAATCAATGCTTCCAAAAAAGGCTTATCTCCCCGTTTCCAGCTGTTTAGTGACATTTGGGATGATGTGTGATGAAAAATTCAAGAATTTAACCTTTTCTTCCAAAAAAAGGCAGATCTCCCTGTTTCCAGCGCTTTTCTGACACTGGAGCTGATATGTGATGAAAAAGGCAAAATGTTAACCATTGCTTCCAAAAAAGGCTTATCTCCCCGTTTCCAGCTGTTTAGTGACATTTGGGATGATGTGTGATGAAAAATTCAAGAATTTAACCATTTCTTCCAAAAAAGGCTTATCTCCCTGTTTCCAGCGCTTTTCTGACACTTGGGCTGACATGTGATGAAAAAGTCAGAAATCTTAATCAATGCTTCCAAAAAAGGCTTATCTCCCCGTTTCCAGCTGTTTAGTGACATTTGGGATGATGTGTGATGAAAAATTCAAGAATTTAACCTTTTCTTCCAAAAAAAGGCAGATCTCCCTGTTTCCAGCGCTTTTCTGACACTGGAGCTGATATGTGATGAAAAAGTCAAAATGTTAACCATTGCTTCCAAAAAAGGCTTATCTCCCCATTTCCAGCTGTTTAGTGACATTTGGGATGATGTGTGATGAAAAATTCAAGAATTTAACCTTTTCTTCCAAAAAAAGGCAGATCTCCCTGTTTCCAGCGCTTTTCTGACACTTGGGCTGACATGTGATGAAAAAGTCAGAAATCTTAATCAATGCTTCCAAAAAAGGCTTATCTCCCCGTTTCCAGCTGTTTGGTGACATTTGGGATGATGTGTGATGAAAAATTCAAGAATTTAACCTTTTCTTCCAAAAAAAGGCAGATCTCCCTGTTTCCAGCGCTTTTCTGACACTTGGGCTGATATGTGATGAAAAAGTCAGAAATCTTAATCAATGCTTCCAAAAAAGGCTTATCTCCCCGTTTCCAGCTGTTTAGTGACATTTGGGATGATGTGTGATGAAAAATTCAAGAATTTAACCATTTCTTCCAAAAAAGGCTTATCTCCCTGTTTCCAGCGCTTTTCTGACACTTGGGCTGACATGTGATGAAAAAGTCAGAAATCTTAATCAATGCTTCCAAAAAAGGCTTATCTCCCCGTTTCCAGCTGTTTAGTGACATTTGGGATGATGTGTGATGAAAAATTCAAGAATTTAACCTTTTCTTCCAAAAAAAGGCAGATCTCCCTGTTTCCAGCGCTTTTCTGACACTTGGGCTGATATGTGATGAAAAAGTCAGAAATCTTAATCAATGCTTCCAAAAAAGGCTTATCTCCCCGTTTCCAGCTGTTTGGTGACATTTGGGATGATGTGTGATGAAAAATTCAAGAATTTAACCTTTTCTTCCAAAAAAAGGCAGATCTCCCTGTTTCCAGCGCTTTTCTGACACTTAGGCTGATATGTGATGAAAAAGTCAGAAATCTTAATCAATGCTTCCAAAAAAGGCTTATCTCCCCGTTTCCAGCTGTTTAGTGACATTTGGGATGATGTGTGATGAAAAATTCAAGAATTTAACCATTTCTTCCAAAAAAGGCTTATCTCCCTGTTTCCAGCGCTTTTCTGACACTTGGGCTGACATGTGATGAAAAAGTCAGAAATCTTAATCAATGCTTCCAAAAAAGGCTTATCTCCCCGTTTCCAGCTGTTTAGTGACATTTGGGATGATGTGTGATGAAAAATTCAAGAATTTAACCATTTCTTCCAAAAAAGGCTTATCTCCCTGTTTCCAGCGCTTTTCTGACACTTGGGCTGACATGTGATGAAAAAGTCAGAAATCTTAATCAATGCTTCCAAAAAAGGCTTATCTCCCCGTTTCCAGCTGTTTAGTGACATTTGGGATGATGTGTGATGAAAAATTCAAGAATTTAACCTTTTCTTCCAAAAAAAGGCAGATCTCCCTGTTTCCAGCGCTTTTCTGACACTGGAGCTGATATGTGATGAAAAAGTCAAAATGTTAACCATTGCTTCCAAAAAAGGCTTATCTCCCCATTTCCAGCTGTTTAGTGACATTTGGGATGATGTGTGATGAAAAATTCAAGAATTTAACCTTTTCTTCCAAAAAAAGGCAGATCTCCCTGTTTCCAGCGCTTTTCTGACACTTGGGCTGACATGTGATGAAAAAGTCAGAAATCTTAATCAATGCTTCCAAAAAAGGCTTATCTCCCCGTTTCCAGCTGTTTAGTGACATTTGGGATGATGTGTGATGAAAAATTCAAGAATTTAACCATTTCTTCCAAAAAAGGCTTATCTCCCTGTTTCCAGCGCTTTTCTGACACTTGGGCTGACATGTGATGAAAAAGTCAGAAATCTTAATCAATGCTTCCAAAAAAGGCTTATCTCCCCGTTTCCAGCTGTTTAGTGACATTTGGGATGATGTGTGATGAAAAATTCAAGAATTTAACCATTTCTTCCAAAAAAGGCTTATCTCCCTGTTTCCAGCGCTTTTCTGACACTTGGGCTGACATGTGATGAAAAAGTCAGAAATCTTAATCAATGCTTCCAAAAAAGGCTGATCTCCCCGTTTCCAGCTGTTTAGTGACATTTGGGATGATGTGTGATGAAAAATTCAAGAATTTAACCTTTTCTTCCAAAAAAAGGCAGATCTCCCTGTTTCCAGCGCTTTTCTGACACTTGGGCTGACATGTGATGAAAAAGTCAGAAATCTTAATCAATGCTTCCAAAAAAGGCTTATCTCCCCGTTTCCAGCTGTTTGGTGACATTTGGGATGATGTGTGATGAAAAATTCAAGAATTTAACCTTTTCTTCCAAAAAAAGGCAGATCTCCCTGTTTCCAGCGCTTTTCTGACACTTGGGCTGATATGTGATGAAAAAGTCAGAAATCTTAATCAATGCTTCCAAAAAAGGCTTATCTCCCCGTTTCCAGCTGTTTAGTGACATTTGGGATGATGTGTGATGAAAAATTCAAGAATTTAACCATTTCTTCCAAAAAAGGCTTATCTCCCTGTTTCCAGCGCTTTTCTGACACTTGGGCTGACATGTGATGAAAAAGTCAGAAATCTTAATCAATGCTTCCAAAAAAGGCTTATCTCCCCGTTTCCAGCTGTTTAGTGACATTTGGGATGATGTGTGATGAAAAATTCAAGAATTTAACCATTTCTTCCAAAAAAGGCTTATCTCCCTGTTTCCAGCGCTTTTCTGACACTTGGGCTGACATGTGATGAAAAAGTCAGAAATCTTAATCAATGCTTCCAAAAAAGGCTGATCTCCCCGTTTCCAGCTGTTTAGTGACATTTGGGATGATGTGTGATGAAAAATTCAAGAATTTAACCATTTCTTCCAAAAAAGGCTTATCTCCCTGTTTCCAGCGCTTTTCTGACACTTGGGCTGACATGTGATGAAAAAGTCAGAAATCTTAATCAATGCTTCCAAAAAAGGCTTATCTCCCCGTTTCCAGCTGTTTAGTGACATTTGGGATGATGTGTGATGAAAAATTCAAGAATTTAACCTTTTCTTCCAAAAAAAGGCAGATCTCCCTGTTTCCAGCGCTTTTCTGACACTGGAGCTGATATGTGATGAAAAAGTCAAAATGTTAACCATTGCTTCCAAAAAAGGCTTATCTCCCCGTTTCCAGCTGTTTAGTGACATTTGGGATGATTATGTGATGAAAAATTTAAGAATTTAACCATTTCTTCCAAAAAAGGCTTATCTCCCTGTTTCCAGCGCTTTTCTGACACTTGGGCTGACATGTGATGAAAAAGTCAGAAATCTTAATCAATGCTTCCAAAAAAGGCTTATCTCCCCGTTTCCAGCTGTTTAGTGACATTTGGGATGATGTGTGATGAAAAATTCAAGAATTTAACCATTTCTTCCAAAAAAGGCTTATCTCCCTGTTTCCAGCGCTTTTCTGACACTTGGGCTGACATGTGATGAAAAAGTCAGAAATCTTTATCAATGCTTCCAAAAAAGGCTTATCTCCCCGTTTCCAGCTGTTTAGTGACATTTGGGATGATGTGTGATGAAAAATTCAAGAATTTAACCTTTTCTTCCAAAAAAAGGCAGATCTCCCTGTTTCCAGCGCTTTTCTGACACTGGAGCTGATATGTGATGAAAAAGTCAAAATGTTAACCATTGCTTCCAAAAAAGGCTTATCTCCCCGTTTCCAGCTGTTTAGTGACATTTGGGATGATGTGTGATGAAAAATTCAAGAATTTAACCATTTCTTCCAAAAAAGGCTTATCTCCCTGTTTCCAGCGCTTTTCTGACACTTGGGCTGACATGTGATGAAAAAGTCAGAAATCTTAATCAATGCTTCCAAAAAAGGCTTATCTCCCCGTTTCCAGCTGTTTAGTGACATTTGGGATGATATGTGATGAAAAATTCAAGAATTTAACCATTTCTTCCAAAAAAGGCTTATCTCCCTGTTTCCAGCGCTTTTCTGACACTTGGGCTGACATGTGATGAAAAAGTCAGAAATCTTAATCAATGCTTCCAAAAAAGGCTTATCTCCCCGTTTCCAGCTGTTTAGTGACATTTGGGATGATGTGTGATGAAAAATTCAAGAATTTAACCTTTTCTTCCAAAAAAAGGCAGATCTCCCTGTTTCCAGCGCTTTTCTGACACTGGAGCTGATATGTGATGAAAAAGTCAAAATGTTAACCATTGCTTCCAAAAAAGGCTTATCTCCCCGTTTCCAGCTGTTTAGTGACATTTGGGATGATTATGTGATGAAAAATTCAAGAATTTAACCATTTCTTCCAAAAAAGGCTTATCTCCCTGTTTCCAGCGCTTTTCTGACACTTGGGCTGACATGTGATGAAAAAGTCAGAAATCTTAATCAATGCTTCCAAAAAAGGCTTATCTCCCCGTTTCCAGCTGTTTAGTGACATTTGGGATGATGTGTGATGAAAAATTCAAGAATTTAACCTTTTCTTCCAAAAAAAGGCAGATCTCCCTGTTTCCAGCGCTTTTCTGACACTGGAGCTGATATGTGATGAAAAAGTCAAAATGTTAACCATTGCTTCCAAAAAAGGCTTATCTCCCCGTTTCCAGCTGTTTAGTGACATTTGGGATGATGTGTGATGAAAAATTCAAGAATTTAACCATTTCTTCCAAAAAAGGCTTATCTCCCTGTTTCCAGCGCTTTTCTGACACTTGGGCTGACATGTGATGAAAAAGTCAGAAATCTTAATCAATGCTTCCAAAAAAGGCTTATCTCCCCGTTTCCAGCTGTTTAGTGACATTTGGGATGATATGTGATGAAAAATTCAAGAATTTAACCATTTCTTCCAAAAAAGGCTTATCTCCCTGTTTCCAGCGCTTTTCTGACAATTGGGCTGACATGTGATGAAAAAGTCAGAAATCTTAATCAATGCTTCCAAAAAAGGCTTATCTCCCCGTTTCCAGCTGTTTAGTGACATTTGGGATGATGTGTGATGAAAAATTCAAGAATTTAACCATTTCTTCCAAAAAAGGCTTATCTCCCTGTTTCCAGCGCTTTTCTGACACTTGGGCTGACATGTGATGAAAAAGTCAGAAATCTTAATCAATGCTTCCAAAAAAGGCTTATCTCCCCGTTTCCAGCTGTTTAGTGACATTTGGGATGATGTGTGATGAAAAATTCAAGAATTTAACCATTTCTTCCAAAAAAGGCTTATCTCCCTGTTTCCAGCGCTTTTCTGACACTTGGGCTGACATGTGATGAAAAAGTCAGAAATCTTAATCAATACTTCCAAAAAAGGCTTATCTCCCCGTTTCCAGCTGTTTAGTGACATTTGGGATGATGTGTGAGGAAAAATTCAAGAATTTAACCATTTCTTCCAAAAAAGGCTTATCTCCCTGTTTCCAGCGCTTTTCTGACACTTGGGCTGACATGTGATGAAAAAGTCAGAAATCTTAATCAATGCTTCCAAAAAAGGCTTATCTCCCCGTTTCCAGCTGTTTAGTGACATTTGGGATGATGTGTGATGAAAAATTCAAGAATTTAACCTTTTCTTCCAAAAAAAGGCAGATCTCCCTGTTTCCAGCGCTTTTCCGACACTGGAGCTGATATGTGATGAAAAAATAAAAATGTTAACCATTGCTTCCAAAAAAGGCTTATCTCCCCGTTTCCAGCTGTTTAGTGACATTCGGGATGATGTGTGATGAAAAATTCAAAAATTTAACCTTTTCTTCCAAAAAAAGGCAGATCTCCCTGTTTCCAGCGCTTTTCTGACACTGGAGCTGATATGTGATGAAAAAGTCAAAATGTTAACCATTGCTTCCAAAAAAGGCTTATCTCCCCGTTTCCAGCGGTTTAGTGACATTTGGGATGATGTGTGATGAAAAATTCGAGAATTTAACCATTTCTTCCAAAAAAGGCTTATCTCCCTGTTTCCAGCGCTTTTCTGACACCTGGGCTGACATGTGATGAAAAAGTCATAAATCTTAATCAATGCTTCCAAAAAAGGCTTATCTCCCCGTTTCCAGCTGTTTAGTGACATTTGGGATGATGTGTGATGAAAAATTCAAGAATTTAACCTTTTCTTCCAGAAAAAGGCATATCTGCCTGTTTCCAGCGCTTTTCTGACACTGGAGCTGATATGTGATGAAAAAGTCAAAATGTTAACCATTGCTTCCAAAAAAGGCTTATCTCCCCGTTTCCAGCTGTTTAGTGACATTTGGATTGATGTGTGATGAAAAATTCAAGAATTTAACCTTTTCTTCCAAAAAAAGGCAGATCTCCCTGTTTCAAGCGCTTTTCTGACACTTGGGCTGATATGTGATGAAAAAGTCAGAAATCTTAATCAATGCTTCCAAAAAAGGCTTATCTCCCCGTTTCCAGCTGTTTAGTGACATTTGGGATGATGTGTGATGAAAAATTCGAGAATTTAACCATTTCTTCCAAAAAAGGCTTATCTCCCTGTTTCCAGCGCTTTTCTGACACCTGGGCTGACATGTGATGAAAAAGTCATAAATCTTAATCAATGCTTCCAAAAAAGGCTTATCTCCCCGTTTCCAGCTGTTTAGTGACATTTGGGATGATGTGTGATGAAAAATTCAAGAATTTAACCTTTTCTTCCAAAAAAAGGCAGATCTCCCTGTTTCCAGCGCTTTTCTGACACTTGGACTGACATGTGATGAAAAAGTCAGAAATCTTAATCAATGCTTCCAAAAAAGGCTTATATCCCCGTTTCCAGCTGTTTAGTGACATTTGGGATGATGTGTGATGAAAAATTCAAGAATTTAACCATTTCTTCCAAAAAAGGCTTATCTCCCTGTTTCCAGCGCTTTTCTGACACTTGGGCTGACATGTGATGAAAAAGTCAGAAATCTTAATCAATGCTTCCAAAAAAGGCTTATCTCCCCGTTTCCAGCTGTTTAGTGACATTTGGGATGATGTGTGATGAAACATTCAAGAATTTAACCTTTTCTTCCAAAAAAAGGCAGATCTCCCTGTTTCCAGCGCTTTTCTGACACTTGGGCTGACATGTGATGAAAAAGTCAGAAATCTTAATCAATGCTTCCAAAAAAGGCTTATCTCCCCGTGTCCAGCTGTTTAGTGACATTTGGGATGATGTGTGATGAAAAATTCAAGAATTTAACCTTTTCTTCCAAAAAAAGGCAGATCTCCCTGTTTCCTGCGCTTTTCTAACACTGGAGCTGATATCTGATGAAAAAGTCAAAATGTTAACCATTGCTTCCAAAAAAGGCTTATCTCCCCGTTTCCAGCTGTTTAGTGACATTTGGGATGATGTGTGATGAAAAATTCGAGAATTTAACCATTTCTTCCAAAAAAGGCTTATCTCCCTGTTTCCAGCGCTTTTCTGACACCTGGGCTGACATGTGATGAAAAAGTCAGAAATCTTAATCAATGCTTCCAAAAAAGGCTTATCTCCCCGTTTCCAGCTGTTTAGTGACATTTGGGATGATGTGTGATGAAAAATTCAAGAATTTAACCTTTTCTTCCAAAAAAAGGCATATCTGCCTGTTTCCAGCGCTTTTCTGACACTGGAGCTGATATGTGATGAAAAAGTCAAAATGTTAACCATTGCTTCCAAAAAAGGCTTATCTCCCCGTTTCCAGCTGTTTAGTGACATTCGGGATGATGTGTGATGAAAAATTCAAGAATTTAACCTTTTCTTCCAAAAAAAGGCAGATCTCCCTGTTTCCAGCGCTTTTCTGACACTGGAGCTGATATGTGATGAAAAAGTCAAAATGTTAACCATTGCTTCCAAAAAAGGCTTATCTCCCCGTTTCCAGCTGTTTAGTGACATTTGGGATGATGTGTGATGAAAAATTCGAGAATTTAACCATTTCTTCCAAAAAAGGCTTATCTCCCTGTTTCCAGCGCTTTTCTGACACCTGGGCTGACATGTGATGAAAAAGTCATAAATCTTAATCAATGCTTCCAAAAAAGGCTTATCTCCCCGTTTCCAGCTGTTTAGTGACATTTGGGATGATGTGTGATGAAAAATTCAAGAATTTAACCTTTTCTTCCAAAAAAAGGCATATCTGCCTGTTTCCAGCGCTTTTCTGACACTGGAGCTGATATGTGATGAAAAAGTCAAAATGTTAACCATTGCTTCCAAAAAAGGCTTATCTCCCCGTTTCCAGCTGTTTAGTGACATTTGGGATGATGTGTGATGAAAAATTCAAGAATTTAACCTTTTCTTCCAAAAAAAGGCAGATCTCCCTGTTTCAAGCGCTTTTCTGACACTTGGGCTGATATGTGATGAAAAAGTCAGAAATCTTAATCAATGCTTCCAAAAAAGGCTTATCTCCCCGTTTCCAGCTGTTTAGTGACATTTGGGATGATGTGTGATGAAAAATTCAAGAATTTAACCTTTTCTTCCAAAAAAAGGCAGATCTCCCTGTTTCCAGCGCTTTTCTGACACTGGAGCTGATATGTGATGAAAAAGTCAAAATGTTAACCATTGCTTCCAAAAAAGGCTTATCTCCCCGTTTCCAGCTGTTTAGTGACATTTGGGATGATGTGTGATGAAAAATTCGAGAATTTAACCATTTCTTCCAAAAAAGGCTTATCTCCCTGTTTCCAGCGCTTTTCTGACACCTGGGCTGACATGTGATGAAAAAGTCATAAATCTTAATCAATGCTTCCAAAAAAGGCTTATCTCCCCGTTTCCAGCTGTTTAGTGACATTTGGGATGATGTGTGATGAAAAATTCAAGAATTTAACCTTTTCTTCCAAAAAAAGGCAGATCTCCCTGTTTCCAGCGCTTTTCTGACACTGGAGCTGATATGTGATGAAAAAATAAAAATGTTAACCATTGCTTCCAAAAAAGGCTTATCTCCCCGTTTCCAGCTGTTTAGTGACATTCGGAATGATGTGTGATGAAAAATTCAAGAATTTAACCTTTTCTTCCAAAAAAAGGCAGATCTCCCTGTTTCCAGCGCTTTTCTGACACTGGAGCTGATATGTGATGAAAAAGTCAAAATGTTAACCATTGCTTCCAAAAAAGGCTTATCTCCCCGTTTCCAGCGGTTTAGTGACATTTGGGATGATGTGTGATGAAAAATTCGAGAATTTAACCATTTCTTCCAAAAAAGGCTTATCTCCCTGTTTCCAGCGCTTTTCTGACACCTGGGCTGACATGTGATGAAAAAGTCATAAATCTTAATCAATGCTTCCAAAAAAGGCTTATCTCCCCGTTTCCAGCTGTTTAGTGACATTTGGGATGATGTGTGATGAAAAATTCAAGAATTTAACCTTTTCTTCCAGAAAAAGGCATATCTGCCTGTTTCCAGCGCTTTTCTGACACTGGAGCTGATATGTGATGAAAAAGTCAAAATGTTAACCATTGCTTCCAAAAAAGGCTTATCTCCCCGTTTCCAGCTGTTTAGTGACATTTGGGATGATGTGTGATGAAAAATTCAAGAATTTAACCTTTTCTTCCAAAAAAAGGCAGATCTCCCTGTTTCAAGCGCTTTTCTGACACTTGGGCTGATATGTGATGAAAAAGTCAGAAATCTTAATCAATGCTTCCAAAAAAGGCTTATCTCCCCGTTTCCAGCTGTTTAGTGACATTTGGGATGATGTGTGATGAAAAATTCGAGAATTTAACCATTTCTTCCAAAAAAGGCTTATCTCCCTGTTTCCAGCGCTTTTCTGACACCTGGGCTGACATGTGATGAAAAAGTCATAAATCTTAATCAATGCTTCCAAAAAAGGCTTATCTCCCCGTTTCCAGCTGTTTAGTGACATTTGGGATGATGTGTGATGAAAAATTCAAGAATTTAACCTTTTCTTCCAAAAAAAGGCAGATCTCCCTGTTTCCAGCGCTTTTCTGACACTTGGACTGACATGTGATGAAAAAGTCAGAAATCTTAATCAATGCTTCCAAAAAAGGCTTATATCCCCGTTTCCAGCTGTTTAGTGACATTTGGGATGATGTGTGATGAAAAATTCAAGAATTTAACCATTTCTTCCAAAAAAGGCTTATCTCCCTGTTTCCAGCGCTTTTCTGACTCTTGGGCTGACATGTGATGAAAAAGTCAGAAATCTTAATCAATGCTTCCAAAAAAGGCTTATCTCCCCGTTTCCAGCTGTTTAGTGACATTTGGGATGATGTGTGATGAAACATTCAAGAATTTAACCTTTTCTTCCAAAAAAAGGCAGATCTCCCTGTTTCCAGCGCTTTTCTGACACTTGGGCTGACATGTGATGAAAAAGTCAGAAATCTTAATCAATGCTTCCAAAAAAGGCTTATCTCCCCGTGTCCAGCTGTTTAGTGACATTTGGGATGATGTGTGATGAAAAATTCAAGAATTTAACCTTTTCTTCCAAAAAAAGGCAGATCTCCCTGTTTCCAGCGCTTTTCTAACACTGGAGCTGATATGTGATGAAAAAGTCAAAATGTTAACCATTGCTTCCAAAAAAGGCTTATCTCCCCGTTTCCAGCTGTTTAGTGACATTTGGGATGATGTGTGATGAAAAATTCGAGAATTTAACCATTTCTTCCAAAAAAGGCTTATCTCCCTGTTTTCAGCGCTTTTCTGACACCTGGGCTGACATGTGATGAAAAAGTCAGAAATCTTAATCAATGCTTCCAAAAAAGGCTTATATCCCCGTTTCCAGCTGTTTAGTGACATTTGGGATGATGTGTGATGAAAAATTCAAGAATTTAACCATTTCTTCCAAAAAAGGCTTATCTCCCTGTTTCCAGCGCTTTTCTGACTCTTGGGCTGACATGTGATGAAAAAGTCAGAAATCTTAATCAATGCTTCCAAAAAAGGCTTATCTCCCCGTTTCCAGCTGTTTAGTGACATTTGGGATGATGTGTGATGAAACATTCAAGAATTTAACCTTTTCTTCCAAAAAAAGGCAGATCTCCCTGTTTCCAGCGCTTTTCTGACACTTGGGCTGACGTGATGAAAAAGTCAGAAATCTTAATCAATGCTTCCAAAAAAGGCTTATCTCCCCGTGTCCAGCTGTTTAGTGACATTTGGGATGATGTGTGATGAAAAATTCAAGAATTTAACCTTTTCTTCCAAAAAAAGGCAGATCTCCCTGTTTCCAGCGCTTTTCTAACACTGGAGCTGATATGTGATGAAAAAGTCAAAATGTTAACCATTGCTTCCAAAAAAGGCTTATCTCCCAGTTTCCAGCTGTTTAGTGACATTTGGGATGATGTGTGATGAAAAATTCGAGAATTTAACCATTTCTTCCAAAAAAGGCTTATCTCCCTGTTTCCAGCGCTTTTCTGACACCTGGGCTGACATGTGATGAAAAAGTCAGAAATCTTAATCAATGCTTCCAAAAAAGGCTTATCTCCCCGTTTCCAGCTGTTTAGTGACATTTGGGATGATGTGTGATGAAAAATTCAAGAATTTAACCTTTTCTTCCAAAAAAAGGCATATCTGCCTGTTTCCAGCGCTTTTCTGACACTGGAGCTGATATGTGATGAAAAAGTCAAAATGTTAACCATTGCTTCCAAAAAAGGCTTATCTCCCCGTTTCCAGCTGTTTAGTGACATTCGGGATGATGTGTGATGAAAAATTCAAGAATTTAACCTTTTCTTCCAAAAAAAGGCAGATCTCCCTGTTTCCAGCGCTTTTCTGACACTGGAGCTGATATGTTATGAAAAAGTCAAAATGTTAACCATTGCTTCCAAAAAAGGCTTATCTCCCCGTTTCCAGCTTTTTAGTGACATTTGGGATGATGTGTGATGAAAAATTCGAGAATTTAACCATTTCTTCCAAAAAAGGCTTATCTCCCTGTTTCCAGCGCTTTTCTGACACCTGGGCTGACATGTGATGAAAAAGTCAAAATGTTAACCATTGCTTCCAAAAAAGGCTTATCTCCCCGTTTCCAGCTGTTTAGTGACATTTGGGATGATGTGTGATGAAAAATTCAAGAATTTAACCTTTTCTTCCAAAAAAAGGCAGATCTCCCTGTTTCAAGCGCTTTTCTGACACTTGGGCTGATATGTGATGAAAAAGTCAGAAATCTTAATCAATGCTTCCAAAAAAGGCTTATCTCCCCGTTTCCAGCTGTTTAGTGACATTTGGGATGATGTGTGATGAAAAATTCGAGAATTTAACCATTTCTTCCAAAAAAGGCTTATCTCCCTGTTTCCAGCGCTTTTCTGACACCTGGGCTGACATGTGATGAAAAAGTCATAAATCTTAATCAATGCTTCCAAAAAAGGCTTATCTCCCCGTTTCCAGCTGTTTAGTGACATTTGGGATGATGTGTGATGAAAAATTCAAGAATTTAACCTTTTCTTCCAAAAAAAGGCAGATCTCCCTGTTTCCAGCGCTTTTCTGACACTTGGACTGACATGTGATGAAAAAGTCAGAAATCTTAATCAATGCTTCCAAAAAAGGCTTATATCCCCGTTTCCAGCTGTTTAGTGACATTTGGGATGATGTGTGATGAAAAATTCAAGAATTTAACCATTTCTTCCAAAAAAGGCTTATCTCCCTGTTTCCAGCGCTTTTCTGACTCTTGGGCTGACATGTGATGAAAAAGTCAGAAATCTTAATCAATGCTTCCAAAAAAGGCTTATCTCCCCGTTTCCAGCTGTTTAGTGACATTTGGGATGATGTGTGATGAAACATTCAAGAATTTAACCTTTTCTTCCAAAAAAAGGCAGATCTCCCTGTTTCCAGCGCTTTTCTGACACTTGGGCTGACATGTGATGAAAAAGTCAGAAATCTTAATCAATGCTTCCAAAAAAGGCTTATCTCCCCGTGTCCAGCTGTTTAGTGACATTTGGGATGATGTGTGATGAAAAATTCAAGAATTTAACCTTTTCTTCCAAAAAAAGGCAGATCTCCCTGTTTCCAGCGCTTTTCTAACACTGGAGCTGATATGTGATGAAAAAGTCAAAATGTTAACCATTGCTTCCAAAAAAGGCTTATCTCCCCGTTTCCAGCTGTTTAGTGACATTTGGGATGATGTGTGATGAAAAATTCGAGAATTTAACCATTTCTTCCAAAAAAGGCTTATCTCCCTGTTTTCAGCGCTTTTCTGACACCTGGGCTGACATGTGATGAAAAAGTCAGAAATCTTAATCAATGCTTCCAAAAAAGGCTTATATCCCCGTTTCCAGCTGTTTAGTGACATTTGGGATGATGTGTGATGAAAAATTCAAGAATTTAACCATTTCTTCCAAAAAAGGCTTATCTCCCTGTTTCCAGCGCTTTTCTGACTCTTGGGCTGACATGTGATGAAAAAGTCAGAAATCTTAATCAATGCTTCCAAAAAAGGCTTATCTCCCCGTTTCCAGCTGTTTAGTGACATTTGGGATGATGTGTGATGAAACATTCAAGAATTTAACCTTTTCTTCCAAAAAAAGGCAGATCTCCCTGTTTCCAGCGCTTTTCTGACACTTGGGCTGACATGTGATGAAAAAGTCAGAAATCTTAATCAATGCTTCCAAAAAAGGCTTATCTCCCCGTGTCCAGCTGTTTAGTGACATTTGGGATGATGTGTGATGAAAAATTCAAGAATTTAACCTTTTCTTCCAAAAAAAGGCAGATCTCCCTGTTTCCAGCGCTTTTCTAACACTGGAGCTGATATGTGATGAAAAAGTCAAAATGTTAACCATTGCTTCCAAAAAAGGCTTATCTCCCAGTTTCCAGCTGTTTAGTGACATTTGGGATGATGTGTGATGAAAAATTCGAGAATTTAACCATTTCTTCCAAAAAAGGCTTATCTCCCTGTTTCCAGCGCTTTTCTGACACCTGGGCTGACATGTGATGAAAAAGTCAGAAATCTTAATCAATGCTTCCAAAAAAGGCTTATCTCCCCGTTTCCAGCTGTTTAGTGACATTTGGGATGATGTGTGATGAAAAATTCAAGAATTTAACCTTTTCTTCCAAAAAAAGGCATATCTGCCTGTTTCCAGCGCTTTTCTGACACTGGAGCTGATATGTGATGAAAAAGTCAAAATGTTAACCATTGCTTCCAAAAAAGGCTTATCTCCCCGTTTCCAGCTGTTTAGTGACATTCGGGATGATGTGTGATGAAAAATTCAAGAATTTAACCTTTTCTTCCAAAAAAAGGCAGATCTCCCTGTTTCCAGCGCTTTTCTGACACTGGAGCTGATATGTTATGAAAAAGTCAAAATGTTAACCATTGCTTCCAAAAAAGGCTTATCTCCCCGTTTCCAGCTTTTTAGTGACATTTGGGATGATGTGTGATGAAAAATTCGAGAATTTAACCATTTCTTCCAAAAAAGGCTTATCTCCCTGTTTCCAGCGCTTTTCTGACACCTGGGCTGACATGTGATGAAAAAGTCATAAATCTTAATCAATGCTTCCAAAAAAGGCTTATCTCCCCGTTTCCAGCTGTTTAGTGACATTTGGGATGATGTGTGATGAAAAATTCAAGAATTTAACCTTTTCTTCCAAAAAAAGGCAGATCTCCCTGTTTCCAGCGCTTTTCTGACACTGGAGCTGATATGTGATGAAAAAGTCAAAATGTTAACCATTGCTTCCAAAAAAGGCTTATCTCCCCGTTTCCAGCTGTTTAGTGACATTTGGGATGATGTGTGATGAAAAATTCGAGAATTTAACCATTTCTTCCAAAAAAGGCTTATCTCCCTGTTTCCAGCGCTTTTCTGACACCTGGGCTGACATGTGATGAAAAAGTCATAAATCTTAATCAATGCTTCCAAAAAAGGCTTATCTCCCCGTTTCCAGCTGTTTAGTGACATTTGGGATGATGTGTGATGAAAAATTCAAGAATTTAACCTTTTCTTCCAAAAAAAGGCATATCTGCCTGTTTCCAGCGCTTTTCTGACACTGGAGCTGATATGTGATGAAAAAGTCAAAATGTTAACCATTGCTTCCAAAAAAGGCTTATCTCCCCGTTTCCAGCTGTTTAGTGACATTTGGGATGATGTGTGATGAAAAATTCAAGAATTTAACCTTTTCTTCCAAAAAAAGGCAGATCTCCCTGTTTCAAGCGCTTTTCTGACACTTGGGCTGATATGTGATGAAAAAGTCAGAAATCTTAATCAATGCTTCCAAAAAAGGCTTATCTCCCCGTTTCCAGCTGTTTAGTGACATTTGGGATGATGTGTGATGAAAAATTCAAGAATTTAACCTTTTCTTCCAAAAAAAGGCAGATCTCCCTGTTTCCAGCGCTTTTCTGACACTGGAGCTGATATGTGATGAAAAAGTCAAAATGTTAACCATTGCTTCCAAAAAAGGCTTATCTCCCCGTTTCCAGCTGTTTAGTGACATTTGGGATGATGTGTGATGAAAAATTCGAGAATTTAACCATTTCTTCCAAAAAAGGCTTATCTCCCTGTTTCCAGCGCTTTTCTGACACCTGGGCTGACATGTGATGAAAAAGTCATAAATCTTAATCAATGCTTCCAAAAAAGGCTTATCTCCCCGTTTCCAGCTGTTTAGTGACATTTGGGATGATGTGTGATGAAAAATTCAAGAATTTAACCTTTTCTTCCAAAAAAAGGCAGATCTCCCTGTTTCCAGCGCTTTTCTGACACTGGAGCTGATATGTGATGAAAAAATAAAAATGTTAACCATTGCTTCCAAAAAAGGCTTATCTCCCCGTTTCCAGCTGTTTAGTGACATTCGGAATGATGTGTGATGAAAAATTCAAGAATTTAACCTTTTCTTCCAAAAAAAGGCAGATCTCCCTGTTTCCAGCGCTTTTCTGACACTGGAGCTGATATGTGATGAAAAAGTCAAAATGTTAACCATTGCTTCCAAAAAAGGCTTATCTCCCCGTTTCCAGCGGTTTAGTGACATTTGGGATGATGTGTGATGAAAAATTCGAGAATTTAACCATTTCTTCCAAAAAAGGCTTATCTCCCTGTTTCCAGCGCTTTTCTGACACCTGGGCTGACATGTGATGAAAAAGTCATAAATCTTAATCAATGCTTCCAAAAAAGGCTTATCTCCCCGTTTCCAGCTGTTTAGTGACATTTGGGATGATGTGTGATGAAAAATTCAAGAATTTAACCTTTTCTTCCAGAAAAAGGCATATCTGCCTGTTTCCAGCGCTTTTCTGACACTGGAGCTGATATGTGATGAAAAAGTCAAAATGTTAACCATTGCTTCCAAAAAAGGCTTATCTCCCCGTTTCCAGCTGTTTAGTGACATTTGGGATGATGTGTGATGAAAAATTCAAGAATTTAACCTTTTCTTCCAAAAAAAGGCAGATCTCCCTGTTTCAAGCGCTTTTCTGACACTTGGGCTGATATGTGATGAAAAAGTCAGAAATCTTAATCAATGCTTCCAAAAAAGGCTTATCTCCCCGTTTCCAGCTGTTTAGTGACATTTGGGATGATGTGTGATGAAAAATTCGAGAATTTAACCATTTCTTCCAAAAAAGGCTTATCTCCCTGTTTCCAGCGCTTTTCTGACACCTGGGCTGACATGTGATGAAAAAGTCATAAATCTTAATCAATGCTTCCAAAAAAGGCTTATCTCCCCGTTTCCAGCTGTTTAGTGACATTTGGGATGATGTGTGATGAAAAATTCAAGAATTTAACCTTTTCTTCCAAAAAAAGGCAGATCTCCCTGTTTCCAGCGCTTTTCTGACACTTGGACTGACATGTGATGAAAAAGTCAGAAATCTTAATCAATGCTTCCAAAAAAGGCTTATATCCCCGTTTCCAGCTGTTTAGTGACATTTGGGATGATGTGTGATGAAAAATTCAAGAATTTAACCATTTCTTCCAAAAAAGGCTTATCTCCCTGTTTCCAGCGCTTTTCTGACTCTTGGGCTGACATGTGATGAAAAAGTCAGAAATCTTAATCAATGCTTCCAAAAAAGGCTTATCTCCCCGTTTCCAGCTGTTTAGTGACATTTGGGATGATGTGTGATGAAACATTCAAGAATTTAACCTTTTCTTCCAAAAAAAGGCAGATCTCCCTGTTTCCAGCGCTTTTCTGACACTTGGGCTGACATGTGATGAAAAAGTCAGAAATCTTAATCAATGCTTCCAAAAAAGGCTTATCTCCCCGTGTCCAGCTGTTTAGTGACATTTGGGATGATGTGTGATGAAAAATTCAAGAATTTAACCTTTTCTTCCAAAAAAAGGCAGATCTCCCTGTTTCCAGCGCTTTTCTAACACTGGAGCTGATATGTGATGAAAAAGTCAAAATGTTAACCATTGCTTCCAAAAAAGGCTTATCTCCCCGTTTCCAGCTGTTTAGTGACATTTGGGATGATGTGTGATGAAAAATTCGAGAATTTAACCATTTCTTCCAAAAAAGGCTTATCTCCCTGTTTTCAGCGCTTTTCTGACACCTGGGCTGACATGTGATGAAAAAGTCAGAAATCTTAATCAATGCTTCCAAAAAAGGCTTATATCCCCGTTTCCAGCTGTTTAGTGACATTTGGGATGATGTGTGATGAAAAATTCAAGAATTTAACCATTTCTTCCAAAAAAGGCTTATCTCCCTGTTTCCAGCGCTTTTCTGACTCTTGGGCTGACATGTGATGAAAAAGTCAGAAATCTTAATCAATGCTTCCAAAAAAGGCTTATCTCCCCGTTTCCAGCTGTTTAGTGACATTTGGGATGATGTGTGATGAAACATTCAAGAATTTAACCTTTTCTTCCAAAAAAAGGCAGATCTCCCTGTTTCCAGCGCTTTTCTGACACTTGGGCTGACGTGATGAAAAAGTCAGAAATCTTAATCAATGCTTCCAAAAAAGGCTTATCTCCCCGTGTCCAGCTGTTTAGTGACATTTGGGATGATGTGTGATGAAAAATTCAAGAATTTAACCTTTTCTTCCAAAAAAAGGCAGATCTCCCTGTTTCCAGCGCTTTTCTAACACTGGAGCTGATATGTGATGAAAAAGTCAAAATGTTAACCATTGCTTCCAAAAAAGGCTTATCTCCCAGTTTCCAGCTGTTTAGTGACATTTGGGATGATGTGTGATGAAAAATTCGAGAATTTAACCATTTCTTCCAAAAAAGGCTTATCTCCCTGTTTCCAGCGCTTTTCTGACACCTGGGCTGACATGTGATGAAAAAGTCAGAAATCTTAATCAATGCTTCCAAAAAAGGCTTATCTCCCCGTTTCCAGCTGTTTAGTGACATTTGGGATGATGTGTGATGAAAAATTCAAGAATTTAACCTTTTCTTCCAAAAAAAGGCATATCTGCCTGTTTCCAGCGCTTTTCTGACACTGGAGCTGATATGTGATGAAAAAGTCAAAATGTTAACCATTGCTTCCAAAAAAGGCTTATCTCCCCGTTTCCAGCTGTTTAGTGACATTCGGGATGATGTGTGATGAAAAATTCAAGAATTTAACCTTTTCTTCCAAAAAAAGGCAGATCTCCCTGTTTCCAGCGCTTTTCTGACACTGGAGCTGATATGTTATGAAAAAGTCAAAATGTTAACCATTGCTTCCAAAAAAGGCTTATCTCCCCGTTTCCAGCTTTTTAGTGACATTTGGGATGATGTGTGATGAAAAATTCGAGAATTTAACCATTTCTTCCAAAAAAGGCTTATCTCCCTGTTTCCAGCGCTTTTCTGACACCTGGGCTGACATGTGATGAAAAAGTCAAAATGTTAACCATTGCTTCCAAAAAAGGCTTATCTCCCCGTTTCCAGCTGTTTAGTGACATTTGGGATGATGTGTGATGAAAAATTCAAGAATTTAACCTTTTCTTCCAAAAAAAGGCAGATCTCCCTGTTTCAAGCGCTTTTCTGACACTTGGGCTGATATGTGATGAAAAAGTCAGAAATCTTAATCAATGCTTCCAAAAAAGGCTTATCTCCCCGTTTCCAGCTGTTTAGTGACATTTGGGATGATGTGTGATGAAAAATTCGAGAATTTAACCATTTCTTCCAAAAAAGGCTTATCTCCCTGTTTCCAGCGCTTTTCTGACACCTGGGCTGACATGTGATGAAAAAGTCATAAATCTTAATCAATGCTTCCAAAAAAGGCTTATCTCCCCGTTTCCAGCTGTTTAGTGACATTTGGGATGATGTGTGATGAAAAATTCAAGAATTTAACCTTTTCTTCCAAAAAAAGGCAGATCTCCCTGTTTCCAGCGCTTTTCTGACACTTGGACTGACATGTGATGAAAAAGTCAGAAATCTTAATCAATGCTTCCAAAAAAGGCTTATATCCCCGTTTCCAGCTGTTTAGTGACATTTGGGATGATGTGTGATGAAAAATTCAAGAATTTAACCATTTCTTCCAAAAAAGGCTTATCTCCCTGTTTCCAGCGCTTTTCTGACTCTTGGGCTGACATGTGATGAAAAAGTCAGAAATCTTAATCAATGCTTCCAAAAAAGGCTTATCTCCCCGTTTCCAGCTGTTTAGTGACATTTGGGATGATGTGTGATGAAACATTCAAGAATTTAACCTTTTCTTCCAAAAAAAGGCAGATCTCCCTGTTTCCAGCGCTTTTCTGACACTTGGGCTGACATGTGATGAAAAAGTCAGAAATCTTAATCAATGCTTCCAAAAAAGGCTTATCTCCCCGTGTCCAGCTGTTTAGTGACATTTGGGATGATGTGTGATGAAAAATTCAAGAATTTAACCTTTTCTTCCAAAAAAAGGCAGATCTCCCTGTTTCCAGCGCTTTTCTAACACTGGAGCTGATATGTGATGAAAAAGTCAAAATGTTAACCATTGCTTCCAAAAAAGGCTTATCTCCCCGTTTCCAGCTGTTTAGTGACATTTGGGATGATGTGTGATGAAAAATTCGAGAATTTAACCATTTCTTCCAAAAAAGGCTTATCTCCCTGTTTTCAGCGCTTTTCTGACACCTGGGCTGACATGTGATGAAAAAGTCAGAAATCTTAATCAATGCTTCCAAAAAAGGCTTATATCCCCGTTTCCAGCTGTTTAGTGACATTTGGGATGATGTGTGATGAAAAATTCAAGAATTTAACCATTTCTTCCAAAAAAGGCTTATCTCCCTGTTTCCAGCGCTTTTCTGACTCTTGGGCTGACATGTGATGAAAAAGTCAGAAATCTTAATCAATGCTTCCAAAAAAGGCTTATCTCCCCGTTTCCAGCTGTTTAGTGACATTTGGGATGATGTGTGATGAAACATTCAAGAATTTAACCTTTTCTTCCAAAAAAAGACAGATCTCCCTGTTTCCAGCGCTTTTCTGACACTTGGGCTGACATGTGATGAAAAAGTCAGAAATCTTAATCAATGCTTCCAAAAAAGGCTTATCTCCCCGTGTCCAGCTGTTTAGTGACATTTGGGATGATGTGTGATGAAAAATTCAAGAATTTAACCTTTTCTTCCAAAAAAAGGCAGATCTCCCTGTTTCCAGCGCTTTTCTAACACTGGAGCTGATATGTGATGAAAAAGTCAAAATGTTAACCATTGCTTCCAAAAAAGGCTTATCTCCCAGTTTCCAGCTGTTTAGTGACATTTGGGATGATGTGTGATGAAAAATTCGAGAATTTAACCATTTCTTCCAAAAAAGGCTTATCTCCCTGTTTCCAGCGCTTTTCTGACACCTGGGCTGACATGTGATGAAAAAGTCAGAAATCTTAATCAATGCTTCCAAAAAAGGCTTATCTCCCCGTTTCCAGCTGTTTAGTGACATTTGGGATGATGTGTGATGAAAAATTCAAGAATTTAACCTTTTCTTCCAAAAAAAGGCATATCTGCCTGTTTCCAGCGCTTTTCTGACACTGGAGCTGATATGTGATGAAAAAGTCAAAATGTTAACCATTGCTTCCAAAAAAGGCTTATCTCCCCGTTTCCAGCTGTTTAGTGACATTCGGGATGATGTGTGATGAAAAATTCAAGAATTTAACCTTTTCTTCCAAAAAAAGGCAGATCTCCCTGTTTCCAGCGCTTTTCTGACACTGGAGCTGATATGTTATGAAAAAGTCAAAATGTTAACCATTGCTTCCAAAAAAGGCTTATCTCCCCGTTTCCAGCTTTTTAGTGACATTTGGGATGATGTGTGATGAAAAATTCGAGAATTTAACCATTTCTTCCAAAAAAGGCTTATCTCCCTGTTTCCAGCGCTTTTCTGACACCTGGGCTGACATGTGATGAAAAAGTCATAAATCTTAATCAATGCTTCCAAAAAAGGCTTATCTCCCCGTTTCCAGCTGTTTAGTGACATTTGGGATGATGTGTGATGAAAAATTCAAGAATTTAACCTTTTCTTCCAAAAAAAGGCAGATCTCCCTGTTTCCAGCGCTTTTCTGACACTGGAGCTGATATGTGATGAAAAAGTCAAAATGTTAACCATTGCTTCCAAAAAAGGCTTATCTCCCCGTTTCCAGCTGTTTAGTGACATTTGGGATGATGTGTGAAAAAAAAATTCGAGAATTTAACCATTTCTTCCAAAAAAGGCTTATCTCCCTGTTTCCAGCGCTTTTCTGACACCTGGGCTGACATGTGATGAAAAAGTCATAAATCTTAATCAATGCTTCCAAAAAAGGCTTATCTCCCCGTTTCCAGCTGTTTAGTGACATTTGGGATGATGTGTGATGAAAAATTCAAGAATTTAACCTTTTCTTCCAAAAAAAGGCATATCTGCCTGTTTCCAGCGCTTTTCTGACACTGGAGCTAATATGTGATGAAAAAGTCAAAATGTTAACCATTGCTTCCAAAAAAGGCTTATCTCCCCGTTTCCAGCTGTTTAGTGACATTTGGGATGATGTGTGATGAAAAATTCAAGAATTTAACCTTTTCTTCCAAAAAAAGGCAGATCTCCCTGTTTCAAGCGCTTTTCTGACACTTGGGCTGATATGTGATGAAAAAAACAGAAATCTTAATCAATGCTTCCAAAAAAGGCTTATCTCCCCGTTTCCAGCTGTTTAGTGACATTTGGGATGATGTGTGATGAAAAATTCAAGAATTTAACCTTTTCTTCCAAAAAAAGGCAGATCTCCCTGTTTCCAGCGCTTTTCTGACACTGGAGCTGATATGTGATGAAAAAGTCAAAATGTTAACCATTGCTTCCAAAAAAGGCTTATCTCCCCGTTTCTAGCTGTTTAGTGACATTTGGGATGATGTGTGATGAAAAATTCGAGAATTTAACCATTTCTTCCAAAAAAGGCTTATCTCCCTGTTTCCAGCGCTTTTCTGACACCTGGGCTGACATGTGATGAAAAAGTCATAAATCTTAATCAATGCTTCCAAAAAAGGCTTATCTCCCCGTTTCCAGCTGTTTAGTGACATTTGGGATGATGTGTGATGAAAAATTCAAGAATTTAACCTTTTCTTCCAAAAAAAGGCAGATCTCCCTGTTTCCAGCGCTTTTCTGACACTGGAGCTGATATGTGATGAAAAAGTCAAAATGTTAACCATTGCTTCCAAAAAAGGCTTATCTCCCCGTTTCCAGCTGTTTAGTGACATTTGGGATGATGTGTGATGAAAAATTCGAGAATTTAACCATTTCTTCCAAAAAAGGCTTATCTCCCTGTTTCCAGCGCTTTTCTGACACCTGGGCTGACATGTGATGAAAAAGTCATAAATCTTAATCAATGCTTCCAAAAAAGGCTTATCTCCCCGTTTCCAGCTGTTTAGTGACATTTGGGATGATGTGTGATGAAAAATTCAAGAATTTAACCTTTTCTTCCAAAAAAAGGCAGATCTCCCTGTTTCCAGCGCTTTTCTGACACTTGGACTGACATGTGATGAAAAAGTCAGAAATCTTAATCAATGCTTCCAAAAAAGGCTTATCTCCCCGTTTCCAGCTGTTTAGTGACATTTGGGATGATGTGTGATGAAAAATTCAAGAATTTAACCATTTCTTCCAAAAAAGGCTTATCTCCCTGTTTCCAGCGCTTTTCTGACACTTGGGCTGACATGTGATGAAAAAGTCAGAAATCTTAATCAATGCTTCCAAAAAAGGCTTATCTCCCCTTTTCCAGCTGTTTAGTGACATTTGGGATGATGTGTGATGAAAAATTCGAGAATTTAACCATTTCTTCCAAAAAAGGCTTATCTCCCTGTTTCCAGCGCTTTTCTGACACCTGGGCTGACATGTGATTATAAAGTCATAAATCTTAATCAATGCTTCCAAAAAAGGCTTATCTCCCCGTTTCCAGCTGTTTAGTGATATTTGGGATGATGTGTGATGAAAAATTCAAGAATTTAACCTTTTCTTCCAAAAAAAGGCATATCTGCCTGTTTCCAGCGCTTTTCTGACACTGGAGCTGATATGTGATGAAAAAGTCAAAATGTTAACCATTGCTTCCAAAAAAGGCTTATCTCCCCGTTTCCAGCTGTTTAGTGACATTTGGGATGATGTGTGATGAAAAATTCAAGAATTTAACCTTTTCTTCCAAAAAAAGGCAGATCTCCCTGTTTCCAGCGCTTTTCTGACACCTGGGCTGACATGTGATGAAAAAGTCATAAATCTTAATCAATGCTTCCAAAAAAGGCTTATCTCCCCGTTTCCAGCTGTTTAGTGACATTTGGGATGATGTGTGATGAAAAATTCAAGAATTTAACCTTTTCTTCCAAAAAAAGGCAGATCTCCCTGTTTCCAGCGCTTTTCTGACACTGGAGCTGATATGTGATGAAAAAGTCAAAATGTTAACCATTGCTTCCAAAAAAGGCTTATCTCCCCGTTTCCAGCTGTTTAGTGACATTTGGGATGATGTGTGATGAAAAATTCAAGAATTTAACCTTTTCTTCCAAAAAAAGGCATATCTGCCTGTTTCCAGCGCTTTTCTGACACTGGAGCTGATATGTGATGAAAAAGTCAAAATGTTAACCATTGCTTCCAAAAAAGGCTTATCTCCCCGTTTCCAGCTGTTTAGTGACATTTGGGATGATGTGTGATGAAAAATTCAAGAATTTAACCTTTTCTTCCAAAAAAAGGCAGATCTCCCTGTTTCAAGCGCTTTTCTGACACTTGGGCTGATATGTGATGAAAAAGTCAGAAATCTTAATCAATGCTTCCAAAAAAGGCTTATCTCCCCGTTTCCAGCTGTTTAGTGACATTTGGGATGATGTGTGATGAAAAATTCAAGAATTTAACCTTTTCTTCCAAAAAAAGGCAGATCTCCCTGTTTCCAGCGCTTTTCTGACACTGGAGCTGATATGTGATGAAAAAGTCAAAATGTTAACCATTGCTTCCAAAAAAGGCTTATCTCCCCGTTTCCAGCTGTTTAGTGACATTTGGGATGATGTGTGATGAAAAATTCGAGAATTTAACCATTTCTTCAAAAAAAGGCTTATCTCCCTGTTTCCAGCGCTTTTCTGACACCTGGGCTGACATGTGATGAAAAAGTCAGAAATCTTAATCAATGCTTCCAAAAAAGGCTTATCTCCCCGTTTCCAGCTGTTTAGTGACATTTGGGATGATGTGTGATGAAAAATTCAAGAATTTAACCTTTTCTTCCAAAAAAAGGCATATCTGCCTGTTTCCAGCGCTTTTCTGACACTGGAGCTGATATGTGATGAAAAAGTCAAAATGTTAACCATTGCTTCCAAAAAAGGCTTATCTCCCCGTTTCCAGCTGTTTAGTGACATTCGGGATGATGTGTGATGAAAAATTCAAGAATTTAACCTTTTCTTCCAAAAAAAGGCAGATCTCCCTGTTTCCAGCGCTTTTCTGACACTGGAGCTGATATGTTATGAAAAAGTCAAAATGTTAACCATTGCTTCCAAAAAAGGCTTATCTCCCCGTTTCCAGCTGTTTAGTGACATTTGGGATGATGTGTGATGAAAAATTCGAGAATTTAACCATTTCTTCCAAAAAAGGCTTATCTCCCTGTTTCCAGCGCTTTTCTGACACCTGGGCTGACATGTGATGAAAAAGTCATAAATCTTAATCAATGCTTCCAAAAAAGGCTTATCTCCCCGTTTCCAGCTGTTTAGTGACATTTGGGATGATGTGTGATGAAAAATTCAAGAATTTAACCTTTTCTTCCAAAAAAAGGCAGATCTCCCTGTTTCCAGCGCTTTTCTGACACTGGAGCTGATATGTGATGAAAAAATAAAAATGTTAACCATTGCTTCCAAAAAAGGCTTATCTCCCCGTTTCCAGCTGTTTAGTGACATTCGGGATGATGTGTGATGAAAAATTCAAGAATTTAACCTTTTCTTCCAAAAAAAGGCAGATCTCCCTGTTTCCAGCGCTTTTCTGACACTGGAGCTGATATGTGATGAAAAAGTCAAAATGTTAACCATTGCTTCCAAAAAAGGCTTATCTCCCCGTTTCCAGCTGTTTAGTGACATTTGGGATGATGTGTGATGAAAAATTCGAGAATTTAACCATTTCTTCCAAAAAAGGCTTATCTCCCTGTTTCCAGCGCTTTTCTGACACCTGGGCTGACATGTGATGAAAAAGTCATAAATCTTAATCAATGCTTCCAAAAAAGGCTTATCTCCCCGTTTCCAGCTGTTTAGTGACATTTGGGATGATGTGTGATGAAAAATTCAAGAATTTAACCTTTTCTTCCAAAAAAAGGCATATCTGCCTGTTTCCAGCGCTTTTCTGACACTGGAGCTGATATGTGATGAAAAAGTCAAAATGTTAACCATTACTTCCAAAAAAGGCTTATCTCCCCGTTTCCAGCTGTTTAGTGACATTTGGGATGATGTGTGATGAAAAATTCAAGAATTTAACCTTTTCTTCCAAAAAAAGGCAGATCTCCCTGTTTCAAGCGCTTTTCTGACACTTGGGCTGATATGTGATGAAAAAGTCAGAAATCTTAATCAATGCTTCCAAAAAAGGCTTATCTCCCCGTTTCCAGCTGTTTAGTGACATTTGGGATGATGTGTGATGAAAAATTCAAGAATTTAACCTTTTCTTCCAAAAAAAGGCAGATCTCCCTGTTTCCAGCGCTTTTCTGACACTGGAGCTGATATGTGATGAAAAAGTCAAAATGTTAACCATTGCTTCCAAAAAAGGCTTATCTCCCCGTTTCCAGCTGTTTAGTGACATTTGGAACATGTGTGATGAAAAATTCAAGAATTTAACCTTTTCTTCCAAAAAAAGGCAGATCTCCCTGTTTCCAGCGCTTTTCTGACACTTGGACTGACATGTGATGAAAAAGTCAGAAATCTTAATCAATGCTTCCAAAAAAGGCTTATATCCCCGTTTCCAGCTGTTTAGTGACATTTGGGATGATGTGTGATGAAAAATTCAAGAATTTAACCATTTCTTCCAAAAAAGGCTTATCTCCCTGTTTCCAGCGCTTTTCTGACTCTTGGGCTGACATGTGATGAAAAAGTCAGAAATCTTAATCAATGCTTCCAAAAAAGGCTTATCTCCCCGTTTCCAGCTGTTTAGTGACATTTGGGATGATGTGTGATGAAACATTCAAGAATTTAACCTTTTCTTCCAAAAAAAGGCAGATCTCCCTGTTTCCAGCGCTTTTCTGACACTTGGGCTGACATGTGATGAAAAAGTCAGAAATCTTAATCAATGCTTCCAAAAAAGGCTTATCTCCCCGTGTCCAGCTGTTTAGTGACATTTGGGATGATGTGTGATGAAAAATTCAAGAATTTAACCTTTTCTTCCAAAAAAAGGCAGATCTCCCTGTTTCCAGCGCTTTTCTAACACTGGAGCTGATATGTGATGAAAAAGTCAAAATGTTAACCATTGCTTCCAAAAAAGGCTTATCTCCCCGTTTCCAGCTGTTTAGTGACATTTGGGATGATGTGTGATGAAAAATTCGAGAATTTAACCATTTCTTCCAAAAAAGGCTTATCTCCCTGTTTTCAGCGCTTTTCTGACACCTGGGCTGACATGTGATGAAAAAGTCAGAAATCTTAATCAATGCTTCCAAAAAAGGCTTATATCCCCGTTTCCAGCTGTTTAGTGACATTTGGGATGATGTGTGATGAAAAATTCAAGAATTTAACCATTTCTTCCAAAAAAGGCTTATCTCCCTGTTTCCAGCGCTTTTCTGACTCTTGGGCTGACATGTGATGAAAAAGTCAGAAATCTTAATCAATGCTTCCAAAAAAGGCTTATCTCCCCGTTTCCAGCTGTTTAGTGACATTTGGGATGATGTGTGATGAAACATTCAAGAATTTAACCTTTTCTTCCAAAAAAAGACAGATCTCCCTGTTTCCAGCGCTTTTCTGACACTTGGGCTGACATGTGATGAAAAAGTCAGAAATCTTAATCAATGCTTCCAAAAAAGGCTTATCTCCCCGTGTCCAGCTGTTTAGTGACATTTGGGATGATGTGTGATGAAAAATTCAAGAATTTAACCTTTTCTTCCAAAAAAAGGCAGATCTCCCTGTTTCCAGCGCTTTTCTAACACTGGAGCTGATATGTGATGAAAAAGTCAAAATGTTAACCATTGCTTCCAAAAAAGGCTTATCTCCCAGTTTCCAGCTGTTTAGTGACATTTGGGATGATGTGTGATGAAAAATTCGAGAATTTAACCATTTCTTCCAAAAAAGGCTTATCTCCCTGTTTCCAGCGCTTTTCTGACACCTGGGCTGACATGTGATGAAAAAGTCAGAAATCTTAATCAATGCTTCCAAAAAAGGCTTATCTCCCCGTTTCCAGCTGTTTAGTGACATTTGGGATGATGTGTGATGAAAAATTCAAGAATTTAACCTTTTCTTCCAAAAAAAGGCATATCTGCCTGTTTCCAGCGCTTTTCTGACACTGGAGCTGATATGTGATGAAAAAGTCAAAATGTTAACCATTGCTTCCAAAAAAGGCTTATCTCCCCGTTTCCAGCTGTTTAGTGACATTCGGGATGATGTGTGATGAAAAATTCAAGAATTTAACCTTTTCTTCCAAAAAAAGGCAGATCTCCCTGTTTCCAGCGCTTTTCTGACACTGGAGCTGATATGTTATGAAAAAGTCAAAATGTTAACCATTGCTTCCAAAAAAGGCTTATCTCCCCGTTTCCAGCTTTTTAGTGACATTTGGGATGATGTGTGATGAAAAATTCGAGAATTTAACCATTTCTTCCAAAAAAGGCTTATCTCCCTGTTTCCAGCGCTTTTCTGACACCTGGGCTGACATGTGATGAAAAAGTCATAAATCTTAATCAATGCTTCCAAAAAAGGCTTATCTCCCCGTTTCCAGCTGTTTAGTGACATTTGGGATGATGTGTGATGAAAAATTCAAGAATTTAACCTTTTCTTCCAAAAAAAGGCAGATCTCCCTGTTTCCAGCGCTTTTCTGACACTGGAGCTGATATGTGATGAAAAAGTCAAAATGTTAACCATTGCTTCCAAAAAAGGCTTATCTCCCCGTTTCCAGCTGTTTAGTGACATTTGGGATGATGTGTGAAAAAAAAATTCGAGAATTTAACCATTTCTTCCAAAAAAGGCTTATCTCCCTGTTTCCAGCGCTTTTCTGACACCTGGGCTGACATGTGATGAAAAAGTCATAAATCTTAATCAATGCTTCCAAAAAAGGCTTATCTCCCCGTTTCCAGCTGTTTAGTGACATTTGGGATGATGTGTGATGAAAAATTCAAGAATTTAACCTTTTCTTCCAAAAAAAGGCATATCTGCCTGTTTCCAGCGCTTTTCTGACACTGGAGCTAATATGTGATGAAAAAGTCAAAATGTTAACCATTGCTTCCAAAAAAGGCTTATCTCCCCGTTTCCAGCTGTTTAGTGACATTTGGGATGATGTGTGATGAAAAATTCAAGAATTTAACCTTTTCTTCCAAAAAAAGGCAGATCTCCCTGTTTCAAGCGCTTTTCTGACACTTGGGCTGATATGTGATGAAAAAAACAGAAATCTTAATCAATGCTTCCAAAAAAGGCTTATCTCCCCGTTTCCAGCTGTTTAGTGACATTTGGGATGATGTGTGATGAAAAATTCAAGAATTTAACCTTTTCTTCCAAAAAAAGGCAGATCTCCCTGTTTCCAGCGCTTTTCTGACACTGGAGCTGATATGTGATGAAAAAGTCAAAATGTTAACCATTGCTTCCAAAAAAGGCTTATCTCCCCGTTTCTAGCTGTTTAGTGACATTTGGGATGATGTGTGATGAAAAATTCGAGAATTTAACCATTTCTTCCAAAAAAGGCTTATCTCCCTGTTTCCAGCGCTTTTCTGACACCTGGGCTGACATGTGATGAAAAAGTCATAAATCTTAATCAATGCTTCCAAAAAAGGCTTATCTCCCCGTTTCCAGCTGTTTAGTGACATTTGGGATGATGTGTGATGAAAAATTCAAGAATTTAACCTTTTCTTCCAAAAAAAGGCAGATCTCCCTGTTTCCAGCGCTTTTCTGACACTGGAGCTGATATGTGATGAAAAAGTCAAAATGTTAACCATTGCTTCCAAAAAAGGCTTATCTCCCCGTTTCCAGCTGTTTAGTGACATTTGGGATGATGTGTGATGAAAAATTCGAGAATTTAACCATTTCTTCCAAAAAAGGCTTATCTCCCTGTTTCCAGCGCTTTTCTGACACCTGGGCTGACATGTGATGAAAAAGTCATAAATCTTAATCAATGCTTCCAAAAAAGGCTTATCTCCCCGTTTCCAGCTGTTTAGTGACATTTGGGATGATGTGTGATGAAAAATTCAAGAATTTAACCTTTTCTTCCAAAAAAAGGCAGATCTCCCTGTTTCCAGCGCTTTTCTGACACTTGGACTGACATGTGATGAAAAAGTCAGAAATCTTAATCAATGCTTCCAAAAAAGGCTTATCTCCCCGTTTCCAGCTGTTTAGTGACATTTGGGATGATGTGTGATGAAAAATTCAAGAATTTAACCATTTCTTCCAAAAAAGGCTTATCTCCCTGTTTCCAGCGCTTTTCTGACACTTGGGCTGACATGTGATGAAAAAGTCAGAAATCTTAATCAATGCTTCCAAAAAAGGCTTATCTCCCCTTTTCCAGCTGTTTAGTGACATTTGGGATGATGTGTGATGAAAAATTCGAGAATTTAACCATTTCTTCCAAAAAAGGCTTATCTCCCTGTTTCCAGCGCTTTTCTGACACCTGGGCTGACATGTGATTATAAAGTCATAAATCTTAATCAATGCTTCCAAAAAAGGCTTATCTCCCCGTTTCCAGCTGTTTAGTGATATTTGGGATGATGTGTGATGAAAAATTCAAGAATTTAACCTTTTCTTCCAAAAAAAGGCATATCTGCCTGTTTCCAGCGCTTTTCTGACACTGGAGCTGATATGTGATGAAAAAGTCAAAATGTTAACCATTGCTTCCAAAAAAGGCTTATCTCCCCGTTTCCAGCTGTTTAGTGACATTTGGGATGATGTGTGATGAAAAATTCAAGAATTTAACCTTTTCTTCCAAAAAAAGGCAGATCTCCCTGTTTCCAGCGCTTTTCTGACACCTGGGCTGACATGTGATGAAAAAGTCATAAATCTTAATCAATGCTTCCAAAAAAGGCTTATCTCCCCGTTTCCAGCTGTTTAGTGACATTTGGGATGATGTGTGATGAAAAATTCAAGAATTTAACCTTTTCTTCCAAAAAAAGGCAGATCTCCCTGTTTCCAGCGCTTTTCTGACACTGGAGCTGATATGTGATGAAAAAGTCAAAATGTTAACCATTGCTTCCAAAAAAGGCTTATCTCCCCGTTTCCAGCTGTTTAGTGACATTTGGGATGATGTGTGATGAAAAATTCAAGAATTTAACCTTTTCTTCCAAAAAAAGGCATATCTGCCTGTTTCCAGCGCTTTTCTGACACTGGAGCTGATATGTGATGAAAAAGTCAAAATGTTAACCATTGCTTCCAAAAAAGGCTTATCTCCCCGTTTCCAGCTGTTTAGTGACATTTGGGATGATGTGTGATGAAAAATTCAAGAATTTAACCTTTTCTTCCAAAAAAAGGCAGATCTCCCTGTTTCAAGCGCTTTTCTGACACTTGGGCTGATATGTGATGAAAAAGTCAGAAATCTTAATCAATGCTTCCAAAAAAGGCTTATCTCCCCGTTTCCAGCTGTTTAGTGACATTTGGGATGATGTGTGATGAAAAATTCAAGAATTTAACCTTTTCTTCCAAAAAAAGGCAGATCTCCCTGTTTCCAGCGCTTTTCTGACACTGGAGCTGATATGTGATGAAAAAGTCAAAATGTTAACCATTGCTTCCAAAAAAGGCTTATCTCCCCGTTTCCAGCTGTTTAGTGACATTTGGGATGATGTGTGATGAAAAATTCGAGAATTTAACCATTTCTTCAAAAAAAGGCTTATCTCCCTGTTTCCAGCGCTTTTCTGACACCTGGGCTGACATGTGATGAAAAAGTCAGAAATCTTAATCAATGCTTCCAAAAAAGGCTTATCTCCCCGTTTCCAGCTGTTTAGTGACATTTGGGATGATGTGTGATGAAAAATTCAAGAATTTAACCTTTTCTTCCAAAAAAAGGCATATCTGCCTGTTTCCAGCGCTTTTCTGACACTGGAGCTGATATGTGATGAAAAAGTCAAAATGTTAACCATTGCTTCCAAAAAAGGCTTATCTCCCCGTTTCCAGCTGTTTAGTGACATTCGGGATGATGTGTGATGAAAAATTCAAGAATTTAACCTTTTCTTCCAAAAAAAGGCAGATCTCCCTGTTTCCAGCGCTTTTCTGACACTGGAGCTGATATGTTATGAAAAAGTCAAAATGTTAACCATTGCTTCCAAAAAAGGCTTATCTCCCCGTTTCCAGCTGTTTAGTGACATTTGGGATGATGTGTGATGAAAAATTCGAGAATTTAACCATTTCTTCCAAAAAAGGCTTATCTCCCTGTTTCCAGCGCTTTTCTGACACCTGGGCTGACATGTGATGAAAAAGTCATAAATCTTAATCAATGCTTCCAAAAAAGGCTTATCTCCCCGTTTCCAGCTGTTTAGTGACATTTGGGATGATGTGTGATGAAAAATTCAAGAATTTAACCTTTTCTTCCAAAAAAAGGCAGATCTCCCTGTTTCCAGCGCTTTTCTGACACTGGAGCTGATATGTGATGAAAAAATAAAAATGTTAACCATTGCTTCCAAAAAAGGCTTATCTCCCCGTTTCCAGCTGTTTAGTGACATTCGGGATGATGTGTGATGAAAAATTCAAGAATTTAACCTTTTCTTCCAAAAAAAGGCAGATCTCCCTGTTTCCAGCGCTTTTCTGACACTGGAGCTGATATGTGATGAAAAAGTCAAAATGTTAACCATTGCTTCCAAAAAAGGCTTATCTCCCCGTTTCCAGCTGTTTAGTGACATTTGGGATGATGTGTGATGAAAAATTCGAGAATTTAACCATTTCTTCCAAAAAAGGCTTATCTCCCTGTTTCCAGCGCTTTTCTGACACCTGGGCTGACATGTGATGAAAAAGTCATAAATCTTAATCAATGCTTCCAAAAAAGGCTTATCTCCCCGTTTCCAGCTGTTTAGTGACATTTGGGATGATGTGTGATGAAAAATTCAAGAATTTAACCTTTTCTTCCAAAAAAAGGCATATCTGCCTGTTTCCAGCGCTTTTCTGACACTGGAGCTGATATGTGATGAAAAAGTCAAAATGTTAACCATTACTTCCAAAAAAGGCTTATCTCCCCGTTTCCAGCTGTTTAGTGACATTTGGGATGATGTGTGATGAAAAATTCAAGAATTTAACCTTTTCTTCCAAAAAAAGGCAGATCTCCCTGTTTCAAGCGCTTTTCTGACACTTGGGCTGATATGTGATGAAAAAGTCAGAAATCTTAATCAATGCTTCCAAAAAAGGCTTATCTCCCCGTTTCCAGCTGTTTAGTGACATTTGGGATGATGTGTGATGAAAAATTCAAGAATTTAACCTTTTCTTCCAAAAAAAGGCAGATCTCCCTGTTTCCAGCGCTTTTCTGACACTGGAGCTGATATGTGATGAAAAAGTCAAAATGTTAACCATTGCTTCCAAAAAAGGCTTATCTCCCCGTTTCCAGCTGTTTAGTGACATTTGGAACATGTGTGATGAAAAATTCAAGAATTTAACCATTTCTTCCAAAAAAGGCTTATCTCCCTGTTTCCAGCGCTTTTCTGACACTTGGGCTGACATGTGATGAAAAAGTCAGAAATCTTAATCAATGCTTCCAAAAAAGGCTTATCTCCCCGTTTCCAGCTGTTTAGTGACATTTGGGATGATGTGTGATGAAAAATTCAAGAATTTAACCTTTTCTTCCAAAAAAAGGCAGATCTCCCTGTTTCCAGCGCTTTTCTGACACTGGAGCTGATATGTGATGAAAAAGGCAAAATGTTAACCATTGCTTCCAAAAAAGGCTTATCTCCCCGTTTCCAGCTGTTTAGTGACATTTGGGATGATGTGTGATGAAAAATTCAAGAATTTAACCATTTCTTCCAAAAAAGGCTTATCTCCCTGTTTCCAGCGCTTTTCTGACACTTGGGCTGACATGTGATGAAAAAGTCAGAAATCTTAATCAATGCTTCCAAAAAAGGCTTATCTCCCCGTTTCCAGCTGTTTAGTGACATTTGGGATGATGTGTGATGAAAAATTCAAGAATTTAACCTTTTCTTCCAAAAAAAGGCAGATCTCCCTGTTTCCAGCGCTTTTCTGACACTGGAGCTGATATGTGATGAAAAAGTCAAAATGTTAACCATTGCTTCCAAAAAAGGCTTATCTCCCCATTTCCAGCTGTTTAGTGACATTTGGGATGATGTGTGATGAAAAATTCAAGAATTTAACCTTTTCTTCCAAAAAAAGGCAGATCTCCCTGTTTCCAGCGCTTTTCTGACACTTGGGCTGACATGTGATGAAAAAGTCAGAAATCTTAATCAATGCTTCCAAAAAAGGCTTATCTCCCCGTTTCCAGCTGTTTGGTGACATTTGGGATGATGTGTGATGAAAAATTCAAGAATTTAACCTTTTCTTCCAAAAAAAGGCAGATCTCCCTGTTTCCAGCGCTTTTCTGACACTTGGGCTGATATGTGATGAAAAAGTCAGAAATCTTAATCAATGCTTCCAAAAAAGGCTTATCTCCCCGTTTCCAGCTGTTTAGTGACATTTGGGATGATGTGTGATGAAAAATTCAAGAATTTAACCATTTCTTCCAAAAAAGGCTTATCTCCCTGTTTCCAGCGCTTTTCTGACACTTGGGCTGACATGTGATGAAAAAGTCAGAAATCTTAATCAATGCTTCCAAAAAAGGCTTATCTCCCCGTTTCCAGCTGTTTAGTGACATTTGGGATGATGTGTGATGAAAAATTCAAGAATTTAACCATTTCTTCCAAAAAAGGCTTATCTCCCTGTTTCCAGCGCTTTTCTGACACTTGGGCTGACATGTGATGAAAAAGTCAGAAATCTTAATCAATGCTTCCAAAAAAGGCTTATCTCCCCGTTTCCAGCTGTTTAGTGACATTTGGGATGATGTGTGATGAAAAATTCAAGAATTTAACCTTTTCTTCCAAAAAAAGGCAGATCTCCCTGTTTCCAGCGCTTTTCTGACACTTGGGCTGATATGTGATGAAAAAGTCAGAAATCTTAATCAATGCTTCCAAAAAAGGCTTATCTCCCCGTTTCCAGCTGTTTGGTGACATTTGGGATGATGTGTGATGAAAAATTCAAGAATTTAACCTTTTCTTCCAAAAAAAGGCAGATCTCCCTGTTTCCAGCGCTTTTCTGACACTTAGGCTGATATGTGATGAAAAAGTCAGAAATCTTAATCAATGCTTCCAAAAAAGGCTTATCTCCCCGTTTCCAGCTGTTTAGTGACATTTGGGATGATGTGTGATGAAAAATTCAAGAATTTAACCATTTCTTCCAAAAAAGGCTTATCTCCCTGTTTCCAGCGCTTTTCTGACACTTGGGCTGACATGTGATGAAAAAGTCAGAAATCTTAATCAATGCTTCCAAAAAAGGCTTATCTCCCCGTTTCCAGCTGTTTAGTGACATTTGGGATGATGTGTGATGAAAAATTCAAGAATTTAACCATTTCTTCCAAAAAAGGCTTATCTCCCTGTTTCCAGCGCTTTTCTGACACTTGGGCTGACATGTGATGAAAAAGTCAGAAATCTTAATCAATGCTTCCAAAAAAGGCTTATCTCCCCGTTTCCAGCTGTTTAGTGACATTTGGGATGATGTGTGATGAAAAATTCAAGAATTTAACCTTTTCTTCCAAAAAAAGGCAGATCTCCCTGTTTCCAGCGCTTTTCTGACACTGGAGCTGATATGTGATGAAAAAGTCAAAATGTTAACCATTGCTTCCAAAAAAGGCTTATCTCCCCATTTCCAGCTGTTTAGTGACATTTGGGATGATGTGTGATGAAAAATTCAAGAATTTAACCTTTTCTTCCAAAAAAAGGCAGATCTCCCTGTTTCCAGCGCTTTTCTGACACTTGGGCTGACATGTGATGAAAAAGTCAGAAATCTTAATCAATGCTTCCAAAAAAGGCTTATCTCCCCGTTTCCAGCTGTTTGGTGACATTTGGGATGATGTGTGATGAAAAATTCAAGAATTTAACCTTTTCTTCCAAAAAAAGGCAGATCTCCCTGTTTCCAGCGCTTTTCTGACACTTGGGCTGATATGTGATGAAAAAGTCAGAAATCTTAATCAATGCTTCCAAAAAAGGCTTATCTCCCCGTTTTCAGCTGTTTAGTGACATTTGGGATGATGTGTGATGAAAAATTCAAGAATTTAACCTTTTCTTCCAAAAAAAGGCAGATCTCCCTGTTTCCAGCGCTTTTCTGACACTGGAGCTGATATGTGATGAAAAAGTCAAAATGTTAACCATTGCTTCCAAAAAAGGCTTATCTCCCCGTTTCCAGCTGTTTAGTGACATTTGGGATGATGTGTGATGAAAAATTCAAGAATTTAACCATTTCTTCCAAAAAAGGCTTATCTCCCTGTTTCCAGCGCTTTTTTGACACTTGGGCTGACATGTGATGAAAAAGTCAGAAATCTTAATCAATGCTTCCAAAAAAGGCTTATCTCCCCGTTTCCAGCTGTTTAGTGACATTTGGGATGATGTGTGATGAAAAATTCAAGAATTTAACCTTTTCTTCCAAAAAAAGGGAGATCTCCCTGTTCTCAGCGCTTTTCTGACACTTGGGCTGATATGTGATGAAAAAGTCAGAAATCTTAATCAATAATTCCAAAAAAGGCTTATCTCCCCGTTTCCAGCTGTTTAGTGACATTTGGGATGATGTGTGATGAAAAATTCAAGAATTTAACCTTTTCTTCCAAAAAAAGGCAGATCTCCCTGTTTCCAGCGCTTTTCTGACACTGGAGCTGATATGTGATGAAAAAGTCAAAATGTTAACCATTGCTTCCAAAAAAGGCTTATCTCCTCGTTTCCAGCTGATTAGTGACATTTGGGATGATGTGTGATGAAAAATTAAAGAATTTAACCATTTCTTCCAAAAGAGGCTTATCTCCCTGTTTCCAGCGCTTTTCTGACACTTGGGCTGACATGTGATGAAAAAGTCAGAAATCTTAATCAATGCTTCCAAAAAAGGCTTATCTCCCCGTTTCCAGCTGTTTAGTGACATTTGGGATGATGTGTGATGAAAAATTCCAGAATTTAACCATTTCTTCCAAAAAAGGCTTATCTCCCTGTTTCCAGCGCTTTTCTGACACTTGGGCTGACATGTGATGAAAAAGTCAGAAATCTTAATCAATGCTTCCAAAAAAGGCTTATCTCCCCGTTTCCAGCTGTTTAGTGACATTTGGGATGATGTGTGATGAAAAATTCAAGAATTTAACCATTTCTTCCAAAAAAGGCTTATCTCCCTGTTTCCAGCGCTTTTCTGACACTTGGGCTGACATGTGATGAAAAAGTCAGAAATCTTAATCAATGCTTCCAAAAAAGGCTTATCTCCCCGTTTCCAGCTGTTTAGTGACATTTGGGATGATGTGTGATGAAAAATTCAAGAATTTAACCTTTTCTTCCAAAAAAAGGCAGATCTCCCTGTTTCCAGCGCTTTTCTGACACTTGGGCTGATATGTGATGAAAAAGTCAGAAATCTTAATCAATGCTTCCAAAAAAGGCTTATCTCCCCGTTTCCAGCTGTTTGGTGACATTTGGGATGATGTGTGATGAAAAATTCAAGAATTTAACCTTTTCTTCCAAAAAAAGGCAGATCTCCCTGTTTCCAGCGCTTTTCTGACACTTGGGCTGACATGTGATGAAAAAGTCAGAAATCTTAATCAATGCTTCCAAAAAAGGCTTATCTCCCCGTTTCCAGCTGTTTAGTGACATTTGGGATGATGTGTGATGAAAAATTCAAGAATTTAACCATTTCTTCCAAAAAAGGCTTATCTCCCTGTTTCCAGTGCTTTTCTGACACTTGGGCTGACATGTGATGAAAAAGTCAGAAATCTTAATCAATGCTTCCAAAAAAGGCTTATCTCCCCGTTTCCAGCTGTTTAGTGACATTTGGGATGATGTGTGATGAAAAATTCAAGAATTTAACCTTTTCTTCCAAAAAAAGGCAGATCTCCCTGTTTCCAGCGCTTTTCTGACACTGGAGCTGATATGTGATGAAAAAGGCAAAATGTTAACCATTGCTTCCAAAAAAGGCTTATCTCCCCGTTTCCAGCTGTTTAGTGACATTTGGGATGATGTGTGATGAAAAATTCAAGAATTTAACCATTTCTTCCAAAAAAGGCTTATCTCCCTGTTTCCAGCGCTTTTCTGACACTTGGGCTGACATGTGATGAAAAAGTCAGAAATCTTAATCAATGCTTCCAAAAAAGGCTTATCTCCCCGTTTCCAGCTGTTTAGTGACATTTGGGATGATGTGTGATGAAAAATTCAAGAATTTAACCTTTTCTTCCAAAAAAAGGCAGATCTCCCTGTTTCCAGCGCTTTTCTGACACTGGAGCTGATATGTGATGAAAAAGTCAAAATGTTAACCATTGCTTCCAAAAAAGGCTTATCTCCCCGTTTCCAGCTGTTTAGTGACATTTGGGATGATGTGTGATGAAAAATTCAAGAATTTAACCATTTCTTCCAAAAAAGGCTTATCTCCCTGTTTCCAGCGCTTTTCTGACACTTGGGCTGACATGTGATGAAAAAGTCAGAAATCTTAATCAATGCTTCCAAAAAAGGCTTATCTCCCCGTTTCCAGCTGTTTAGTGACATTTGGGATGATGTGTGATGAAAAATTCCAGAATTTAACCATTTCTTCCAAAAAAGGCTTATCTCCCTGTTTCCAGCGCTTTTCTGACACTTGGGCTGACATGTGATGAAAAAGTCAGAAATCTTAATCAATGCTTCCAAAAAAGGCTTATCTCCCCGTTTCCAGCTGTTTAGTGACATTTGGGATGATGTGTGATGAAAAATTCAAGAATTTAACCATTTCTTCCAAAAAAGGCTTATCTCCCTGTTTCCAGCGCTTTTCTGACACTTGGGCTGACATGTGATGAAAAAGTCAGAAATCTTAATCAATGCTTCCAAAAAAGGCTTATCTCCCCGTTTCCAGCTGTTTAGTGACATTTGGGATGATGTGTGATGAAAAATTCAAGAATTTAACCATTTCTTCCAAAAAAGGCTTATCTCCCTGTTTCCAGTGCTTTTCTGACACTTGGGCTGACATGTGATGAAAAAGTCAGAAATCTTAATCAATGCTTCCAAAAAAGGCTTATCTCCCCGTTTCCAGCTGTTTAGTGACATTTGGGATGATGTGTGATGAAAAATTCAAGAATTTAACCTTTTCTTCCAAAAAAAGGCAGATCTCCCTGTTTCCAGCGCTTTTCTGACACTGGAGCTGATATGTGATGAAAAAGGCAAAATGTTAACCATTGCTTCCAAAAAAGGCTTATCTCCCCGTTTCCAGCTGTTTAGTGACATTTGGGATGATGTGTGATGAAAAATTCAAGAATTTAACCATTTCTTCCAAAAAAGGCTTATCTCCCTGTTTCCAGCGCTTTTCTGACACTTGGGCTGACATGTGATGAAAAAGTCAGAAATCTTAATCAATGCTTCCAAAAAAGGCTTATCTCCCCGTTTCCAGCTGTTTAGTGACATTTGGGATGATGTGTGATGAAAAATTCAAGAATTTAACCTTTTCTTCCAAAAAAAGGCAGATCTCCCTGTTTCCAGCGCTTTTCTGACACTGGAGCTGATATGTGATGAAAAAGTCAAAATGTTAACCATTGCTTCCAAAAAAGGCTTATCTCCCCGTTTCCAGCTGTTTAGTGACATTTGGGATGATGTGTGATGAAAAATTCAAGAATTTAACCATTTCTTCCAAAAAAGGCTTATCTCCCTGTTTCCAGCGCTTTTCTGACACTTGGGCTGACATGTGATGAAAAAGTCAGAAATCTTAATCAATGCTTCCAAAAAAGGCTTATCTCCCCGTTTCCAGCTGTTTAGTGACATTTGGGATGATATGTGATGAAAAATTCAAGAATTTAACCATTTCTTCCAAAAAAGGCTTATCTCCCTGTTTCCAGCGCTTTTCTGACAATTGGGCTGACATGTGATGAAAAAGTCAGAAATCTTAATCAATGCTTCCAAAAAAGGCTTATCTCCCCGTTTCCAGCTGTTTAGTGACATTTGGGATGATGTGTGATGAAAAATTCAAGAATTTAACCTTTTCTTCCAAAAAAAGGGAGATCTCCCTGTTCTCAGCGCTTTTCTGACACTTGGGCTGATATGTGATGAAAAAGTCAGAAATCTTAATCAATAATTCCAAAAAAGGCTTATCTCCCCGTTTCCAGCTGTTTAGTGACATTTGGGATGATGTGTGATGAAAAATTCAAGAATTTAACCTTTTCTTCCAAAAAAAGGCAGATCTCCCTGTTTCCAGCGCTTTTCTGACACTGGAGCTGATATGTGATGAAAAAGTCAAAATGTTAACCATTGCTTCCAAAAAAGGCTTATCTCCTCGTTTCCAGCTGATTAGTGACATTTGGGATGATGTGTGATGAAAAATTAAAGAATTTAACCATTTCTTCCAAAAGAGGCTTATCTCCCTGTTTCCAGCGCTTTTCTGACACTTGGGCTGACATGTGATGAAAAAGTCAGAAATCTTAATCAATGCTTCCAAAAAAGGCTTATCTCCCCGTTTCCAGCTGTTTAGTGACATTTGGGATGATGTGTGATGAAAAATTCCAGAATTTAACCATTTCTTCCAAAAAAGGCTTATCTCCCTGTTTCCAGCGCTTTTCTGACACTTGGGCTGACATGTGATGAAAAAGTCAGAAATCTTAATCAATGCTTCCAAAAAAGGCTTATCTCCCCGTTTCCAGCTGTTTAGTGACATTTGGGATGATGTGTGATGAAAAATTCAAGAATTTAACCATTTCTTCCAAAAAAGGCTTATCTCCCTGTTTCCAGCGCTTTTCTGACACTTGGGCTGACATGTGATGAAAAAGTCAGAAATCTTAATCAATGCTTCCAAAAAAGGCTTATCTCCCCGTTTCCAGCTGTTTAGTGACATTTGGGATGATGTGTGATGAAAAATTCAAGAATTTAACCATTTCTTCCAAAAAAGGCTTATCTCCCTGTTTCCAGTGCTTTTCTGACACTTGGGCTGACATGTGATGAAAAAGTCAGAAATCTTAATCAATGCTTCCAAAAAAGGCTTATCTCCCCGTTTCCAGCTGTTTAGTGACATTTGGGATGATGTGTGATGAAAAATTCAAGAATTTAACCTTTTCTTCCAAAAAAAGGCAGATCTCCCTGTTTCCAGCGCTTTTCTGACACTGGAGCTGATATGTGATGAAAAAGGCAAAATGTTAACCATTGCTTCCAAAAAAGGCTTATCTCCCCGTTTCCAGCTGTTTAGTGACATTTGGGATGATGTGTGATGAAAAATTCAAGAATTTAACCATTTCTTCCAAAAAAGGCTTATCTCCCTGTTTCCAGCGCTTTTCTGACACTTGGGCTGACATGTGATGAAAAAGTCAGAAATCTTAATCAATGCTTCCAAAAAAGGCTTATCTCCCCGTTTCCAGCTGTTTAGTGACATTTGGGATGATGTGTGATGAAAAATTCAAGAATTTAACCTTTTCTTCCAAAAAAAGGCAGATCTCCCTGTTTCCAGCGCTTTTCTGACACTGGAGCTGATATGTGATGAAAAAGTCAAAATGTTAACCATTGCTTCCAAAAAAGGCTTATCTCCCCGTTTCCAGCTGTTTAGTGACATTTGGGATGATGTGTGATGAAAAATTCAAGAATTTAACCATTTCTTCCAAAAAAGGCTTATCTCCCTGTTTCCAGCGCTTTTCTGACACTTGGGCTGACATGTGATGAAAAAGTCAGAAATCTTAATCAATGCTTCCAAAAAAGGCTTATCTCCCCGTTTCCAGCTGTTTAGTGACATTTGGGATGATATGTGATGAAAAATTCAAGAATTTAACCATTTCTTCCAAAAAAGGCTTATCTCCCTGTTTCCAGCGCTTTTCTGACAATTGGGCTGACATGTGATGAAAAAGTCAGAAATCTTAATCAATGCTTCCAAAAAAGGCTTATCTCCCCGTTTCCAGCTGTTTAGTGACATTTGGGATGATGTGTGATGAAAAATTCAAGAATTTAACCTTTTCTTCCAAAAAAAGGCAGATCTCCCTGTTTCCAGCGCTTTTCTGACACTGGAGCTGATATGTGATGAAAAAGTCAAAATGTTAACCATTGCTTCCAAAAAAGGCTTATCTCCCCGTTTCCAGCTGTTTAGTGACATTTGGGATGATTATGTGATGAAAAATTCAAGAATTTAACCATTTCTTCCAAAAAAGGCTTATCTCCCTGTTTCCAGCGCTTTTCTGACACTTGGGCTGACATGTGATGAAAAAGTCAGAAATCTTAATCAATGCTTCCAAAAAAGGCTTATCTCCCCGTTTCCAGCTGTTTAGTGACCTTTGGGATGATGTGTGATGAAAAATTCAAGAATTTAACCATTTCTTCCAAAAAAGGCTTATCTCCCTGTTTCCAGCGCTTTTCTGACACTTGGGCTGACATGTGATGAAAAAGTCAGAAATCTTAATCAATACTTCCAAAAAAGGCTTATCTCCCCGTTTCCAGCTGTTTAGTGACATTTGGAATGATGTGTGAGGAAAAATTCAAGAATTTAACCATTTCTTCCAAAAAAGGCTTATCTCCCTGTTTCCAGCGCTTTTCTGACACTTGGGCTGACATGTGATGAAAAAGTCAGAAATCTTAATCAATGCTTCCAAAAAAGGCTTATCTCCCCGTTTCCAGCTGTTTAGTGACATTTGGGATGATGTGTGATGAAAAATTCAAGAATTTAACCTTTTCTTCCAAAAAAAGGCAGATCTCCCTGTTTCCAGCGCTTTTCTGACACTGGAGCTGATATGTGATGAAAAAGTCAAAATGTTAACCATTGCTTCCAAAAAAGGCTTATCTCCCCGTTTCCAGCTGTTTAGTGACATTTGGGATGATGTGTGATGAAAAATTCAAGAATTTAACCATTTCTTCCAAAAAAGGCTTATCTCCCTGTTTCCAGCGCTTTTCTGACACTTGGGCTGACATGTGATGAAAAAGTCAGAAATCTTAATCAATGCTTCCAAAAAAGGCTTATCTCCCCGTTTCCAGCTGTTTAGTGACATTTGGGATGATGTGTGATGAAAAATTCAAGAATTTAACCTTTTCTTCCAAAAAAAGGGAGATCTCCCTGTTCTCAGCGCTTTTCTGACACTTGGGCTGATATGTGTTGAAAAAGTCAGAAATCTTAATCAATAATTCCAAAAAAGGCTTATCTCCCCGTTTCCAGCTGTTTAGTGACATTTGGGATGATGTGTGATGAAAAATTCAAGAATTTAACCTTTTCTTCCAAAAAAAGGCAGATCTCCCTGTTTCCAGCGCTTTTCTGACACTGGAGCTGATATGTGATGAAAAAGTCAAAATGTTAACCATTGCTTCCAAAAAAGGCTTATCTCCTCGTTTCCAGCTGATTAGTGACATTTGGGATGATGTGTGATGAAAAATTAAAGAATTTAACCATTTCTTCCAAAAGAGGCTTATCTCCCTGTTTCCAGCGCTTTTCTGACACTTGGGCTGACATGTGATGAAAAAGTCAGAAATCTTAATCAATGCTTCCAAAAAAGGCTTATCTCCCAGTTTCCAGCTGTTTAGTGACATTTGGGATGATGTGTGATGAAAAATTCCAGAATTTAACCATTTCTTCCAAAAAAGGCTTATCTCCCTGTTTCCAGCGCTTTTCTGACACTTGGGCTGACATGTGATGAAAAAGTCAGAAATCTTAATCAATGCTTCCAAAAAAGGCTTATCTCCCCGTTTCCAGCTGTTTAGTGACATTTGGGATGATGTGTGATGAAAAATTCAAGAATTTAACCATTTCTTCCAAAAAAGGCTTATCTCCCTGTTTCCAGCGCTTTTCTGACACTTGGGCTGACATGTGATGAAAAAGTCAGAAATCTTAATCAATGCTTCCAAAAAAGGCTTATCTCCCCGTTTCCAGCTGTTTAGTGACATTTGGGATGATGTGTGATGAAAAATTCAAGAATTTAACCATTTCTTCCAAAAAAGGCTTATCTCCCTGTTTCCAGTGCTTTTCTGACACTTGGGCTGACATGTGATGAAAAAGTCAGAAATCTTAATCAATGCTTCCAAAAAAGGCTTATCTCCCCGTTTCCAGCTGTTTAGTGACATTTGGGATGATGTGTGATGAAAAATTCAAGAATTTAACCTTTTCTTCCAAAAAAAGGCAGATCTCCCTGTTTCCAGCGCTTTTCTGACACTGGAGCTGATATGTGATGAAAAAGGCAAAATGTTAACCATTGCTTCCAAAAAAGGCTTATCTCCCCGTTTCCAGCTGTTTAGTGACATTTGGGATGATGTGTGATGAAAAATTCAAGAATTTAACCATTTCTTCCAAAAAAGGCTTATCTCCCTGTTTCCAGCGCTTTTCTGACACTTGGGCTGACATGTGATGAAAAAGTCAGAAATCTTAATCAATGCTTCCAAAAAAGGCTTATCTCCCCGTTTCCAGCTGTTTAGTGACATTTGGGATGATGTGTGATGAAAAATTCAAGAATTTAACCTTTTCTTCCAAAAAAAGGCAGATCTCCCTGTTTCCAGCGCTTTTCTGACACTGGAGCTGATATGTGATGAAAAAGTCAAAATGTTAACCATTGCTTCCAAAAAAGGCTTATCTCCCCGTTTCCAGCTGTTTAGTGACATTTGGGATGATGTGTGATGAAAAATTCAAGAATTTAACCATTTCTTCCAAAAAAGGCTTATCTCCCTGTTTCCAGCGCTTTTCTGACACTTGGGCTGACATGTGATGAAAAAGTCAGAAATCTTAATCAATGCTTCCAAAAAAGGCTTATCTCCCCGTTTCCAGCTGTTTAGTGACATTTGGGATGATGTGTGATGAAAAATTCAAGAATTTAACCATTTCTTCCAAAAAAGGCTTATCTCCCTGTTTCCAGCGCTTTTCTGACACTTGGGCTGACATGTGATGAAAAAGTCAGAAATCTTAATCAATGCTTCCAAAAAAGGCTTATCTCCCCGTTTCCAGCTGTTTAGTGACATTTGGGATGATGTGTGATGAAAAATTCAAGAATTTAACCTTTTCTTCCAAAAAAAGGCAGATCTCCCTGTTTCCAGCGCTTTTCTGACACTGGAGCTGATATGTGATGAAAAAGTCAAAATGTTAACCATTGCTTCCAAAAAAGGCTTATCTCCCCGTTTCCAGCTGTTTAGTGACATTTGGGATGATTATTTGATGAAAAATTCAAGAATTTAACCATTTCTTCCAAAAAAGGCTTATCTCCCTGTTTCCAGCGCTTTTCTGACACTTGGGCTGACATGTGATGAAAAAGTCAGAAATCTTAATCAATGCTTCCAAAAAAGGCTTATCTCCCCGTTTCCAGCTGTTTAGTGACATTTGGGATGATGTGTGATGAAAAATTCAAGAATTTAACCATTTCTTCCAAAAAAGGCTTATCTCCCTGTTTCCAGCGCTTTTCTGACACTTGGGCTGACATGTGATGAAAAAGTCAGAAATCTTAATCAATACTTCCAAAAAAGGCTTATCTCCCCGTTTCCAGCTGTTTGGTGACATTTGGGATGATGTGTGATGAAAAATTCAAGAATTTAACCTTTTCTTCCAAAAAAAGGCAGATCTCCCTGTTTCCAGCGCTTTTCTGACACTTGGGCTGATATGTGATGAAAAAGTCAGAAATCTTAATCAATGCTTCCAAAAAAGGCTTATCTCCCCGTTTTCAGCTGTTTAGTGACATTTGGGATGATGTGTGATGAAAAATTCAAGAATTTAACCTTTTCTTCCAAAAAAAGGCAGATCTCCCTGTTTCCAGCGCTTTTCTGACACTGGAGCTGATATGTGATGAAAAAGTCAAAATGTTAACCATTGCTTCCAAAAAAGGCTTATCTCCCCGTTTCCAGCTGTTTAGTGACATTTGGGATGATGTGTGATGAAAAATTCAAGAATTTAACCATTTCTTCCAAAAAAGGCTTATCTCCCTGTTTCCAGCGCTTTTTTGACACTTGGGCTGACATGTGATGAAAAAGTCAGAAATCTTAATCAATGCTTCCAAAAAAGGCTTATCTCCCCGTTTCCAGCTGTTTAGTGACATTTGGGATGATGTGTGATGAAAAATTCAAGAATTTAACCTTTTCTTCCAAAAAAAGGGAGATCTCCCTGTTCTCAGCGCTTTTCTGACACTTGGGCTGATATGTGATGAAAAAGTCAGAAATCTTAATCAATAATTCCAAAAAAGGCTTATCTCCCCGTTTCCAGCTGTTTAGTGACATTTGGGATGATGTGTGATGAAAAATTCAAGAATTTAACCTTTTCTTCCAAAAAAAGGCAGATCTCCCTGTTTCCAGCGCTTTTCTGACACTGGAGCTGATATGTGATGAAAAAGTCAAAATGTTAACCATTGCTTCCAAAAAAGGCTTATCTCCTCGTTTCCAGCTGATTAGTGACATTTGGGATGATGTGTGATGAAAAATTAAAGAATTTAACCATTTCTTCCAAAAGAGGCTTATCTCCCTGTTTCCAGCGCTTTTCTGACACTTGGGCTGACATGTGATGAAAAAGTCAGAAATCTTAATCAATGCTTCCAAAAAAGGCTTATCTCCCCGTTTCCAGCTGTTTAGTGACATTTGGGATGATGTGTGATGAAAAATTCCAGAATTTAACCATTTCTTCCAAAAAAGGCTTATCTCCCTGTTTCCAGCGCTTTTCTGACACTTGGGCTGACATGTGATGAAAAAGTCAGAAATCTTAATCAATGCTTCCAAAAAAGGCTTATCTCCCCGTTTCCAGCTGTTTAGTGACATTTGGGATGATGTGTGATGAAAAATTCAAGAATTTAACCATTTCTTCCAAAAAAGGCTTATCTCCCTGTTTCCAGCGCTTTTCTGACACTTGGGCTGACATGTGATGAAAAAGTCAGAAATCTTAATCAATGCTTCCAAAAAAGGCTTATCTCCCCGTTTCCAGCTGTTTAGTGACATTTGGGATGATGTGTGATGAAAAATTCAAGAATTTAACCATTTCTTCCAAAAAAGGCTTATCTCCCTGTTTCCAGTGCTTTTCTGACACTTGGGCTGACATGTGATGAAAAAGTCAGAAATCTTAATCAATGCTTCCAAAAAAGGCTTATCTCCCCGTTTCCAGCTGTTTAGTGACATTTGGGATGATGTGTGATGAAAAATTCAAGAATTTAACCTTTTCTTCCAAAAAAAGGCAGATCTCCCTGTTTCCAGCGCTTTTCTGACACTGGAGCTGATATGTGATGAAAAAGGCAAAATGTTAACCATTGCTTCCAAAAAAGGCTTATCTCCCCGTTTCCAGCTGTTTAGTGACATTTGGGATGATGTGTGATGAAAAATTCAAGAATTTAACCATTTCTTCCAAAAAAGGCTTATCTCCCTGTTTCCAGCGCTTTTCTGACACTTGGGCTGACATGTGATGAAAAAGTCAGAAATCTTAATCAATGCTTCCAAAAAAGGCTTATCTCCCCGTTTCCAGCTGTTTAGTGACATTTGGGATGATGTGTGATGAAAAATTCAAGAATTTAACCTTTTCTTCCAAAAAAAGGCAGATCTCCCTGTTTCCAGCGCTTTTCTGACACTGGAGCTGATATGTGATGAAAAAGTCAAAATGTTAACCATTGCTTCCAAAAAAGGCTTATCTCCCCGTTTCCAGCTGTTTAGTGACATTTGGGATGATGTGTGATGAAAAATTCAAGAATTTAACCATTTCTTCCAAAAAAGGCTTATCTCCCTGTTTCCAGCGCTTTTCTGACACTTGGGCTGACATGTGATGAAAAAGTCAGAAATCTTAATCAATGCTTCCAAAAAAGGCTTATCTCCCCGTTTCCAGCTGTTTAGTGACATTTGGGATGATATGTGATGAAAAATTCAAGAATTTAACCATTTCTTCCAAAAAAGGCTTATCTCCCTGTTTCCAGCGCTTTTCTGACAATTGGGCTGACATGTGATGAAAAAGTCAGAAATCTTAATCAATGCTTCCAAAAAAGGCTTATCTCCCCGTTTCCAGCTGTTTAGTGACATTTGGGATGATGTGTGATGAAAAATTCAAGAATTTAACCTTTTCTTCCAAAAAAAGGCAGATCTCCCTGTTTCCAGCGCTTTTCTGACACTGGAGCTGATATGTGATGAAAAAGTCAAAATGTTAACCATTGCTTCCAAAAAAGGCTTATCTCCCCGTTTCCAGCTGTTTAGTGACATTTGGGATGATTATGTGATGAAAAATTCAAGAATTTAACCATTTCTTCCAAAAAAGGCTTATCTCCCTGTTTCCAGCGCTTTTCTGACACTTGGGCTGACATGTGATGAAAAAGTCAGAAATCTTAATCAATGCTTCCAAAAAAGGCTTATCTCCCCGTTTCCAGCTGTTTAGTGACCTTTGGGATGATGTGTGATGAAAAATTCAAGAATTTAACCATTTCTTCCAAAAAAGGCTTATCTCCCTGTTTCCAGCGCTTTTCTGACACTTGGGCTGACATGTGATGAAAAAGTCAGAAATCTTAATCAATACTTCCAAAAAAGGCTTATCTCCCCGTTTCCAGCTGTTTAGTGACATTTGGAATGATGTGTGAGGAAAAATTCAAGAATTTAACCATTTCTTCCAAAAAAGGCTTATCTCCCTGTTTCCAGCGCTTTTCTGACACTTGGGCTGACATGTGATGAAAAAGTCAGAAATCTTAATCAATGCTTCCAAAAAAGGCTTATCTCCCCGTTTCCAGCTGTTTAGTGACATTTGGGATGATGTGTGATGAAAAATTCAAGAATTTAACCTTTTCTTCCAAAAAAAGGCAGATCTCCCTGTTTCCAGCGCTTTTCTGACACTGGAGCTGATATGTGATGAAAAAGTCAAAATGTTAACCATTGCTTCCAAAAAAGGCTTATCTCCCCGTTTCCAGCTGTTTAGTGACATTTGGGATGATGTGTGATGAAAAATTCAAGAATTTAACCATTTCTTCCAAAAAAGGCTTATCTCCCTGTTTCCAGCGCTTTTCTGACACTTGGGCTGACATGTGATGAAAAAGTCAGAAATCTTAATCAATGCTTCCAAAAAAGGCTTATCTCCCCGTTTCCAGCTGTTTAGTGACATTTGGGATGATGTGTGATGAAAAATTCAAGAATTTAACCTTTTCTTCCAAAAAAAGGGAGATCTCCCTGTTCTCAGCGCTTTTCTGACACTTGGGCTGATATGTGTTGAAAAAGTCAGAAATCTTAATCAATAATTCCAAAAAAGGCTTATCTCCCCGTTTCCAGCTGTTTAGTGACATTTGGGATGATGTGTGATGAAAAATTCAAGAATTTAACCATTTCTTCCAAAAAAGGCTTATCTCCCTGTTTCCAGCGCTTTTCTGACACTTGGGCTGACATGTGATGAAAAAGTCAGAAATCTTAATCAATGCTTCCAAAAAAGGCTTATCTCCCCGTTTCCAGCTGATTAGTGACATTTGGGATGATGTGTGATGAAAAATTAAAGAATTTAACCATTTCTTCCAAAAGAGGCTTATCTCCCTGTTTCCAGCGCTTTTCTGACACTTGGGCTGACATGTGATGAAAAAGTCAGAAATCTTAATCAATGCTTCCAAAAAAGGCTTATCTCCCAGTTTCCAGCTGTTTAGTGACATTTGGGATGATGTGTGATGAAAAATTCCAGAATTTAACCATTTCTTCCAAAAAAGGCTTATCTCCCTGTTTCCAGCGCTTTTCTGACACTTGGGCTGACATGTGATGAAAAAGTCAGAAATCTTAATCAATGCTTCCAAAAAAGGCTTATCTCCCCGTTTCCAGCTGTTTAGTGACATTTGGGATGATGTGTGATGAAAAATTCAAGAATTTAACCATTTCTTCCAAAAAAGGCTTATCTCCCTGTTTCCAGCGCTTTTCTGACACTTGGGCTGACATGTGATGAAAAAGTCAGAAATCTTAATCAATGCTTCCAAAAAAGGCTTATCTCCCCGTTTCCAGCTGTTTAGTGACATTTGGGATGATGTGTGATGAAAAATTCAAGAATTTAACCATTTCTTCCAAAAAAGGCTTATCTCCCTGTTTCCAGTGCTTTTCTGACACTTGGGCTGACATGTGATGAAAAAGTCAGAAATCTTAATCAATGCTTCCAAAAAAGGCTTATCTCCCCGTTTCCAGCTGTTTAGTGACATTTGGGATGATGTGTGATGAAAAATTCAAGAATTTAACCTTTTCTTCCAAAAAAAGGCAGATCTCCCTGTTTCCAGCGCTTTTCTGACACTGGAGCTGATATGTGATGAAAAAGGCAAAATGTTAACCATTGCTTCCAAAAAAGGCTTATCTCCCCGTTTCCAGCTGTTTAGTGACATTTGGGATGATGTGTGATGAAAAATTCAAGAATTTAACCATTTCTTCCAAAAAAGGCTTATCTCCCTGTTTCCAGCGCTTTTCTGACACTTGGGCTGACATGTGATGAAAAAGTCAGAAATCTTAATCAATGCTTCCAAAAAAGGCTTATCTCCCCGTTTCCAGCTGTTTAGTGACATTTGGGATGATGTGTGATGAAAAATTCAAGAATTTAACCTTTTCTTCCAAAAAAAGGCAGATCTCCCTGTTTCCAGCGCTTTTCTGACACTGGAGCTGATATGTGATGAAAAAGTCAAAATGTTAACCATTGCTTCCAAAAAAGGCTTATCTCCCCGTTTCCAGCTGTTTAGTGACATTTGGGATGATGTGTGATGAAAAATTCAAGAATTTAACCATTTCTTCCAAAAAAGGCTTATCTCCCTGTTTCCAGCGCTTTTCTGACACTTGGGCTGACATGTGATGAAAAAGTCAGAAATCTTAATCAATGCTTCCAAAAAAGGCTTATCTCCCCGTTTCCAGCTGTTTAGTGACATTTGGGATGATGTGTGATGAAAAATTCAAGAATTTAACCATTTCTTCCAAAAAAGGCTTATCTCCCTGTTTCCAGCGCTTTTCTGACACTTGGGCTGACATGTGATGAAAAAGTCAGAAATCTTAATCAATGCTTCCAAAAAAGGCTTATCTCCCCGTTTCCAGCTGTTTAGTGACATTTGGGATGATGTGTGATGAAAAATTCAAGAATTTAACCTTTTCTTCCAAAAAAAGGCAGATCTCCCTGTTTCCAGCGCTTTTCTGACACTGGAGCTGATATGTGATGAAAAAGTCAAAATGTTAACCATTGCTTCCAAAAAAGGCTTATCTCCCCGTTTCCAGCTGTTTAGTGACATTTGGGATGATTATTTGATGAAAAATTCAAGAATTTAACCATTTCTTCCAAAAAAGGCTTATCTCCCTGTTTCCAGCGCTTTTCTGACACTTGGGCTGACATGTGATGAAAAAGTCAGAAATCTTAATCAATGCTTCCAAAAAAGGCTTATCTCCCCGTTTCCAGCTGTTTAGTGACATTTGGGATGATGTGTGATGAAAAATTCAAGAATTTAACCATTTCTTCCAAAAAAGGCTTATCTCCCTGTTTCCAGCGCTTTTCTGACACTTGGGCTGACATGTGATGAAAAAGTCAGAAATCTTAATCAATACTTCCAAAAAAGGCTTATCTCCCCGTTTCCAGCTGTTTAGTGACATTTGGGATGATGTGTGAGGAAAAATTCAAGAATTTAACCATTTCTTCCAAAAAAGGCTTATCTCCCTGTTTCCAGCGCTTTTCTGACACTTGGGCTGACATGTGATGAAAAAGTCAGAAATCTTAATCAATGCTTCCAAAAAAGGCTTATCTCCCCGTTTCCAGCTGTTTAGTGACATTTGGGATGATGTGTGATGAAAAATTCAAGAATTTAACCTTTTCTTCCAAAAAAAGGCAGATCTCCCTGTTTCCAGCGCTTTTCTGACACTGGAGCTGATATGTGATGAAAAAGTCAAAATGTTAACCATTGCTTCCAAAAAAGGCTTATCTCCCCGTTTCCAGCTGTTTAGTGACATTTGGGATGATGTGTGATGAAAAATTCAAGAATTTAACCATTTCTTCCAAAAAAGGCTTATCTCCCTGTTTCCAGCGCTTTTCTGACACTTGGGCTGACATGTGATGAAAAAGTCAGAAATCTTAATCAATGCTTCCAAAAAAGGCTTATCTCCCCGTTTCCAGCTGTTTAGTGACATTTGGGATGATGTGTGATGAAAAATTCAAGAATTTAACCTTTTCTTCCAAAAAAAGGGAGATCTCCCTGTTTCCAGCGCTTTTCTGACACTTGGGCTGATATGTGATGAAAAAGTCAGAAATCTTAATCAATAATTCCAAAAAAGGCTTATCTCCCCGTTTCCAGCTGTTTAGTGACATTTGGGATGATGTGTGATGAAAAATTCAAGAATTTAACCTTTTCTTCCAAAAAAAGGCAGATCTCCCTGTTTCCAGCGCTTTTCTGACACTGGAGCTGATATGTGATGAAAAAGTCAAAATGTTAACCATTGCTTCCAAAAAAGGCTTATCTCCACGTTTCCAGCTGTTTAGTGACATTTGGGATGATTATGTGATGAAAAATTCAAGAATTTAACCATTTCTTCCAAAAAAGGCTTATCTCCCTGTTTCCAGCGCTTTTCTGACACTTGGGCTGACATGTGATGAAAAAGTCAGAAATCTTAATCAATGCTTCCAAAAAAGGCTTATCTCCCCGTTTCCAGCTGTTTAGTGACATTTGGGATGATGTGTGATGAAAAATTCAAGAATTTAACCATTTCTTCCAAAAAAGGCTTATCTCCCTGTTTCCAGCGCTTTTCTGACACTTGGGCTGACATGTGATGAAAAAGTCAGAAATCTTAATCAATGCTTCCAAAAAAGGCTTATCTCCCCGTTTCCAGCTGTTTAGTGACATTTGGGATGATGTGTGATGAAAAATTCAAGAATTTAACCTTTTCTTCCAAAAAAAGGCAGATCTCCCTGTTTCCAGCGCTTTTCTGACACTGGAGCTGATATGTGATGAAAAAGTCAAAATGTTAACCATTGCTTCCAAAAAAGGCTTATCTCCCCGTTTCCAGCTGTTTAGTGACATTTGGGATGATGTGTGATGAAAAATTCAAGAATTTAACCATTTCTTCCAAAAAAGGCTTATCTCCCTGTTTCCAGCGCTTTTCTGACACTTGGGCTGACATGTGATGAAAAAGTCAGAAATCTTAATCAATGCTTCCAAAAAAGGCTTATCTCCCCGTTTCCAGCTGTTTAGTGACATTTGGGATGATATGTGATGAAAAATTCAAGAATTTAACCATTTCTTCCAAAAAAGGCTTATCTCCCTGTTTCCAGCGCTTTTCTGACACTTGGGCTGACATGTGATGAAAAAGTCAGAAATCTTAATCAATGCTTCCAAAAAAGGCTTATCTCCCCGTTTCCAGCTGTTTAGTGACATTTGGGATGATGTGTGATGAAAAATTCAAGAATTTAACCATTTCTTCCAAAAAGGCTTATCTCCCTGTTTCCAGCGCTTTTCTGACACTTGGGCTGACATGTGATGAAAAGTCAGAAATCTTAATCAATGCTTCCAAAAAAGGCTTATCTCCCCGTTTCCAGCTGTTTAGTGACATTTGGGATGATGTGTGATGAAAAATTCAAGAATTTAACCTTTTCTTCCAAAAAAAGGCAGATCTCCCTGTTTCCAGCGCTTTTCTGACACTGGAGCTGATATGTGATGAAAAAGTCAAAATGTTAACCATTGCTTCCAAAAAAGGCTTATCTCCCCGTTTCCAGCTGTTTAGTGACATTTGGGATGATTATGTGATGAAAAATTCAAGAATTTAACCATTTCTTCCAAAAAAGGCTTATCTCCCTGTTTCCAGCGCTTTTCTGACACTTGGGCTGACATGTGATGAAAAAGTCAGAAATCTTAATCAATGCTTCCAAAAAAGGCTTATCTCCCCGTTTCCAGCTGTTTAGTGACATTTGGGATGATGTGTGATGAAAAATTCAAGAATTTAACCATTTCTTCCAAAAAGGCTTATCTCCCTGTTTCCAGCGCTTTTCTGACACTTGGGCTGACATGTGATGAAAAAGTCAGAAATCCTAATCAATGCTTCCAAAAAAGGCTTATCTCCCCGTTTCCAGCTGTTTAGTGACATTTGGGATGATGTGTGATGAAAAATTCAAGAATTTAACCTTTTCTTCCAAAAAAAGGCAGATCTCCCTGTTTCCAGCGCTTTTCTGACACTGGAGCTGATATGTGATGAAAAAGTCAAAATGTTAACCATTGCTTCCAAAAAAGGCTTATCTCCCCGTTTCCAGCTGTTTAGTGACATTTGGGATGATGTGTGATGAAAAATTCAAGAATTTAACCATTTCTTCCAAAAAAGGCTTATCTCCCTGTTTCCAGCGCTTTTCTGACACTTGGGCTGACATGTGATGAAAAGGTCAGAAATCTTAATCAATGCTTCCAAAAAGGCTTATCTCCCCGTTTCCAGCTGTTTAGTGACATTTGGGATGATATGTGATGAAAAATTCAAGAATTTAACCATTTCTTTCCAAAAAAGGCTTATCTCCCTGTTTCCAGCGCTTTTCTGACAATTGGGCTGACATGTGATGAAAAAGTCAGAAATCTTAATCAATGCTTCAAAAAAGGCTTATCTCCCCGTTTCCAGCTGTTTAGTGACATTTGGGATGATGTGTGATGAAAAATTCAAGAATTTAACCATTTCTTCCAAAAAAGGCTTATCTCCCTGTTTCCAGCGCTTTTCTGACACTTGGGCTGACATGTGATGAAAAAGTCAGAAATCTTAATCAATGCTTCCAAAAAAGGCTTATCTCCCCGTTTCCAGCTGTTTAGTGACATTTGGGATGATGTGTGATGAAAAATTCAAGAATTTAACCATTTCTTCCAAAAAAGGCTTATCTCCCTGTTTCCAGCGCTTTTCTGACACTTGGGCTGACATGTGATGAAAAAGTCAGAAATCTTAATCAATACTTCCAAAAAAGGCTTATCTCCCCGTTTCCAGCTGTTTAGTGACATTTGGGATGATGTGTGAGGGAAAAATTCAAGAATTTAACCATTTCTTCCAAAAAAGGCTTATCTCCCTGTTTCCAGCGCTTTTCTGACACTTGGGCTGACATGTGATGAAAAAGTCAGAAATTCTTAATCAATGCTTCCAAAAAAGGCTTATCTCCCCGTTTCCAGCTGTTTAGTGACATTTGGGATGATGTGTGATGAAAAATTCAAGAATTTAACCTTTTCTTCCAAAAAAAGGCAGATCTCCCTGTTTCCAGCGCTTTTCCGACACTGGAGCTGATATGTGATGAAAAAGTCAGAAATCTTAATCAATGCTTCCAAAAAAGGCTTATCTCCCCGTTTCCAGCTGTTTAGTGACATTTGGGATGATGTGTGATGAAAAATTCAAGAATTTAACCTTTTCTTCCAAAAAAAGGCAGATCTCCCTGTTTCCAGCGCTTTTCTGACACTGGAGCTGATATGTGATGAAAAAGTCAAAATGTTAACCATTGCTTCCAAAAAAGGCTTATCTCCCCCGTTTCCAGCTGTTTAGTGACATTTGGGATGATTATATGATGAAAAATTCAAGAATTTAACCATTTCTTCCAAAAAAGGCTTATCTCCCTGTTTCCAGCGCTTTTCTGACACTTGGGCTGACATGTGATGAAAAAGTCAGAAATCTTAATCAATGCTTCCAAAAAAGGCTTATCTCCCCGTTTCCAGCTGTTTAGTGACATTTGGGATGATGTGTGATGAAAAATTCAAGAATTTAACCATTTCTTCCAAAAAAGGCTTATCTCCCTGTTTCCAGCGCTTTTCTGACACTTGGGCTGACATGTGATGAAAAAGTCAGAAATCTTAATCAATGCTTCCAAAAAAGGCTTATCTCCCCGTTTCCAGCTGTTTAGTGACATTTGGGATGATGTGTGATGAAAAATTCAAGAATTTAACCATTTCTTCCAAAAAAGGCTTATCTCCCTGTTTCCAGCGCTTTTCTGACACTTGGGCTGACATGTGATGAAAAAGTCAGAAATCTTAATCAATGCTTCCAAAAAAGGCTTATCTCCCCGTTTCCAGCTGTTTAGTGACATTTGGGATGATGTGTGATGAAAAATTCAAGAATTTAACCTTTTCTTCCAAAAAAAGGCAGATCTCCCTGTTTCCAGCGCTTTTCTGACACTGGAGCTGATATGTGATGAAAAAGTCAAAATGTTAACCATTGCTTCCAAAAAAGGCTTATCTCCCCGTTTCCAGCTGTTTAGTGACATTTGGGATGATGTGTGATGAAAAATTCAAGAATTTAACCATTTCTTCCAAAAAAGGCTTATCTCCCTGTTTCCAGCGCTTTTCTGACACTTGGGCTGACATGTGATGAAAAAGTCAGAAATCTTAATCAATGCTTCCAAAAAAGGCTTATCTCCCCGTTTCCAGCTGTTTAGTGACATTTGGGATGATGTGTGATGAAAAATTCAAGAATTTAACCATTTCTTCCAAAAAAGGCTTATCTCCCTGTTTCCAGCGCTTTTCTGACAATTGGGCTGACATGTGATGAAAAAGTCAGAAATCTTAATCAATGCTTCCAAAAAAGGCTTATCTCCCCGTTTCCAGCTGTTTAGTGACATTTGGGATGATGTGTGATGAAAAATTCAAGAATTTAACCATTTCTTCCAAAAAAGGCTTATCTCCCTGTTTCCAGCGCTTTTCTGACACTTGGGCTGACATGTGATGAAAAAGTCAGAAATCTTAATCAATGCTTCCAAAAAAGGCTTATCTCCCCGTTTCCAGCTGTTTAGTGACATTTGGGATGATGTGTGATGAAAAATTCAAGAATTTAACCTTTTCTTCCAAAAAAAGGCAGATCTCCCTGTTTCCAGCGCTTTTCTGACACTGGAGCTGATATGTGATGAAAAAGTCAAAATGTTAACCATTGCTTCCAAAAAAGGCTTATCTCCCCGTTTCCAGCTGTTTAGTGACATTTGGGATGATTATGTGATGAAAAATTCAAGAATTTAACCATTTCTTCCAAAAAAGGCTTATCTCCCTGTTTCCAGCGCTTTTCTGACACTTGGGCTGACATGTGATGAAAAAGTCAGAAATCTTAATCAATGCTTCCAAAAAAGGCTTATCTCCCCGTTTCCAGCTGTTTAGTGACATTTGGGATGATGTGTGATGAAAAATTCAAGAATTTAACCATTTCTTCCAAAAAAGGCTTATCTCCCTGTTTCCAGCGCTTTTCTGACACTTGGGCTGACATGTGATGAAAAAGTCAGAAATCTTAATCAATACTTCCAAAAAAGGCTTATCTCCCCGTTTCCAGCTGTTTAGTGACATTTGGGATGATGTGTGAGGAAAAATTCAAGAATTTAACCATTTCTTCCAAAAAAGGCTTATCTCCCTGTTTCCAGCGCTTTTCTGACACTTGGGCTGACATGTGATGAAAAAGTCAGAAATCTTAATCAATGCTTCCAAAAAAGGCTTATCTCCCCGTTTCCAGCTGTTTAGTGACATTTGGGATGATGTGTGATGAAAAATTCAAGAATTTAACCTTTTCTTCCAAAAAAAGGCAGATCTCCCTGTTTCCAGCGCTTTTCTGACACTGGAGCTGATATGTGATGAAAAAGTCAAAATGTTAACCATTGCTTCCAAAAAAGGCTTATCTCCCCGTTTCCAGCTGTTTAGTGACATTTGGGATGATGTGTGATGAAAAATTCAAGAATTTAACCATTTCTTCCAAAAAAGGCTTATCTCCCTGTTTCCAGCGCTTTTCTGACACTTGGGCTGACATGTGATGAAAAAGTCAGAAATCTTAATCAATGCTTCCAAAAAAGGCTTATCTCCCCGTTTCCAGCTGTTTAGTGACATTTGGGATGATGTGTGATGAAAAATTCAAGAATTTAACCTTTTCTTCCAAAAAAATGGAGATCTCCCTGTTTCCAGCGCTTTTCTGACACTTGGGCTGATATGTGATGAAAAAGTCAGAAATCTTAATCAATAATTCCAAAAAAGGCTTATCTCCCCGTTTCCAGCTGTTTAGTGACATTTGGGATGATGTGTGATGAAAAATTCAAGAATTTAACCTTTTCTTCCAAAAAAAGGCAGATCTCCCTGTTTCCAGCGCTTTTCTGACACTGGAGCTGATATGTGATGAAAAAGTCAAAATGTTAACCATTGCTTCCAAAAAAGGCTTATCTCCTCGTTTCCAGCTGATTAGTGACATTTGGGATGATGTGTGATGAAAAATTAAAGAATTTAACCATTTCTTCCAAAAGAGGCTTATCTCCCTGTTCCAGCGCTTTTCTGACACTTGGGCTGACATGTGATGAAAAAGTCAGAAATCTTAATCAATGCTTCCAAAAAAGGCTTATCTCCCCGTTTCCAGCTGTTTAGTGACATTTGGGATGATGTGTGATGAAAAATTCCAGAATTTAACCATTTCTTCCAAAAAGGCTTATCTCCCTGTTTCCAGCGCTTTTCTGACACTTGGGCTGACATGTGATGAAAAAGTCAGAAATCTTAATCAATGCTTCCAAAAAAGGCTTATCTCCCGTTTCCAGCTGTTTAGTGACATTTGGGATGATGTGTGATGAAAAATTCAAGAATTTAACCATTTCTTCCAAAAAAGGCTTATCTCCCTGTTTCCAGCGCTTTTCTGACACTTGGGCTGACATGTGATGAAAAAGTCAGAAATCTTAATCAATGCTTCCAAAAAAGGCTTATCTCCCCGTTTCCAGCTGTTTAGTGACATTTTGGGATGATGTGTGATGAAAAATTCAAGAATTTAACCATTTCTTCCAAAAAAGGCTTATCTCCCTGTTTCCAGTGCTTTTCTGACACTTGGGCTGACATGTGATGAAAAAGTCAGAAATCTTAATCAATGCTTCCAAAAAAGGCTTATCTCCCCGTTTCCAGCTGTTTAGTGACATTTGGGATGATGTGTGATGAAAAATTCAAGAATTTAACCTTTTCTTCCAAAAAAAGGCAGATCTCCCTGTTTCCAGCGCTTTTCTGACACTGGAGCTGATATGTGATGAAAAAGGCAAAATGTTAACCATTGCTTCCAAAAAAGGCTTATCTCCCCGTTTCCAGCTGTTTAGTGACATTTGGGATGATGTGTGATGAAAAATTCAAGAATTTAACCATTTCTTCCAAAAAAGGCTTATCTCCCTGTTTCCAGCGCTTTTCTGACACTTGGGCTGACATGTGATGAAAAAGTCAGAAATCTTAATCAATGCTTCCAAAAAAGGCTTATCTCCCCGTTTCCAGCTGTTTAGTGACATTTGGGATGATATGTGATGAAAAATTCAAGAATTTAACCATTTCTTCCAAAAAAGGCTTATCTCCCTGTTTCCAGCGCTTTTCTGACAATTGGGCTGACATGTGATGAAAAAGTCAGAAATCTTAATCAATGCTTCCAAAAAAGGCTTATCTCCCCGTTTCCAGCTGTTTAGTGACATTTGGGATGATGTGTGATGAAAAATTCAAGAATTTAACCATTTCTTCCAAAAAAGGCTTATCTCCCTGTTTCCAGCGCTTTTCTGACACTTGGGCTGACATGTGATGAAAAAGTCAGAAATCTTAATCAATGCTTCCAAAAAAGGCTTATCTCCCCGTTTCCAGCTGTTTAGTGACATTTGGGATGATGTGTGATGAAAAATTCAAGAATTTAACCTTTTCTTCCAAAAAAAGGCAGATCTCCCTGTTTCCAGCGCTTTTCTGACACTGGAGCTGATATGTGATGAAAAAGTCAAAAATGTTAACCATTGCTTCCAAAAAAGGCTTATCTCCCCGTTTCCAGCTGTTTAGTGACATTTGGGATGATTATGTGATGAAAAATTCAAGAATTTAACCATTTCTTCCAAAAAAGGCTTATCTCCCTGTTTCCAGCGCCTTTCTGACACTTGGGCTGACATGTGATGAAAAAGTCAGAAATCTTAATCAATGCTTCCAAAAAAGGCTTATCTCCCCGTTTCCAGCTGTTTAGTGACATTTGGGATGATGTGTGATGAAAAATTCAAGAATTTAACCATTTCTTCCAAAAAAGGCTTATCTCCCTGTTTCCAGCGCTTTTCTGACACTTGGGCTGACATGTGATGAAAAAGTCAGAAATCTTAATCAATACTTCCAAAAAAGGCTTATCTCCCCGTTTCCAGCTGTTTAGTGACATTTGGGATGATGTGTGAGGAAAAATTCAAGAATTTAACCATTTCTTCCATAAAAGGCTTATCTCCCTGTTTCCAGCGCTTTTCTGACACTTGGGCTGACATGTGATGAAAAAGTCAGAAATCTTAATCAATGCTTCCAAAAAAGGCTTATCTCCCCGTTTCCAGCTGTTTAGTGACATTTGGGATGATGTGTGATGAAAAATTCAAGAATTTAACCTTTTCTTCCAAAAAAAGGCTGATCTCCCTGTTTCCAGCGCTTTTCTGACACTGGAGCTGATATGTGATGAAAAAGTCAAAATGTTAACCATTGCTTCCAAAAAAGGCTTATCTCCCCGTTTCCAGCTGTTTAGTGACATTTGGGATGATGTGTGATGAAAAATTCAAGAATTTAACCATTTCTTCCAAAAAAGGCTTATCTCCCTGTTTCCAGCGCTTTTCTGACACTTGGGCTGACATGTGATGAAAAAGTCAGAAATCTTAATCAATGCTTCCAAAAAAGGCTTATCTCCCCGTTTCCAGCTGTTTAGTGACATTTGGGATGATGTGTGATGAAAAATTCAAGAATTTAACCATTTCTTCCAAAAAAGGCTTATCTCCCTGTTTCCAGCGCTTTTCTGACACTTGGGCTGACATGTGATGAAAAAGTCAGAATCTTAATCAATGCTTCCAAAAAAGGCTTATCTCCCCGTTTCCAGCTGTTTAGTGACATTTGGGATGATGTGTGATGAAAAATTCAAGAATTTAACCATTTCTTCCAAAAAAGGCTTATCTCCCTGTTTCCAGTGCTTTTCTGACACTTGGGCTGACATGTGATGAAAAAGTCAGATATCTTAATCAATGCTTCCAAAAAAGGCTTATCTCCCCGTTTCCAGCTGTTTAGTGACATTTGGGATGATGTGTGATGAAAAATTCAAGAATTTAACCTTTTCTTCCAAAAAAAGGCAGATCTCCCTGTTTCCAGCGCTTTTCTGACACTGGAGCTGATATGTGATGAAAAAGGCAAAATGTTAACCATTGCTTCCAAAAAAGGCTTATCTCCCCGTTTCCAGCTGTTTAGTGACATTTGGGATGATGTGTGATGAAAAATTCAAGAATTTAACCATTTCTTCCAAAAAAGGCTTATCTCCCTGTTTCCAGCGCTTTTCTGACACTTGGGCTGACATGTGATGAAAAAGTAAGAAATCTTAATCAATGCTTCCAAAAAAGGCTTATCTCCCCGTTTCCAGCTGTTTAGTGACATTTGGGATGATGTGTGATGAAAAATTCAAGAATTTAACCTTTTCTTCCAAAAAAAGGCAGATCTCCCTGTTTCCAGCGCTTTTCTGACACTTGGGCTGACATGTGATGAAAAAGTCAGAAATCTTAATCAATGCTTCCAAAAAAGGCTTATCTCCCCGTTTCCAGCTGTTTGGTGACATTTGGGATGATGTGTGATGAAAAATTCAAGAATTTAACCTTTTCTTCCAAAAAAAGGCAGATCTCCCTGTTTCCAGCGCTTTTCTGACACTTGGGCTGATATGTGATGAAAAAGTCAGAAATCTTAATCAATGCTTCCAAAAAAGGCTTATCTCCCCGTTTCCAGCTGTTTAGTGACATTTGGGATGATGTGTGATGAAAAATTCAAGAATTTAACCATTTCTTCCAAAAAAGGCTTATCTCCCTGTTTCCAGCGCTTTTCTGACACTTGGGCTGACATGTGATGAAAAAGTCAGAAATCTTAATCAATGCTTCCAAAAAAGGCTTATCTCCCCGTTTCCAGCTGTTTAGTGACATTTGGGATGATGTGTGATGAAAAATTCAAGAATTTAACCATTTCTTCCAAAAAAGGCTTATCTCCCTGTTTCCAGCGCTTTTCTGACACTTGGGCTGACATGTGATGAAAAAGTCAGAAATCTTAATCAATGCTTCCAAAAAAGGCTTATCTCCCCGTTTCCAGCTGTTTAGTGACATTTGGGATGATGTGTGATGAAAAATTCAAGAATTTAACCTTTTCTTCCAAAAAAAGGCAGATCTCCCTGTTTCCAGTGCTTTTCTGACACTGGAGCTGATATGTGATGAAAAAGTCAAAATGTTAACCATTGCTTCCAAAAAAGGCTTATCTCCCCGTTTCCAGCTGTTTAGTGACATTTGGGATGATGTGTGATGAAAAATTCAAGAATTTAACCATTTCTTCCAAAAAAGGCTTATCTCCCTGTTTCCAGCGCTTTTCTGACACTTGGGCTGACATGTGATGAAAAAGTCAGAAATCTTAATCAATGCTTCCAAAAAAGGCTTATCTCCCCGTTTCCAGCTGTTTAGTGACATTTGGGATGATGTGTGATGAAAAATTCAAGAATTTAACCATTTCTTCCAAAAAAGGCTTATCTCCCTGTTTCCAGCGCTTTTCTGACACTTGGGCTGACATGTGATGAAAAAGTCAGAAATCTTAATCAATGCTTCCAAAAAAGGCTTATCTCCCCGTTTCCAGCTGTTTAGTGACATTTGGGATGATGTGTGATGAAAAATTCAAGAATTTAACCTTTTCTTCCAAAAAAAGGCAGATCTCCCTGTTTCCAGCGCTTTTCTGACACTGGAGCTGATATGTGATGAAAAAGTCAAAATGTTAACCATTGCTTCCAAAAAAGGCTTATCTCCCCGTTTCCAGCTGTTTAGTGACATTTGGGATGATGTGTGATGAAAAATTCAAGAATTTAACCATTTCTTCCAAAAAAGGCTTATCTCCCTGTTTCCAGCGCTTTTCTGACACTTGGGCTGACATGTGATGAAAAAGTCAGAAATCTTAATCAATGCTTCCAAAAAAGGCTTATCTCCCCGTTTCCAGCTGTTTAGTGACATTTGGGATGATGTGTGATGAAAAATTCAAGAATTTAACCATTTCTTCCAAAAAAGGCTTATCTCCCTGTTTCCAGCGCTTTTCTGACACTTGGGCTGACATGTGATGAAAAAGTCAGAAATCTTAATCAATGCTTCCAAAAAAGGCTTATCTCCCCGTTTCCAGCTGTTTAGTGACATTTGGGATGATGTGTGATGAAAAATTCAAGAATTTAACCTTTTCTTCCAAAAAAAGGCAGATCTCCCTGTTTCCAGCGCTTTTCTGACACTTGGGCTGATATGTGATGAAAAAGTCAGAAATCTTAATCAATGCTTCCAAAAAAGGCTTATCTCCCCGTTTCCAGCTGTTTAGTGACATTTGGGATGATGTGTGATGAAAAATTCAAGAATTTAACCATTTCTTCCAAAAAGGCTTATCTCCCTGTTTCCAGCGCTTTTCTGACACTTGGGCTGACATGTGATGAAAAAGTCAGAAATCTTAATCAATGCTTCCAAAAAAGGCTTATCTCCCCGTTTCCAGCTGTTTAGTGACATTTGGGATGATGTGTGATGAAAAATTCAAGAATTTAACCTTTTCTTCCAAAAAAGGGAGATCTCCCTGTTTCCAGCGCTTTTCTGACACTTGGGCTGATATGTGATGAAAAAGTCAGAAATCTTAATCAATAATTCCAAAAAAGGCTTATCTCCCCGTTTCCAGCTGTTTAGTGACATTTGGGATGATGTGTGATGAAAAATTCAAGAATTTAACCTTTTCTTCCAAAAAAAGGCAGATCTCCCTGTTTCCAGCGCTTTTCTGACACTGGAGCTGATATGTGATGAAAAAGTCAGAAATCTTAATCAATGCTTCCAAAAAAGGCTTATCTCCCCGTTTCCAGCTGTTTAGTGACATTTGGGATGATGTGTGATGAAAAATTCAAGAATTTAACCATTTCTTCCAAAAAAGGCTTATCTCCCTGTTTCCAGCGCTTTTCTGACACTTGGGCTGACATGTGATGAAAAAGTCAGAAATCTTAATCAATGCTTCCAAAAAAGGCTTATCTCCCCGTTTCCAGCTGTTTAGTGACATTTGGGATGATGTGTGATGAAAAATTCAAGAATTTAACCATTTTCTTCCAAAAAGGCTTATCTCCCTGTTTCCAGCGCTTTTCTGACACTTGGGCTGACATGTGATGAAAAAGTCAGAAATCTTAATCAATGCTTCCAAAAAAGGCTTATCTCCCCGTTTCCAGCTGTTTAGTGACATTTGGGATGATGTGTGATGAAAAATTCAAGAATTTAACCTTTTCTTCCAAAAAAAGGGAGATCTCCCTGTTTCCAGCGCTTTTCTGACACTTGGGCTGATATGTGATGAAAAAGTCAGAAATCTTAATCAATAATTCCAAAAAAGGCTTATCTCCCCGTTTCCAGCTGTTTAGTGACATTTGGGATGATGTGTGATGAAAAATTCAAGAATTTAACCTTTTCTTCCAAAAAAAGGCAGATCTCCCTGTTTCCAGCGCTTTTCTGACACTGGAGCTGATATGTGATGAAAAAGGCAAAATGTTAACCATTGCTTCCAAAAAAGGCTTATCTCCCCCGTTTCCAGCTGTTTAGTGACATTTGGGATGATGTGTGATGAAAAATTCAAGAATTTAACCATTTCTTCCAAAAAAGGCTTATCTCCCTGTTTCCAGCGCTTTTCTGACACTTGGGCTGACATGTGATGAAAAAGTCAGAAATCTTAATCAATGCTTCCAAAAAAGGCTTATCTCCCCGTTTCCAGCTGTTTAGTGACATTTGGGATGATGTGTGATGAAAAATTCAAGAATTTAACCTTTTCTTCCAAAAAAAGGCAGATCTCCCTGTTTCCAGCGCTTTTCTGACACTTGGGCTGATATGTGATGAAAAAGTCAGAAATCTTAATCAATGCTTCCAAAAAAGGCTTATCTCCCCGTTTCCAGCTGTTTAGTGACATTTGGGATGATGTGTGATGAAAAATTCAAGAATTTAACCATTTCTTCCAAAAAAGGCTTATCTCCCTGTTTCCAGCGCTTTTCTGACACTTGGGCTGACATGTGATGAAAAAGTCAGAAATCTTAATCAATGCTTCCAAAAAAGGCTTATCTCCCCGTTTCCAGCTGTTTAGTGACATTTGGGATGATGTGTGATGAAAAATTCAAGAATTTAACCTTTTCTTCCAAAAAAAGGGAGATCTCCCTGTTTCCAGCGCTTTTCTGACACTTGGGCTGATATGTGATGAAAAAGTCAGAAATCTTAATCAATAATTCCAAAAAAGGCTTATCTCCCCGTTTCCAGCTGTTTAGTGACATTTGGGATGATGTGTGATGAAAAATTCAAGAATTTAACCTTTTCTTCCAAAAAAAGGCAGATCTCCCTGTTTCCAGCGCTTTTCTGACACTGGAGCTGATATGTGATGAAAAAGTCAGAAATCTTAATCAATGCTTCCAAAAAAGGCTTATCTCCCCGTTTCCAGCTGTTTAGTGACATTTGGGATGATGTGTGATGAAAAATTCAAGAATTTAACCATTTCTTCCAAAAAAGGCTTATCTCCCTGTTTCCAGCGCTTTTCTGACACTTGGGCTGACATGTGATGAAAAAGTCAGAAATCTTAATCAATGCTTCCAAAAAAGGCTTATCTCCCCGTTTCCAGCTGTTTAGTGACATTTGGGATGATGTGTGATGAAAAATTCAAGAATTTAACCATTTCTTCCAAAAAAGGCTTATCTCCCTGTTTCCAGCGCTTTTCTGACACTTGGGCTGACATGTGATGAAAAAGTCAGAAATCTTAATCAATGCTTCCAAAAAAGGCTTATCTCCCCGTTTCCAGCTGTTTAGTGACATTTGGGATGATGTGTGATGAAAAATTCAAGAATTTAACCTTTTCTTCCAAAAAAAGGGAGATCTCCCTGTTTCCAGCGCTTTTCTGACACTTGGGCTGATATGTGATGAAAAAGTCAGAAATCTTAATCAATAATTCCAAAAAAGGCTTATCTCCCCGTTTCCAGCTGTTTAGTGACATTTGGGATGATGTGTGATGAAAAATTCAAGAATTTAACCTTTTCTTCCAAAAAAAGGCAGATCTCCCTGTTTCCAGCGCTTTTCTGACACTGGAGCTGATATGTGATGAAAAAGTCAGAAATCTTAATCAATGCTTCCAAAAAAGGCTTATCTCCCCGTTTCCAGCTGTTTAGTGACATTTGGGATGATGTGTGATGAAAAATTCAAGAATTTAACCATTTCTTCCAAAAAAGGCTTATCTCCCTGTTTCCAGGGCTTTTCTGACACTTGGGCTGACATGTGATGAAAAAGTCAGAAATCTTAATCAATGCTTCCAAAAAAGGCTTATCTCCCCGTTTCCAGCTGTTTAGTGACATTTGGGATGATGTGTGATGAAAAATTCAAGAATTTAACCATTTCTTCCAAAAAAGGCTTATCTCCCTGTTTCCAGTGCTTTTCTGACACTTGGGCTGACATGTGATGAAAAAGTCAGAAATCTTAATCAATGCTTCCAAAAAAGGCTTATCTCCCCGTTTCCAGCTGTTTAGTGACATTTGGGATGATGTGTGATGAAAAATTCAAGAATTTAACCTTTTCTTCCAAAAAAAGGCAGATCTCCCTGTTTCCAGCGCTTTTCTGACACTGGAGCTGACATGTGATGAAAAAGGCAAAATGTTAACCATTGCTTCCAAAAAAGGCTTATCTCCCCGTTTCCAGCTGTTTAGTGACATTTGGGATGATGTGTGATGAAAAATTCAAGAATTTAACCATTTCTTCCAAAAAAGGCTTATCTCCCTGTTTCCAGCGCTTTTCTGACACTTGGGCTGACATGTGATGAAAAAGTCAGAAATCTTAATAAATGCTTCCAACAAAGGCTTATCTCCCCGTTTCCAGCTGTTTAGTGACATTTGGGATGATGTGTGATGAAAAATTCAAGAATTTAACCTTTTCTTCCAAAAAAAGGGAGATCTCCCTGTTTCCAGCGCTTTTCTGACACTTGGGCTGATATGTGATGAAAAAGTCAGAAATCTTAATCAATAATTCCAAAAAAGGCTTATCTCCCCGTTTCCAGCTGTTTAGTGACATTTGGGATGATGTGTGATGAAAAATTCAAGAATTTAACCTTTTCTTCCAAAAAAAGGCAGATCTCCCTGTTTCCAGCGCTTTTCTGACACTGGAGCTGATATGTGATGAAAAAGTCAGAAATCTTAATCAATGCTTCCAAAAAAGGCTTATCTCCCCGTTTCCAGCTGTTTAGTGACATTTGGGATGATGTGTGATGAAAAATTCAAGAATTTAACCATTTCTTCCAAAAAAGGCTTATCTCCCTGTTTCCAGGGCTTTTCTGACACTTGGGCTGACATGTGATGAAAAAGTCAGAAATCTTAATCAATGCTTCCAAAAAAGGCTTATCTCCCCGTTTCCAGCTGTTTAGTGACATTTGGGATGATGTGTGATGAAAAATTCAAGAATTTAACCATTTCTTCCAAAAAAGGCTTATCTCCCTGTTTCCAGTGCTTTTCTGACACTTGGGCTGACATGTGATGAAAAAGTCAGAAATCTTAATCAATGCTTCCAAAAAAGGCTTATCTCCCCGTTTCCAGCTGTTTAGTGACATTTGGGATGATGTGTGATGAAAAATTCAAGAATTTAACCTTTTCTTCCAAAAAAAGGCAGATCTCCCTGTTTCCAGCGCTTTTCTGACACTGGAGCTGATATGTGATGAAAAAGGCAAAATGTTAACCATTGCTTCCAAAAAAGGCTTATCTCCCCGTTTCCAGCTGTTTAGTGACATTTGGGATGATGTGTGATGAAAAATTCAAGAATTTAACCATTTCTTCCAAAAAAGGCTTATCTCCCTGTTTCCAGCGCTTTTCTGACACTTGGGCTGACATGTGATGAAAAAGTCAGAAATCTTAATAAATGCTTCCAACAAAGGCTTATCTCCCCGTTTCCAGCTGTTTAGTGACATTTGGGATGATGTGTGATGAAAAATTCAAGAATTTAACCTTTTCTTCCAAAAAAAGGCAGATCTCCCTGTTTCCAGCGCTTTTCTGACACTTGGGCTGACATGTGATGAAAAAGTCAGAAATCTTAATCAATGCTTCCAAAAAAGGCTTATCTCCCCGTTTCCAGCTGTTTGGTGACATTTGGGATGATGTGTGATGAAAAAGTCAAGAATTTAACCTTTTCTTCCAAAAAAAGGCAGATCTCCCTGTTTCCAGCGCTTTTCTGACACTTGGGCTGATATGTGATGAAAAAGTCAGAAATCTTAATCAATGCTTCCAAAAAAGGCTTATCTCCCCGTTTCCAGCTGTTAGTGACATTTGGGATGATGTGTGATGAAAAATTCAAGAATTTAACCATTTCTTCCAAAAAAGGCTTATCTCCCTGTTTCCAGCGCTTTTCTGACACTTGGGCTGACATGTGATGAAAAAGTCAGAAATCTTAATCAATGCTTCCAAAAAAGGCTTATCTCCCCGTTTCCAGCTGTTTAGTGACATTTGGGATGATGTGTGATGAAAAATTCAAGAATTTAACCTTTTCTTCCAAAAAAAGGCAGATCTCCCTGTTTCCAGCGCTTTTCTGACACTGGAGCTGATATGTGATGAAAAAGTCAAAATGTTAACCATTGCTTCCAAAAAAGGCTTATCTCCCCGTTTCCAGCTGTTTAGTGACATTTGGGATGATGTGTGATGAAAAATTCAAGAATTTAACCATTTCTTCCAAAAAAGGCTTATCTCCCTGTTTCCAGCGCTTTTCTGACACTTGGGCTGACATGTGATGAAAAAGTCAGAAATCTTAATCAATGCTTCCAAAAAAGGCTTATCTCCCCGTTTCCAGCTGTTTAGTGACATTTGGGATGATGTGTGATGAAAAATTCAAGAATTTAACCTTTTCTTCCAAAAAAAGGGAGATCTCCCTGTTTCCAGCGCTTTTCTGACACTTGGGCTGATATGTGATGAAAAAGTCAGAAATCTTAATCAATAATTCCAAAAAAGGCTTATCTCCCCGTTTCCAGCTGTTTAGTGACATTTGGGATGATGTGTGATGAAAAATTCAAGAATTTAACCTTTTCTTCCAAAAAAAGGCAGATCTCCCTGTTTCCAGCGCTTTTCTGACACTGGAGCTGATATGTGATGAAAAAGTCAGAAATCTTAATCAATGCTTCCAAAAAAGGCTTATCTCCCCGTTTCCAGCTGTTTAGTGACATTTGGGATGATGTGTGATGAAAAATTCAAGAATTTAACCATTTCTTCCAAAAAAGGCTTATCTCCCTGTTTCCAGGGCTTTTCTGACACTTGGGCTGACATGTGATGAAAAAGTCAGAAATCTTAATCAATGCTTCCAAAAAAGGCTTATCTCCCCGTTTCCAGCTGTTTAGTGACATTTGGGATGATGTGTGATGAAAAATTCAAGAATTTAACCATTTCTTCCAAAAAAGGCTTATCTCCCTGTTTCCAGTGCTTTTCTGACACTTGGGCTGACATGTGATGAAAAAGTCAGAAATCTTAATCAATGCTTCCAAAAAAGGCTTATCTCCCCGTTTCCAGCTGTTTAGTGACATTTGGGATGATGTGTGATGAAAAATTCAAGAATTTAACCTTTTCTTCCAAAAAAAGGCAGATCTCCCTGTTTCCAGCGCTTTTCTGACACTGGAGCTGATATGTGATGAAAAAGGCAAAATGTTAACCATTGCTTCCAAAAAAGGCTTATCTCCCCGTTTCCAGCTGTTTAGTGACATTTGGGATGATGTGTGATGAAAAATTCAAGAATTTAACCATTTCTTCCAAAAAAGGCTTATCTCCCTGTTTCCAGCGCTTTTCTGACACTTGGGCTGACATGTGATGAAAAAGTCAGAAATCTTAATAAATGCTTCCAACAAAGGCTTATCTCCCCGTTTCCAGCTGTTTAGTGACATTTGGGATGATGTGTGATGAAAAATTCAAGAATTTAACCTTTTCTTCCAAAAAAAGGCAGATCTCCCTGTTTCCAGCGCTTTTCTGACACTTGGGCTGACATGTGATGAAAATGTCAGAAATCTTAATCAATGCTTCCAAAAAAGGCTTATCTCCCCGTTTCCAGCTGTTTGGTGACATTTGGGATGATGTGTGATGAAAAAGTCAAGAATTTAACCTTTTCTTCCAAAAAAAGGCAGATCTCCCTGTTTCCAGCGCTTTTCTGACACTTGGGCTGATATGTGATGAAAAAGTCAGAAATCTTAATCAATGCTTCCAAAAAAGGCTTATCTCCCCGTTTCCAGCTGTTTAGTGACATTTGGGATGATGTGTGATGAAAAATTCAAGAATTTAACCATTTCTTCCAAAAAAGGCTTATCTCCCTGTTTCCAGCGCTTTTCTGACACTTGGGCTGACATGTGATGAAAAAGTCAGAAATCTTAATCAATGCTTCCAAAAAAGGCTTATCTCCCCGTTTCCAGCTGTTTAGTGACATTTGGGATGATGTGTGATGAAAAATTCAAGAATTTAACCTTTTCTTCCAAAAAAAGGCAGATCTCCCTGTTTCCAGCGCTTTTCTGACACTGGAGCTGATATGTGATGAAAAAGTCAAAATGTTAACCATTGCTTCCAAAAAAGGCTTATCTCCCCGTTTCCAGCTGTTTAGTGACATTTGGGATGATGTGTGATGAAAAATTCAAGAATTTAACCATTTCTTCCAAAAAAGGCTTATCTCCCTGTTTCCAGCGCTTTTCTGACACTTGGGCTGACATGTGATGAAAAAGTCAGAAATCTTAATCAATGCTTCCAAAAAAGGCTTATCTCCCCGTTTCCAGCTGTTTAGTGACATTTGGGATGATGTGTGATGAAAAATTCAAGAATTTAACCATTTCTTCCAAAAAAGGCTTATCTCCCTGTTTCCAGCGCTTTTCTGACACTTGGGCTGACATGTGATGAAAAAGTCAGAAATCTTAATCAATGCTTCCAAAAAAGGCTTATCTCCCCGTTTCCAGCTGTTTAGTGACATTTAGGATGATGTGTGATGAAAAATTCAAGAATTTAACCTTTTCTTCCAAAAAAAGGCAGATCTCCCTGTTTCCAGCGCTTTTCTGACACTGGAGCTGATATGTGATGAAAAAGTCAAAATGTTAACCATTGCTTCCAAAAAAGGCTTATCTCCCCGTTTCCAGTTTAGTGACATTTGGGATGATGTGTGATGAAAAATTCAAGAATTTAACCATTTCTTTCCAAAAAAGGCTTATCTCCCTGTTTCCAGCGCTTTTCTGACACTTGGGCTGACATGTGATGAAAAAGTCAGAAATCTTAATCAATGCTTCCAAAAAAGGCTTATCTCCCCGTTTCCAGCTGTTTAGTGACATTTGGGATGATGTGTGATGAAAAATTCAAGAATTTAACCATTTCTTCCAAAAAAGGCTTATCTCCCTGTTTCCAGCGCTTTTCTGACACTTGGGCTGACATGTGATGAAAAAGTCAGAAATCTTAATCAATGCTTCCAAAAAAGGCTTATCTCCCCGTTTCCAGCTGTTTAGTGACATTTGGGATGATGTGTGATGAAAAATTCAAGAATTTAACCATTTCTTCCAAAAAAGGCTTATCTCCCTGTTTCCAGCGCTTTTCTGACACTTGGGCTGACATGTGATGAAAAAGTCAGAAATCTTAATCAATGCTTCCAAAAAAGGCTTATCTCCCCGTTTCCAGCTGTTTAGTGACATTTGGGATGATGTGTGATGAAAAATTCAAGAATTTAACCTTTTCTTCCAAAAAAAGGCAGATCTCCCTGTTTCCAGCGCTTTTCTGACACTGGAGCTGATATGTGATGAAAAAGTCAAAATGTTAACCATTGCTTCCAAAAAAGGCTTATCTCCCCGTTTCCAGCTGTTTAGTGACATTTGGGATGATGTGTGATGAAAAATTCAAGAATTTAACCATTTCTTCCAAAAAAGGCTTATCTCCCTGTTTCCAGCGCTTTTCTGACACTTGGGCTGACATGTGATGAAAAAGTCAGAAATCTTAATCAATGCTTCCAAAAAAGGCTTATCTCCCCGTTTCCAGCTGTTTAGTGAGATTTGGGATGATGTGTGATGAAAAATTCAAGAATTTAACCTTTTCTTCCAAAAAAGGCAGATCTCCCTGTTTCCAGCACTTTTCTGACACTGGAGCTGATATGTGATGAAAAAGTCAAAATGTTAACCATTGCTTCCAAAAAAGGCTTATCTCCCCGTTTCCAGCTGTTTAGTGACATTTGGGATGATGTGTGATGAAAAATTCAAGAATTTAACCATTTCTTCCAAAAAAGGCTTATCTCCCTGTTTCCAGCGCTTTTCTGACACTTGGGCTGACATGTGATGAAAAAGTCAGAAATCTTAATCAATGCTTCCAAAAAAGGCTTATCTCCCCGTTTCCAGCTGTTTAGTGACATTTGGGATGATGTGTGATGAAAAATTCAAGAATTTAACCATTTCTTCCAAAAAAGGCTTATCTCCCTGTTTCCAGCGCTTTTCTGACACTTGGGCTGACATGTGATGAAAAAGTCAGAAATCTTAATCAATGCTTCCAAAAAAGGCTGATCTCCCCGTTTCCAGCTGTTTAGTGACATTTGGGATGATGTGTGATGAAAAATTCAAGAATTTAACCTTTTCTTCCAAAAAAAAGGGAGATCTCCCTGTTTCCAGCGCTTTTCTGACACTTGGGCTGATATGTGATGAAAAAGTCAGAAATCTTAATCAATAATTCCAAAAAAGGCTTATCTCCCCGTTTCCAGCTGTTTAGTGACATTTGGGATGATGTGTGATGAAAAATTCAAGAATTTAACCTTTTCTTCCAAAAAAAGGCAGATCTCCCTGTTTCCAGCAACTTTTCTGACACTGGAGCTGATATGTGATGAAAAAGTCAAAATGTTAACCATTGCTTCCAAAAAAGGCTTATCTCCCCGTTTCCAGCTGTTTAGTGACATTTGGGATGATGTGTGATGAAAAATTCAAGAATTTAACCATTTCTTCCAAAAAAGGCTTATCTCCCTGTTTCCAGCGCTTTTCTGACACTTGGGCTGACATGTGATGAAAAAGTCAGAAATCTTAATCAATGCTTCCAAAAAAGGCTTATCTCCCCGTTTCCAGCTGTTTAGTGACATGTGGGATGATGTGTGATGAAAAATTCAAGAATTTAACCATTTCTTCCAAAAAAGGCTTATCTCCCTGTTTCCAGCGCTTTTCTGACACTTGGGCTGACATGTGATGAAAAAGTCAGAAATCTTAATCAATGCTTCCAAAAAAGGCTTATCTCCCCGTTTCCAGCTGTTTAGTGACATTTGGGATGATGTGTGATGAAAAATTCAAGAATTTAACCTTTTCTTCCAAAAAAAGGGAGATCTCCCTGTTTCCAGCGCTTTTCTGACACTTGGGCTGATATGTGATGAAAAAGTCAGAAATCTTAATCAATAATTCCAAAAAAGGCTTATCTCCCCGTTTCCAGCTGTTTAGTGACATTTGGGATGATGTGTGATGAAAAATTCAAGAATTTAACCTTTTCTTCCAAAAAAAGGCAGATCTCCCTGTTTCCAGCGCTTTTCTGACACTGGAGCTGATATGTGATGAAAAAGTCAGAAATCTTAATCAATGCTTCCAAAAAAGGCTTATCTCCCCGTTTCCAGCTGTTTAGTGACATTTGGGATGATGTGTGATGAAAAATTCAAGAATTTAACCATTTCTTCCAAAAAAGGCTTATCTCCCTGTTTCCAGCGCTTTTCTGACACTTGGGCTGACATGTGATGAAAAAGTCAGAAATCTTAATCAATGCTTCCAAAAAAGGCTTATCTCCCCGTTTCCAGCTGTTTAGTGACATTTGGGATGATGTGTGATGAAAAATTCAAGAATTTAACCATTTCTTCCAAAAAAGGCTTATCTCCCTGTTTCCAGCGCTTTTCTGACACTTGGGCTGACATGTGATGAAAAAGTCAGAAATCTTAATCAATGCTTCCAAAAAAGGCTTATCTCCCCGTTTCCAGCTGTTTAGTGACATTTGGGATGATGTGTGATGAAAAATTCAAGAATTTAACCATTTCTTCCAAAAAAGGCTTATCTCCCTGTTTCCAGTGCTTTTCTGACACTTGGGCTGACATGTGATGAAAAGTCAGATATCTTAATCAATGCTTCCAAAAAAGGCTTATCTCCCCGTTTCCAGCTGTTTAGTGACATTTGGGATGATGTGTGATGAAAAATTCAAGAATTTAACCTTTTCTTCCAAAAAAAGGCAGATCTCCCTGTTTCCAGCGCTTTTCTGACACTGGAGCTGATATGTGATGAAAAAGGCAAAATGTTAACCATTGCTTCCAAAAAAGGCTTATCTCCCCGTTTCCAGCTGTTTAGTGACATTTGGGATGATGTGTGATGAAAAATTCAAGAATTTAACCATTTCTTCCAAAAAAGGCTTATCTCCCTGTTTCCAGCGCTTTTCTGACACTTGGGCTGACATGTGATGAAAAAGTAAGAAATCTTAATCAATGCTTCCAAAAAAGGCTTATCTCCCCGTTTCCAGCTGTTTAGTGACATTTGGGATGATGTGTGATGAAAAATTCAAGAATTTAACCTTTTCTTCCAAAAAAAGGCAGATCTCCCTGTTTCCAGCGCTTTTCTGACACTTGGGCTGACATGTGATGAAAAAGTCAGAAATCTTAATCAATGCTTCCAAAAAAGGCTTATCTCCCCGTTTCCAGCTGATGGTGACATTTGGGATGATGTGTGATGAAAAATTCAAGAATTTAACCTTTTCTTCCAAAAAAAGGCAGATCTCCCTGTTTCCAGCGCTTTTCTGACACTTGGGCTGATATGTGATGAAAAAGTCAGAAATCTTAATCAATGCTTCCAAAAAAGGCTTATCTCCCCGTTTCCAGCTGTTTAGTGACATTTGGGATGATGTGTGATGAAAAATTCAAGAATTTAACCATTTCTTCCAAAAAAGGCTTATCTCCCTGTTTCCAGCGCTTTTCTGACACTTGGGCTGACATGTGATGAAAAAGTCAGAAATCTTAATCAATGCTTCCAAAAAAGGCTTATCTCCCCGTTTCCAGCTGTTTAGTGACATTTGGGATGATGTGTGATGAAAAATTCAAGAATTTAACCATTTCTTCCAAAAAAGGCTTATCTCCCTGTTTCCAGCGCTTTTCTGACACTTGGGCTGACATGTGATGAAAAAGTCAGAAATCTTAATCAATGCTTCCAAAAAAGGCTTATCTCCCCGTTTCCAGCTGTTTAGTGACATTTGGGATGATGTGTGATGAAAAATTCAAGAATTTAACCTTTTCTTCCAAAAAAAGGCAGATCTCCCTGTTTCCAGTGCTTTTCTGACACTGGAGCTGATATGTGATGAAAAAGTCAAAATGTTAACCATTGCTTCCAAAAAAGGCTTATCTCCCCGTTTCCAGCTGTTTAGTGACATTTGGGATGATGTGTGATGAAAAATTCAAGAATTTAACCATTTCTTCCAAAAAAGGCTTATCTCCCTGTTTCCAGCGCTTTTCTGACACTTGGGCTGACATGTGATGAAAAAGTCAGAAATCTTAATCAATGCTTCCAAAAAAGGCTTATCTCCCCGTTTCCAGCTGTTTAGTGACATTTGGGATGATGTGTGATGAAAAATTCAAGAATTTAACCATTTCTTCCAAAAAAGGCTTATCTCCCTGTTTCCAGCGCTTTTCTGACACTTGGGCTGACATGTGATGAAAAAGTCAGAAATCTTAATCAATGCTTCCAAAAAAGGCTTATCTCCCCGTTTCCAGCTGTTTAGTGACATTTGGGATGATGTGTGATGAAAAATTCAAGAATTTAACCTTTTCTTCCAAAAAAAGGCAGATCTCCCTGTTTCCAGCGCTTTTCTGACACTGGAGCTGATATGTGATGAAAAAGTCAAAATGTTAACCATTGCTTCCAAAAAAGGCTTATCTCCCCGTTTCCAGCTGTTTAGTGACATTTGGGATGATGTGTGATGAAAAATTCAAGAATTTAACCATTTCTTCCAAAAAAGGCTTATCTCCCTGTTTCCAGCGCTTTTCTGACACTTGGGCTGACATGTGATGAAAAAGTCAGAAATCTTAATCAATGCTTCCAAAAAAGGCTTATCTCCCCGTTTCCAGCTGTTTAGTGACATTTGGGATGATGTGTGATGAAAAATTCAAGAATTTAACCATTTCTTCCAAAAAAGGCTTATCTCCCTGTTTCCAGCGCTTTTCTGACACTTGGGCTGAAATGTGATGAAAAAGTCAGAAATCTTAATCAATGCTTCCAAAAAAGGCTTATCTCCCCGTTTCCAGCTGTTTAGTGACATTTGGGATGATGTGTGATGAAAAATTCAAGAATTTAACCTTTTCTTCCAAAAAAAGGCAGATCTCCCTGTTTCCAGCACTTTTCTGACACTGGAGCTGATATGTGATGAAAAAGTCAAAATGTTAACCATTGCTTCCAAAAAAGGCTTATCTCCCCGTTTCCAGCTGTTTAGTGACATTTGGGATGATGTGTGATGAAAAATTCAAGAATTTAACCATTTCTTCCAAAAAAGGCTTATCTCCCTGTTTCCAGCGCTTTTCTGACACTTGGGCTGACATGTGATGAAAAAGTCAGAAATCTTAATCAATGCTTCCAAAAAAGGCTTATCTCCCCGTTTCCAGCTGTTTAGTGACATTTGGGATGATGTGTGATGAAAAATTCAAGAATTTAACCATTTCTTCCAAAAAAGGCTTATCTCCCTGTTTCCAGCGCTTTTCTGACACTTGGGCTGACATGTGATGAAAAAGTCAGAAATCTTAATCAATGCTTCCAAAAAAGGCTTATCTCCCCGTTTCCAGCTGTTTAGTGACATTTGGGATGATGTGTGATGAAAAATTCAAGAATTTAACCTTTTCTTCCAAAAAAAGGGAGATCTCCCTGTTTCCAGCGCTTTTCTGACACTTGGGCTGATATGTGATGAAAAAGTCAGAAATCTTAATCAATAATTCCAAAAAAGGCTTATCTCCCCGTTTCCAGCTGTTTAGTGACATTTGGGATGATGTGTGATGAAAAATTCAAGAATTTAACCTTTTCTTCCAAAAAAAGGCAGATCTCCCTGTTTCCAGCACTTTTCTGACACTGGAGCTGATATGTGATGAAAAAGTCAAAATGTTAACCATTGCTTCCAAAAAAGGCTTATCTCCCCGTTTCCAGCTGTTTAGTGACATTTGGGATGATGTGTGATGAAAAATTCAAGAATTTAACCATTTCTTCCAAAAAAGGCTTATCTCCCTGTTTCCAGCGCTTTTCTGACACTTGGGCTGACATGTGATGAAAAAGTCAGAAATCTTAATCAATGCTTCCAAAAAAGGCTTATCTCCCCGTTTCCAGCTGTTTAGTGACATGTGGGATGATGTGTGATGAAAAATTCAAGAATTTAACCATTTCTTCCAAAAAAGGCTTATCTCCCTGTTTCCAGCGCTTTTCTGACACTTGGGCTGACATGTGATGAAAAAGTCAGAAATCTTAATCAATGCTTCCAAAAAAGGCTTATCTCCCCGTTTCCAGCTGTTTAGTGACATTTGGGATGATGTGTGATGAAAAATTCAAGAATTTAACCTTTTCTTCCAAAAAAAGGGAGATCTCCCTGTTTCCAGCGCTTTTCTGACACTTGGGCTGATATGTGATGAAAAAGTCAGAAATCTTAATCAATAATTCCAAAAAAGGCTTATCTCCCCGTTTCCAGCTGTTTAGTGACATTTGGGATGATGTGTGATGAAAAATTCAAGAATTTAACCTTTTCTTCCAAAAAAAGGCAGATCTCCCTGTTTCCAGCGCTTTTCTGACACTGGAGCTGATATGTGATGAAAAAGTCAGAAATCTTAATCAATGCTTCCAAAAAAGGCTTATCTCCCCGTTCCCAGCTGTTTAGTGACATTTGGGATGATGTGTGATGAAAAATTCAAGAATTTAACCATTTCTTCCAAAAAAGGCTTATCTCCCTGTTTCCAGCGCTTTTCTGACACTTGGGCTGACATGTGATGAAAAAGTCAGAAATCTTAATCAATGCTTCCAAAAAAGGCTTATCTCCCCGTTTCCAGCTGTTTAGTGACATTTGGGATGATGTGTGATGAAAAATTCAAGAATTTAACCATTTCTTCCAAAAAAGGCTTATCTCCCTGTTTCCAGCGCTTTTCTGACACTTGGGCTGACATGTGATGAAAAAGTCAGAAATCTTAATCAATGCTTCCAAAAAAGGCTTATCTCCCCGTTTCCAGCTGTTTAGTGACATTTGGGATGATGTGTGATGAAAAATTCAAGAATTTAACCATTTCTTCCAAAAAAGGCTTATCTCCCTGTTTCCAGTGCTTTTCTGACACTTGGGCTGACATGTGATGAAAAAGTCAGATATCTTAATCAATGCTTCCAAAAAAGGCTTATCTCCCCGTTTCCAGCTGTTTAGTGACATTTGGGATGATGTGTGATGAAAAATTCAAGAATTTAACCTTTTCTTCCAAAAAAAGGCAGATCTCCCTGTTTCCAGCGCTTTTCTGACACTGGAGCTGATATGTGATGAAAAAGGCAAAATGTTAACCATTGCTTCCAAAAAAGGCTTATCTCCCCGTTTCCAGCTGTTTAGTGACATTTGGGATGATGTGTGATGAAAAATTCAAGAATTTAACCATTTCTTCCAAAAAAGGCTTATCTCCCTGTTTCCAGCGCTTTTCTGACACTTGGGCTGACATGTGATGAAAAAGTCAGAAATCTTAATCAATGCTTCCAAAAAAGGCTTATATCCCCGTTTCCAGCTGTTTAGTGACATTTGGGATGATGTGTGATGAAAAATTCAAGAATTTAACCTTTTCTTCCAAAAAAAGGCAGATCTCCCTGTTTCCAGCGCTTTTCTGACACTTGGGCTGATATGTGATGAAAAAGTCAGAAATCTTAATCAATGCTTCCAAAAAAGGCTTATCTCCCCGTTTCCAGCTGTTTAGTGACATTTGGGATGATGTGTGATGAAAAATTCAAGAATTTAACCATTTCTTCCAAAAAAGGCTTATCTCCCTGTTTCCAGCGCTTTTCTGACACTTGGGCTGACATGTGATGAAAAAGTCAGAAATCTTAATCAATGCTTCCAAAAAAGGCTTATCTCCCCGTTTCCAGCTGTTTAGTGACATTTGGGATGATGTGTGATGAAAAATTCAAGAATTTAACCATTTCTTCCAAAAAAGGCTTATCTCCCTGTTTCCAGCGCTTTTCTGACACTTGGGCTGACATGTGATGAAAAAGTCAGAAATCTTAATCAATGCTTCCAAAAAAGGCTTATCTCCCCGTTTCCAGCTGTTTAGTGACATTTGGGATGATGTGTGATGAAAAATTCAAGAATTTAACCTTTTCTTCCAAAAAAAGGCAGATCTCCCTGTTTCCAGTGCTTTTCTGACACTGGAGCTGATATGTGATGAAAAAGTCAAAATGTTAACCATTGCTTCCAAAAAAGGCTTATCTCCCCGTTTCCAGCTGTTTAGTGACATTTGGGATGATGTGTGATGAAAAATTCAAGAATTTAACCATTTCTTCCAAAAAAGGCTTATCTCCCTGTTTCCAGCGCTTTTCTGACACTTGGGCTGACATGTGATGAAAAAGTCAGAAATCTTAATCAATGCTTCCAAAAAAGGCTTATCTCCCCGTTTCCAGCTGTTTAGTGACATTTGGGATGATGTGTGATGAAAAATTCAAGAATTTAACCATTTCTTCCAAAAAAGGCTTATCTCCCTGTTTCCAGCGCTTTTCTGACACTTGGGCTGACATGTGATGAAAAAGTCAGAAATCTTAATCAATGCTTCCAAAAAAGGCTTATCTCCCCGTTTCCAGCTGTTTAGTGACATTTGGGATGATGTGTGATGAAAAATTCAAGAATTTAACCTTTTCTTCCAAAAAAAGGCAGATCTCCCTGTTTCCAGCGCTTTTCTGACACTGGAGCTGATATGTGATGAAAAAGTCAAAATGTTAACCATTGCTTCCAAAAAAGGCTTATCTCCCCGTTTCCAGCTGTTTAGTGACATTTGGGATGATGTGTGATGAAAAATTCAAGAATTTAACCATTTCTTCCAAAAAAGGCTTATCTCCCTGTTTCCAGCGCTTTTCTGACACTTGGGCTGACATGTGATGAAAAAGTCAGAAATCTTAATCAATGCTTCCAAAAAAGGCTTATCTCCCCGTTTCCAGCTGTTTAGTGACATTTGGGATGATGTGTGATGAAAAATTCAAGAATTTAACCATTTCTTCCAAAAAAGGCTTATCTCCCTGTTTCCAGCGCTTTTCTGACACTTGGGCTGACATGTGATGAAAAAGTCAGAAATCTTAATCAATGCTTCCAAAAAAGGCTTATCTCCCCGTTTCCAGCTGTTTAGTGACATTTGGGATGATGTGTGATGAAAAATTCAAGAATTTAACCTTTTCTTCCAAAAAAAGGCAGATCTCCCTGTTTCCAGCGCTTTTCTGACACTGGAGCTGATATGTGATGAAAAAGTCAAAATGTTAACCATTGCTTCCAAAAAAGGCTTATCTCCCCGTTTCCAGCTGTTTAGTGACATTTGGGATGATGTGTGATGAAAAATTCAAGAATTTAACCATTTCTTCCAAAAAAGGCTTATCTCCCTGTTTCCAGCGCTTTTCTGACACTTGGGCTGACATGTGATGAAAAAGTCAGAAATCTTAATCAATGCTTCCAAAAAAGGCTTATCTCCCCGTTTCCAGCTGTTTAGTGACATTTGGGATGATGTGTGATGAAAAATTCAAGAATTTAACCATTTCTTCCAAAAAAGGCTTATCTCCCTGTTTCCAGTGCTTTTCTGACACTTGGGCTGACATGTGATGAAAAAGTCAGATATCTTAATCAATGCTTCCAAAAAAGGCTTATCTCCCCGTTTCCAGCTGTTTAGTGACATTTGGGATGATGTGTGATGAAAAATTCAAGAATTTAACCTTTTCTTCCAAAAAAAGGCAGATCTCCCTGTTTCCAGCGCTTTTCTGACACTGGAGCTGATATGTGATGAAAAAGGCAAAATGTTAACCATTGCTTCCAAAAAAGGCTTATCTCCCCGTTTCCAGCTGTTTAGTGACATTTGGGATGATGTGTGATGAAAAATTCAAGAATTTAACCATTTCTTCCAAAAAAGGCTTATCTCCCTGTTTCCAGCGCTTTTCTGACACTTGGGCTGACATGTGATGAAAAAGTCAGAAATCTTAATCAATGCTTCCAAAAAAGGCTTATCTCCCCGTTTCCAGCTGTTTAGTGACATTTGGGATGATGTGTGATGAAAAATTCAAGAATTTAACCTTTTCTTCCAAAAAAAGGCAGATCTCCCTGTTTCCAGCGCTTTTCTGACACTTGGGCTGATATGTGATGAAAAAGTCAGAAATCTTAATCAATGCTTCCAAAAAAGGCTTATCTCCCCGTTTCCAGCTGTTTAGTGACATTTGGGATGATGTGTGATGAAAAATTCAAGAATTTAACCATTTCTTCCAAAAAAGGCTTATCTCCCTGTTTCCAGCGCTTTTCTGACACTTGGGCTGACATGTGATGAAAAAGTCAGAAATCTTAATCAATGCTTCCAAAAAAGGCTTATCTCCCCGTTTCCAGCTGTTTAGTGACATTTGGGATGATGTGTGATGAAAAATTCAAGAATTTAACCATTTCTTCCAAAAAAGGCTTATCTCCCTGTTTCCAGCGCTTTTCTGACACTTGGGCTGACATGTGATGAAAAAGTCAGAAATCTTAATCAATGCTTCCAAAAAAGGCTTATCTCCCCGTTTCCAGCTGTTTAGTGACATTTGGGATGATGTGTGATGAAAAATTCAAGAATTTAACCTTTTCTTCCAAAAAAAGGCAGATCTCCCTGTTTCCAGTGCTTTTCTGACACTGGAGCTGATATGTGATGAAAAAGTCAAAATGTTAACCATTGCTTCCAAAAAAGGCTTATCTCCCCGTTTCCAGCTGTTTAGTGACATTTGGGATGATGTGTGATGAAAAATTCAAGAATTTAACCATTTCTTCCAAAAAAGGCTTATCTCCCTGTTTCCAGCGCTTTTCTGACACTTGGGCTGACATGTGATGAAAAAGTCAGAAATCTTAATCAATGCTTCCAAAAAAGGCTTATCTCCCCGTTTCCAGCTGTTTAGTGACATTTGGGATGATGTGTGATGAAAAATTCAAGAATTTAACCATTTCTTCCAAAAAAGGCTTATCTCCCTGTTTCCAGCGCTTTTCTGACACTTGGGCTGACATGTGATGAAAAAGTCAGAAATCTTAATCAATGCTTCCAAAAAAGGCTTATCTCCCCGTTTCCAGCTGTTTAGTGACATTTGGGATGATGTGTGATGAAAAATTCAAGAATTTAACCTTTTCTTTCAAAAAAAGGCAGATCTCCCTGTTTCCAGCGCTTTTCTGACACTGGAGCTGATATGTGATGAAAAAGTCAAAATGTTAACCATTGCTTCCAAAAAAGGCTTATCTCCCCGTTTCCAGCTGTTTAGTGACATTTGGGATGATGTGTGATGAAAAATTCAAGAATTTAACCATTTCTTCCAAAAAAGGCTTATCTCCCTGTTTCCAGCGCTTTTCTGACACTTGGGCTGACATGTGATGAAAAAGTCAGAAATCTTAATCAATGCTTCCAAAAAAGGCTTATCTCCCCGTTTCCAGCTGTTTAGTGACATTTGGGATGATGTGTGATGAAAAATTCAAGAATTTAACCATTTCTTCCAAAAAAGGCTTATCTCCCTGTTTCCAGCGCTTTTCTGACACTTGGGCTGACATGTGATGAAAAAGTCAGAAATCTTAATCAATGCTTCCAAAAAAGGCTTATCTCCCCGTTTCCAGCTGTTTAGTGACATTTGGGATGATGTGTGATGAAAAATTCAAGAATTTAACCTTTTCTTCCAAAAAAAGGCAGATCTCCCTGTTTCCAGCGCTTTTCTGACACTGGAGCTGATATGTGATGAAAAAGTCAAAATGTTAACCATTGCTTCCAAAAAAGGCTTATCTCCCCGTTTCCAGCTGTTTAGTGACATTTGGGATGATGTGTGATGAAAAATTCAAGAATTTAACCATTTCTTCCAAAAAAGGCTTATCTCCCTGTTTCCAGCGCTTTTCTGACACTTGGGCTGACATGTGATGAAAAAGTCAGAAATCTTAATCAATGCTTCCAAAAAAGGCTTATCTCCCCGTTTCCAGCTGTTTAGTGACATTTGGGATGATGTGTGATGAAAAATTCAAGAATTTAACCATTTCTTCCAAAAAAGGCTTATCTCCCTGTTTCCAGCGCTTTTCTGACACTTGGGCTGACATGTGATGAAAAAGTCAGAAATCTTAATCAATGCTTCCAAAAAAGGCTTATCTCCCCGTTTCCAGCTGTTTAGTGACATTTGGGATGATGTGTGATGAAAAATTCAAGAATTTAACCATTTCTTCCAAAAAAGGCTTATCTCCCTGTTTCCAGCGCTTTTCTGACACTTGGGCTGACATGTGATGAAAAAGTCAGAAATCTTAATCAATGCTTCCAAAAAAGGCTTATCTCCCCGTTTCCAGCTGTTTAGTGACATTTGGGATGATGTGTGATGAAAAATTCAAGAATTTAACCTTTTCTTCCAAAAAAAGGGAGATCTCCCTGTTTCCAGCGCTTTTCTGACACTTGGGCTGATATGTGATGAAAAAGTCAGAAATCTTAATCAATAATTCCAAAAAAGGCTTATCTCCCCGTTTCCAGCTGTTTAGTGACATTTGGGATGATGTGTGATGAAAAATTCAAGAATTTAACCTTTTCTTCCAAAAAAAGGCAGATCTCCCTGTTTCCAGCGCTTTTCTGACACTGGAGCTGATATGTGATGAAAAAGTCAGAAATCTTAATCAATGCTTCCAAAAAAGGCTTATCTCCCCGTTTCCAGCTGTTTAGTGACATTTGGGATGATGTGTGATGAAAAATTCAAGAATTTAACCATTTCTTCCAAAAAAGGCTTATCTCCCTGTTTCCAGCGCTTTTCTGACACTTGGGCTGACATGTGATGAAAAAGTCAGAAATCTTAATCAATGCTTCCAAAAAAGGCTTATATCCCCGTTTCCAGCTGTTTAGTGACATTTGGGATGATGTGTGATGAAAAATTCAAGAATTTAACCATTTCTTCCAAAAAAGGCTTATCTCCCTGTTTCCAGCGCTTTTCTGACACTTGGGCTGACATGTGATGAAAAAGTCAGAAATCTTAATCAATGCTTCCAAAAAAGGCTTATCTCCCCGTTTCCAGCTGTTTAGTGACATTTGGGATGATGTGTGATGAAAAATTCAAGAATTTAACCATTTCTTCCAAAAAAGGCTTATCTCCCTGTTTCCAGTGCTTTTCTGACACTTGGGCTGACATGTGATGAAAAAGTCAGATATCTTAATCAATGCTTCCAAAAAAGGCTTATCTCCCCGTTTCCAGCTGTTTAGTGACATTTGGGATGATGTGTGATGAAAAATTCAAGAATTTAACCTTTTCTTCCAAAAAAAGGCAGATCTCCCTGTTTCCAGCGCTTTTCTGACACTGGAGCTGATATGTGATGAAAAAGGCAAAATGTTAACCATTGCTTCCAAAAAGGCTTATCTCCCCGTTTCCAGCTGTTTAGTGACATTTGGGATGATGTGTGATGAAAAATTCAAGAATTTAAACCATTTCTTCCAAAAAAGGCTTATCTCCCTGTTTCCAGCGCTTTTCTGACACTTGGGCTGACATGTGATGAAAAAGTCAGAAATCTTAATCAATGCTTCCAAAAAAGGCTTATCTCCCCGTTTCCAGCTGTTTAGTGACATTTGGGATGATGTGTGATGAAAAATTCAAGAATTTAACCTTTTCTTCCAAAAAAAGGCAGATCTCCCTGTTTCCAGCGCTTTTCTGACACTTGGGCTGACATGTGATGAAAAAGTCAGAAATCTTAATCAATGCTTCCAAAAAAGGCTTATCTCCCCGTTTCCAGCTGTTTGGTGACATTTGGGATGATGTGTGATGAAAAATTCAAGAATTTAACCTTTTCTTCCAAAAAAAGGCAGATCTCCCTGTTTCCAGCGCTTTTCTGACACTTGGGCTGATATGTGATGAAAAAGTCAGAAATCTTAATCAATGCTTCCAAAAAAGGCTTATCTCCCCGTTTCCAGCTGTTTAGTGACATTTGGGATGATGTGTGATGAAAAATTCAAGAATTTAACCATTTCTTCCAAAAAAGGCTTATCTCCCTGTTTCCCAGCGCTTTTCTGACACTTGGGCTGACATGTGATGAAAAAGTCAGAAATCTTAATCAATGCTTCCAAAAAAGGCTTATCTCCCCGTTTCCAGCTGTTTAGTGACATTTGGGATGATGTGTGATGAAAAATTCAAGAATTTAACCTTTTCTTCCAAAAAAAGGGAGATCTCCCTGTTTCCAGCGCTTTTCTGACACTTGGGCTGACATGTGATGAAAAAGTCAGAAATCTTAATCAATGCTTCCAAAAAAGGCTTATCTCCCCGTTTCCAGCTGTTTAGTGACATTTGGGATGATGTGTGATGAAAAATTCAAGAATTTAACCATTTCTTCCAAAAAAGGCTTATCTCCCTGTTTCCAGCGCTTTTCTGACACTTGGGCTGAAATGTGATGAAAAAGTCAGAAATCTTAATCAATGCTTCCAAAAAAGGCTTATCTCCCCGTTTCCAGCTGTTTAGTGACATTTGGGATGATGTGTGATGAAAAATTCAAGAATTTAACCTTTTCTTCCAAAAAAAGGCAGATCTCCCTGTTTCCAGCACTTTTCTGACACTGGAGCTGATATGTGATGAAAAAGTCAAAATGTTAACCATTGCTTCCAAAAAAGGCTTATCTCCCCGTTTCCAGCTGTTTAGTGACATTTGGGATGATGTGTGATGAAAAATTCAAGAATTTAACCATTTCTTCCAAAAAAGGCTTATCTCCCTGTTTCCAGCGCTTTTCTGACACTTGGGCTGACATGTGATGAAAAAGTCAGAAATCTTAATCAATGCTTCCAAAAAAGGCTTATCTCCCCGTTTCCAGCTGTTTAGTGACATTTGGGATGATGTGTGATGAAAAATTAAAGAATTTAACCATTTCTTCCAAAAAAGGCTTATCTCCCTGTTTCCAGCGCTTTTCTGACACTTGGGCTGACATGTGATGAAAAAGTCAGAAATCTTAATCAATGCTTCCAAAAAAGGCTTATCTCCCCGTTACCAGCTGTTTAGTGACATTTGGGATGATGTGTGATGAAAAATTCAAGAATTTAACCATTTCTTCCAAAAAAGGCTTATCTCCCTGTTTCCAGCGCTTTTCTGACACTTGGGCTGACATGTGATGAAAAAGTCAGAAATCTTAATCAATGCTTCCAAAAAAGGCTTATCTCCCCGTTTCCAGCTGTTTAGTGACATTTGGGATGATGTGTGATGAAAAATTCAAGAATTTAACCTTTTCTTCCAAAAAAAGGCAGATCTCCCTGTTTCCAGCGCTTTTCTGACACTGGAGCTGATATGTGATGAAAAAGTCAAAATGTTAACCATTGCTTCCAAAAAAGGCTTATCTCCCCGTTTCCAGGTGTTTAGTGACATTTGGGATGATGTGTGATGAAAAATTCAAGAATTTAACCATTTCTTCCAAAAAAGGCTTATCTCCCTGTTTCCAGCGCTTTTCTGACACTTGGGCTGACATGTGATGAAAAAGTCAGAAATCTTAATCAATGCTTCCAAAAAAGGCTTATCTCCCCGTTTCCAGCTGTTTAGTGACATTTGGGATGATGTGTGATGAAAAATTCAAGAATTTAACCTTTTCTTCCAAAAAAAGGCAGATCTCCCTGTTTCCAGCGCTTTTCTGACACTTGGGCTGATATGTGATGAAAAAGTCAGAAATCTTAATCAATGCTTCCAAAAAAGGCTTATCTCCCCGTTTCCAGCTGTTTAGTGACATTTGGGATGATGTGTGATGAAAAATTCAAGAATTTAACCATTTCTTCCAAAAAAGGCTTATCTCCCTGTTTCCAGCGCTTTTCTGACACTTGGGCTGACATGTGATGAAAAAGTCAGAAATCTTAATCAATGCTTCCAAAAAAGGCTTATCTCCCCGTTTCCAGCTGTTTAGTGACATTTGGGATGATGTGTGATGAAAAATTCAAGAATTTAACCATTTCTTCCAAAAAAGGCTTATCTCCCTGTTTCCAGCGCTTTTCTGACACTTGGGCTGACATGTGATGAAAAAGTCAGAAATCTTAATCAATGCTTCCAAAAAAGGCTTATCTCCCCGTTTCCAGCTGTTTAGTGACATTTGGGATGATGTGTGATGAAAAATTCAAGAATTTAACCTTTTCTTCCAAAAAAAGGCAGATCTCCCTGTTTCCAGTGCTTTTCTGACACTGGAGCTGATATGTGATGAAAAAGTCAAAATGTTAACCATTGCTTCCAAAAAAGGCTTATCTCCCCGTTTCCAGCTGTTTAGTGACATTTGGGATGATGTGTGATGAAAAATTCAAGAATTTAACCATTTCTTCCAAAAAAGGCTTATCTCCCTGTTTCCAGCGCTTTTCTGACACTTGGGCTGACATGTGATGAAAAAGTCAGAAATCTTAATCAATGCTTCCAAAAAAGGCTTATCTCCCCGTTTCCAGCTGTTTAGTGACATTTGGGATGATGTGTGATGAAAAATTCAAGAATTTAACCATTTCTTCCAAAAAAGGCTTATCTCCCTGTTTCCAGCGCTTTTCTGACACTTGGGCTGACGGCTGACATGTGATGAAAAAAGTCAGAAATCTTAATCAATGCTTCCAAAAAAAGGCTTATCTCCCCGTTTCCAGCTGTTTAGTGGACATTTGGGATGAGTGTGTGATGAAAAATTCAAGAATTTAACCTTTTCTTCCAAAAAAAAGGCAGATCTCCCTGTTTCCAGCGCTTTTCTGACACTGGAGCTGATATGTGATGAAAAAGTCAAAATGTTAACCATTGCTTCCAAAAAAGGCTTATCTCCCCCGTTCCCAGCTGTTTAGTGACATTTGGGATGATGTGTGATGAAAAAATTCAAGAATTTAACCATTTCTTCCAAAAAAGGCTTATCTCCCTGTTTCCAGCGCTTTTCTGACACTTGGGCTGACATGTGATGAAAAAGTCAGAAATCTTAATCAATGCTTCCAAAAAGGCTTATCTCCCCGTTTCCAGCTGTTTAGTGACATTTGGGATGATGTGTGATGAAAAATTCAAGAATTTAACCATTTCTTCCAAAAAGGGCTTATCTCCCTGTTTCCAGCGCTTTTCTGACACTTGGGCTGACATGTGATGAAAAAGTCAGAAATCTTAATCAATGCTTCCAAAAAAGGCTTATCTCCCCGTTTCCAGCTGTTTAGTGACATTTGGGATGATGTGTGATGAAAATTCAAGAATTTAACCTTTCTTCCAAAAAAAGGCAGATCTCCCTGTTTCCAGCGCTTTTTCTGACACTGGAGCTGATATGTGATGAAAAGTCAAAATGTTAACCATTGCTTCAAAAAAGGCTTATCTCCCCGTTTCCAGCTGTTTAGTGACATTTGGGATGATGTGTGATGAAAAATTCAAGAATTTAACCATTTCTTCCAAAAAAGGGCTTATCTCCCTGTTTCCAGCGCTTTTCTGACACTTGGGCTGACATGTGATGAAAAGTCAGAAATCTTAATCAATGCTTCCAAAAAAGGCTTATCTCCCCGTTTCCAGCTGTTTAGTGACATTTGGGATGATGTGTGATGAAAAATTCAAGAATTAACCATTCTTCCAAAAAAGGCTTATCTCCCTGTTTCCAGCGCTTTTCTGACACTTGGGCTGACATGTGATGAAAAAGTCAGAAATCTTAATCAATGCTTCCAAAAAAGGCTTATCTCCCCGTTTCCAGCTGTTTAGTGACATTTTGGGATGATGTGTGATGAAAAATTCAAGAATTTAACCATTTCTTCCAAAAAAGGCTTATCTCCCTGTTTCCAGCGCTTTTCTGACACTTGGGCTGACATGTGATGAAAAGTCAGAAATCTTAATCAATGCTTCCAAAAAAGGCTTATCTCCCCGTTTCCAGCTGTTTAGTGACATTTGGGATGATGTGTGATGAAAATTCAAGAATTTAACCTTTTCTTCCAAAAAAGGGAGATCTCCCTGTTTCCAGCGCTTTTCTGACACTTGGGCTGATATGTGATGAAAAAGTCAGAATCTTAATCAATAATTCCAAAAAAGGCTTATCTCCCCGTTTCCAGCTGTTTAGTGACATTTGGATGATGTGTGATGAAAAATTCAAGAATTTAACCATTTCTTCCAAAAAGGCTTATCTCCCTGTTTCCAGCGCTTTTCTGACACTTGGGCTGACATGTGATGAAAAAGTCAGAAATCTTAATCAATGCTTCCAAAAAAGGCTTATCTCCCCGTTTCCAGCTGTTTAGTGACATTTGGGATGATGTGTGATGAAAATTCAAGAATTTAACCTTTTCTTCCAAAAAAAGGCAGATCTCCCTGTTTCCAGTGCTTTTCTGACACTGGAGCTGATATGTGATGAAAAGTCAAAATGTAACCATTGCTTCCAAAAAAGGCTTATCTCCCCGTTTCCAGCTGTTTAGTGACATTTGGGATGATGTGTGATGAAAAATTCAAGAATTTAACCATTTCTTCCAAAAAAGGCTTATCTCCCCTGTTTCCAGCGCTTTTCTGACACTTGGGCTGACATGTGATGAAAAAGTCAGAAATCTTAATCAATGCTTCCAAAAAAGGCTTATCTCCCCGTTTCCAGCTGTTTAGTGACATTTGGGATGATGTGTGATGAAAAATTCAAGAATTTAACCATTCTTCCAAAAAAGGCTTATCTCCCTGTTTCCAGCGCTTTCTGACACTTGGGCTGACATGTGATGAAAAAGTCAGAAATCTTAATCAGTGCTTCCAAAAAAGGCTTATCTCCCCGTTTCCAGCTGTTTAGTGACATTTGGGATGATGTGTGATGAAAAATTCAAGAATTTAACCTTTTCTTCCAAAAAAAGGCAGATCTCCCTGTTTCCAGCGCTTTCTGACACTGGAGCTGATATGTGATGAAAAAGTCAAAATGTTAACCATTGCTTCCAAAAAAGGCTTATCTCCCCGTTTCCAGCTGTTTAGTGACATTTGGGATGATGTGTGATGAAAAATTCAAGAATTTAACCATTTCTTCCAAAAAGGCTTATCTCCCTGTTTCCAGCGCTTTTCTGACACTTGGGCTGACATGTGATGAAAAAGTCAGAAATCTTAATCAATGCTTCCAAAAAAAGGCTTATCTCCCCCGTTTCCAGCTGTTTAGTGACATTTGGGATGATGTGTGATGAAAAATTCAAGAATTTAACCATTTCTTCCAAAAAAGGCTTATCTCCCTGTTTCCAGTGCTTTTCTGACACTTGGGCTGACATGTGATGAAAAAGTCAGATATCTTAATCAATGCTTCCAAAAAAAGGCTTATCTCCCCGTTTCCAGCTGTTTAGTGACATTTGGGATGATGTGTGATGAAAAATTCAAGAATTTAACCTTTTCTTCCAAAAAAAGGCAGATCTCCCTGTTTCCAGCGCTTTTCTGACACTGGAGCTGATATGTGATGAAAAAGGCAAAATGTTAACCATTGCTTCCAAAAAAGGCTTATCTCCACGTTTCCAGCTGTTTAGTGACATTTGGGATGATGTGTGATGAAAAATTCAAGAATTTAACCATTTCTTCCAAAAAAGGCTTATCTCCCTGTTTCCAGCGCTTTTCTGACACTTGGGCTGACATGTGATGAAAAAGTCAGAAATCTTAATCAATGCTTCCAAAAAAGGCTTATCTCCCCGTTTCCAGCTGTTTAGTGACATTTGGGATGATGTGTGATGAAAAATTCAAGAATTTAACCTTTTCTTCCAAAAAAAGGCAGATCTCCCTGTTTCCAGCGCTTTTCTGACACTTGGGCTGACATGTGATGAAAAAGTCAGAAATCTTAATCAATGCTTCCAAAAAAGGCTTATCTCCCCGTTTCCAGCTGTTTGGTGACATTTGGGATGATGTGTGATGAAAAATTCAAGAATTTAACCTTTTCTTCCAAAAAAAGGCAGATCTCCCTGTTTCCAGCGCTTTTCTGACACTTGGGCTGATATGTGATGAAAAAGTCAGAAATCTTAATCAATGCTTCCAAAAAAGGCTTATCTCCCCGTTTCCAGCTGTTTAGTGACATTTGGGATGATGTGTGATGAAAAATTCAAGAATTTAACCATTTCTTCCAAAAAAGGCTTATCTCCCTGTTTCCAGCGCTTTTCTGACACTTGGGCTGACATGTGATGAAAAAGTCAGAAATCTTAATCAATGCTTCCAAAAAAGGCTTATCTCCCCGTTTCCAGCTGTTTAGTGACATTTGGGATGATGTGTGATGAAAAATTCAAGAATTTAACCTTTTCTTCCAAAAAAAGGGAGATCTCCCTGTTTCCAGCGCTTTTCTGACACTTGGGCTGACATGTGATGAAAAAGTCAGAAATCTTAATCAATGCTTCCAAAAAAGGCTTATCTCCCCGTTTCCAGCTGTTTAGTGACATTTGGGATGATGTGTGATGAAAAATTCAAGAATTTAACCATTTCTTCCAAAAAAGGCTTATCTCCCTGTTTCCAGCGCTTTTCTGACACTTGGGCTGAAATGTGATGAAAAAGTCAGAAATCTTAATCAATGCTTCCAAAAAAGGCTTATCTCCCCGTTTCCAGCTGTTTAGTGACATTTGGGATGATGTGTGATGAAAAATTCAAGAATTTAACCTTTTCTTCCAAAAAAAGGCAGATCTCCCTGTTTCCAGCACTTTTCTGACACTGGAGCTGATATGTGATGAAAAAGTCAAAATGTTAACCATTGCTTCCAAAAAAGGCTTATCTCCCCGTTTCCAGCTGTTTAGTGACATTTGGGATGATGTGTGATGAAAAATTCAAGAATTTAACCATTTCTTCCAAAAAAGGCTTATCTCCCTGTTTCCAGCGCTTTTCTGACACTTGGGCTGACATGTGATGAAAAAGTCAGAAATCTTAATCAATGCTTCCAAAAAAGGCTTATCTCCCCGTTTCCAGCTGTTTAGTGACATTTGGGATGATGTGTGATGAAAAATTAAAGAATTTAACCATTTCTTCCAAAAAAGGCAGATCTCCCTGTTTCCAGCGCTTTTCTGACACTTGGGCTGACATGTGATGAAAAAGTCAGAAATCTTAATCAATGCTTCCAAAAAAGGCTTATCTCCCCGTTACCAGCTGTTTAGTGACATTTGGGATGATGTGTGATGAAAAATTCAAGAATTTAACCATTTCTTCCAAAAAAGGCTTATCTCCCTGTTTCCAGCGCTTTTCTGACACTTGGGCTGACATGTGATGAAAAAGTCAGAAATCTTAATCAATGCTTCCAAAAAAGGCTTATCTCCCCGTTTCCAGCTGTTTAGTGACATTTGGGATGATGTGTGATGAAAAATTCAAGAATTTAACCTTTTCTTCCAAAAAAAGGCAGATCTCCCTGTTTCCAGCGCTTTTCTGACACTGGAGCTGATATGTGATGAAAAAGTCAAAATGTTAACCATTGCTTCCAAAAAAGGCTTATCTCCCCGTTTCCAGGTGTTTAGTGACATTTGGGATGATGTGTGATGAAAAATTCAAGAATTTAACCATTTCTTCCAAAAAAGGCTTATCTCCCTGTTTCCAGCGCTTTTCTGACACTTGGGCTGACATGTGATGAAAAAGTCAGAAATCTTAATCAATGCTTCCAAAAAAGGCTTATCTCCCCGTTTCCAGCTGTTTAGTGACATTTGGGATGATGTGTGATGAAAAATTCAAGAATTTAACCTTTTCTTCCAAAAAAAGGGAGATCTCCCTGTTTCCAGCGCTTTTCTGACACTTGGGCTGATATGTGATGAAAAAGTCAGAAATCTTAATCAATAATTCCAAAAAAGGCTTATCTCCCCGTTTCCAGCTGTTTAGTGACATTTGGGATGATGTGTGATGAAAAATTCAAGAATTTAACCTTTTCTTCCAAAAAAAGGCAGATCTCCCTGTTTCCAGCGCTTTTCTGACACTGGAGCTGATATGTGATGAAAAAGTCAAAATGTTAACCATTGCTTCCAAAAAAGGCTTATCTCCTCGTTTCCAGCTGATTAGTGACATTTGGGATGATGTGTGATGAAAAATTAAAGAATTTAACCATTTCTTCCAAAAGAGGCTTATCTCCCTGTTTCCAGCGCTTTTCTGACACTTGGGCTGACATGTGATGAAAAAGTCAGAAATCTTAATCAATGCTTCCAAAAAAGGCTTATCTCCCCGTTTCCAGCTGTTTAGTGACATTTGGGATGATGTGTGATGAAAAATTCAAGAATTTAACCATTTCTTCCAAAAAAGGCTTATCTCCCTGTTTCCAGTGCTTTTCTGACACTTGGGCTGACATGTGATGAAAAAGTCAGAAATCTTAATCAATGCTTCCAAAAAAGGCTTATCTCCCCGTTTCCAGCTGTTTAGTGACATTTGGGATGATGTGTGATGAAAAATTCAAGAATTTAACCTTTTCTTCCAAAAAAAGGCAGATCTCCCTGTTTCCAGCGCTTTTCTGACACTGGAGCTGATATGTGATGAAAAAGGCAAAATGTTAACCATTGCTTCCAAAAAAGGCTTATCTCCCCGTTTCCAGCTGTTTAGTGACATTTGGGATGATGTGTGATGAAAAATTCAAGAATTTAACCATTTCTTCCAAAAAAGGCTTATCTCCCTGTTTCCAGCTGTTTAGTGACATTTGGGATGATGTGTGATGAAAAATTCAAGAATTTAACCTTTTCTTCCAAAAAAAGGCAGATCTCCCTGTTTCCAGCGCTTTTCTGACACTGGAGCTGATATGTGATGAAAAAGTCAAAATGTTAACCATTTCTTCCAAAAAAGGCTTATCTCCCTGTTTCCAGCGCTTTTCTGACACTTGGGCTGACATGTGATGAAAAAGTCAGAAATCTTAATCAATGCTTCCAAAAAAGGCTTATCTCCCCGTTTCCAGCTGTTTAGTGACATTTGGGATGATGTGTGATGAAAAATTCAAGAATTTAACCTTTTCTTCCAAAAAAAGGGAGATCTCCCTGTTTCCAGCGCTTTTCTGACACTTGGGCTGACATGTGATGAAAAAGTCAGAAATCTTAATCAATGCTTCCAAAAAAGGCTTATCTCCCCGTTTCCAGCTGTTTAGTGACATTTGGGATGATGTGTGATGAAAAATTCAAGAATTTAACCATTTCTTCCAAAAAAGGCTTATCTCCCTGTTTCCAGCGCTTTTCTGACACTTGGGCTGAAATGTGATGAAAAAGTCAGAAATCTTAATCAATGCTTCCAAAAAAGGCTTATCTCCCCGTTTCCAGCTGTTTAGTGACATTTGGGATGATGTGTGATGAAAAATTCAAGAATTTAACCTTTTCTTCCAAAAAAAGGCAGATCTCCCTGTTTCCAGCACTTTTCTGACACTGGAGCTGATATGTGATGAAAAAGTCAAAATGTTAACCATTGCTTCCAAAAAAGGCTTATCTCCCCGTTTCCAGCTGTTTAGTGACATTTGGGATGATGTGTGATGAAAAATTCAAGAATTTAACCATTTCTTCCAAAAAAGGCTTATCTCCCTGTTTCCAGCGCTTTTCTGACACTTGGGCTGACATGTGATGAAAAAGTCAGAAATCTTAATCAATGCTTCCAAAAAAGGCTTATCTCCCCGTTTCCAGCTGTTTAGTGACATTTGGGATGATGTGTGATGAAAATTCAAGAATTTAACCTTTTCTTCCAAAAAAAGCAGATCTCCCTGTTTCCAGCACTTTTCTGACACTGGAGCTGATATGTGATGAAAAAGTCAAAATGTTAACCATTGCTTCCAAAAAAGGCTTATCTCCCCGTTCCAGCTGTTTAGTGACATTTGGGATGATGTGTGATGAAAAATTCAAGAATTTAACCATTTCTTCCAAAAAAGGCTTATCTCCCTGTTTCCAGCGCTTTCTGACACTTGGGCTGACATGTGATGAAAAGTCAGAAATCTTAATCAATGCTTCCAAAAAAGGCTTATCTCCCCGTTTCCAGCTGTTTAGTGACATTTGGGATGATGTGTGATGAAAAATTCAAGAATTTAACCTTTTCTTCCAAAAAAAGGCAGATCTCCCTGTTTCCAGCGCTTTTCTGACACTGGAGCTGATATGTGATGAAAAAGGCAAAATGTTAACCATTGCTTCCAAAAAAGGCTTATCTCCACGTTTCCAGCTGTTTAGTGACATTTGGGATGATGTGTGATGAAAAATTCAAGAATTTAACAATTTCTTCCAAAAAAGGCTTATCTCCCTGTTTCCAGCGCTTTTCTGACACTTGGGCTGACATGTGATGAAAAAGTCAGAAATCTTAATCAATGCTTCCAAAAAAGGCTTATCTCCCCGTTTCCAGCTGTTTAGTGACATTTGGGATGATGTGTGATGAAAAATTCAAGAATTTAACCTTTTCTTCCAAAAAAGGCAGATCTCCCTGTTTCCAGCGCTTTTCTGACACTTGGGCTGACATGTGATGAAAAAGTCAGAAATCTTAATCAATGCTTCCAAAAAAGGCTATCTCCCCGTTTCCAGCTGTTTGGTGACATTTGGGATGATGTGTGATGAAAAATTCAAGAATTTAACCTTTTCTTCCAAAAAAAGGCAGATCTCCCTGTTTCCAGCGCTTTCTGACACTTGGGCTGATATGTGATGAAAAAGTCAGAAATCTTAATCAATGCTTCCAAAAAAGGCTTATCTCCCGTTTCCAGCTGTTTAGTGACATTTGGGATGATGTGTGATGAAAAATTCAAGAATTTAACCATTTCTTCCAAAAAAGGCTTATCTCCCTGTTTCCAGCGCTTTTCTGACACTTGGGCTGACATGTGATGAAAAAGTCAGAAATCTTAATCAATGCTTCCAAAAAAGGCTTATCTCCCCCGTTTCCAGCTGTTTAGTGACATTTGGGATGATGTGTGATGAAAAATTCAAGAATTTAACCTTTTCTTCCAAAAAAAGGGAGATCTCCCTGTTTCCAGCGCTTTTCTGACACTTGGGCTGACATGTGATGAAAAGTCAGAAATCTTAATCAATGCTTCCAAAAAAGGCTTATCTCCCCGTTTCCAGCTGTTTAGTGACATTTGGGATGATGTGTGATGAAAAATTCAAGAATTTAACCATTTCTTCCAAAAAAGGCTTATCTCCCTGTTTCCAGCGCTTTTCTGACACTTGGCTGAAATGTGATGAAAAAGTCAGAAATCTTAATCAATGCTTCCAAAAAAGGCTTATCTCCCCGTTTCCAGCTGTTTAGTGACATTTGGGATGATGTGTGATGAAAAATTCAAGAATTTAACCTTTTCTTCCAAAAAAAGGCAGATCTCCCTGTTTCCAGCACTTTTCTGACACTGGAGCTGATATGTGATGAAAAAGTCAAAATGTTAACCATTGCTTCCAAAAAAGGCTTATCTCCCCGTTTCCAGCTGTTTAGTGACATTTGGGATGATGTGTGATGAAAAATTCAAGAATTTAACCATTTCTTCCAAAAAAGGCTTATCTCCCTGTTTCCAGCGCTTTTCTGACACTTGGGCTGACATGTGATGAAAAAGTCAGAAATCTTAATCAATGCTTCCAAAAAAGGCTTATCTCCCCGTTTCCAGCTGTTTAGTGACATTTGGGATGATGTGTGATGAAAAATTAAAGAATTTAACCATTTCTTCCAAAAAAGGCAGATCTCCCTGTTTCCAGCGCTTTTCTGACACTTGGGCTGACATGTGATGAAAAAGTCAGAAATCTTAATCAATGCTTCCAAAAAAGGCTTATCTCCCCGTTACCAGCTGTTTAGTGACATTTGGGATGATGTGTGATGAAAAATTCAAGAATTTAACCATTTCTTCCAAAAAAGGCTTATCTCCCTGTTTCCAGCGCTTTTCTGACACTTGGGCTGACATGTGATGAAAAAGTCAGAAATCTTAATCAATGCTTCCAAAAAAGGCTTATCTCCCCGTTTCCAGCTGTTTAGTGACATTTGGGATGATGTGTGATGAAAAATTCAAGAATTTAACCTTTTCTTCCAAAAAAAGGCAGATCTCCCTGTTTCCAGCGCTTTTCTGACACTGGAGCTGATATGTGATGAAAAAGTCAAAATGTTAACCATTGCTTCCAAAAAAGGCTTATCTCCCCGTTTCCAGGTGTTTAGTGACATTTGGGATGATGTGTGATGAAAAATTCAAGAATTTAACCATTTCTTCCAAAAAAGGCTTATCTCCCTGTTTCCAGCGCTTTTCTGACACTTGGGCTGACATGTGATGAAAAAGTCAGAAATCTTAATCAATGCTTCCAAAAAAGGCTTATCAGGTCGGAGAGACTTGCAAGTAGGCTCTACCCCCACTAAATGGGGTAGCGCACATCGATCAGTACCATCCTTGAGCTTCTCCGACTTTCGGAAGGGTTAGGGTTAGGGTTAGGGATGAAAGCACATAGGAGAAAGAGATATTCTTGAATAACTTTTTTTGTGAAGGTCGGAGAGGGGACTTCCGTTTCCAGCTGTTTAGTGACATTTGGGATGATGTGTGATGAAAAATTCAAGAATTTAACCTTTTCTTCCAAAAAAAGGCAGATCTCCCTGTTTCCAGCGCTTTTCTGACACTGGAGCTGATATGTGATGAAAAAGTCAAAATGTTAACCATTGCTTCCAAAAAAGGCTTATCTCCTCGTTTCCAGCTGATTAGTGACATTTGGGATGATGTGTGATGAAAAATTAAAGAATTTAACCATTTCTTCCAAAAGAGGCTTATCTCCCTGTTTCCAGCGCTTTTCTGACACTTGGGCTGACATGTGATGAAAAAGTCAGAAATCTTAATCAATGCTTCCAAAAAAGGCTTATCTCCCCGTTTCCAGCTGTTTAGTGACATTTGGGATGATGTGTGATGAAAAATTCAAGAATTTAACCATTTCTTCCAAAAAAGGCTTATCTCCCTGTTTCCAGTGCTTTTCTGACACTTGGGCTGACATGTGATGAAAAAGTCAGAAATCTTAATCAATGCTTCCAAAAAAGGCTTATCTCCCCGTTTCCAGCTGTTTAGTGACATTTGGGATGATGTGTGATGAAAAATTCAAGAATTTAACCTTTTCTTCCAAAAAAAGGCAGATCTCCCTGTTTCCAGCGCTTTTCTGACACTGGAGCTGATATGTGATGAAAAAGGCAAAATGTTAACCATTGCTTCCAAAAAAGGCTTATCTCCCCGTTTCCAGCTGTTTAGTGACATTTGGGATGATGTGTGATGAAAAATTCAAGAATTTAACCATTTCTTCCAAAAAAGGCTTATCTCCCTGTTTCCAGCTGTTTAGTGACATTTGGGATGATGTGTGATGAAAAATTCAAGAATTTAACCTTTTCTTCCAAAAAAAGGCAGATCTCCCTGTTTCCAGCGCTTTTCTGACACTGGAGCTGATATGTGATGAAAAAGTCAAAATGTTAACCATTTCTTCCAAAAAAGGCTTATCTCCCTGTTTCCAGCGCTTTTCTGACACTTGGGCTGACATGTGATGAAAAAGTCAGAAATCTTAATCAATGCTTCCAAAAAAGGCTTATCTCCCCGTTTCCAGCTGTTTAGTGACATTTGGGATGATGTGTGATGAAAAATTCAAGAATTTAACCTTTTCTTCCAAAAAAAGGGAGATCTCCCTGTTTCCAGCGCTTTTCTGACACTTGGGCTGACATGTGATGAAAAAGTCAGAAATCTTAATCAATGCTTCCAAAAAAGGCTTATCTCCCCGTTTCCAGCTGTTTAGTGACATTTGGGATGATGTGTGATGAAAAATTCAAGAATTTAACCATTTCTTCCAAAAAAGGCTTATCTCCCTGTTTCCAGCGCTTTTCTGACACTTGGGCTGAAATGTGATGAAAAAGTCAGAAATCTTAATCAATGCTTCCAAAAAAGGCTTATCTCCCCGTTTCCAGCTGTTTAGTGACATTTGGGATGATGTGTGATGAAAAATTCAAGAATTTAACCTTTTCTTCCAAAAAAAGGCAGATCTCCCTGTTTCCAGCACTTTTCTGACACTGGAGCTGATATGTGATGAAAAAGTCAAAATGTTAACCATTGCTTCCAAAAAAGGCTTATCTCCCCGTTTCCAGCTGTTTAGTGACATTTGGGATGATGTGTGATGAAAAATTCAAGAATTTAACCATTTCTTCCAAAAAAGGCTTATCTCCCTGTTTCCAGCGCTTTTCTGACACTTGGGCTGACATGTGATGAAAAAGTCAGAAATCTTAATCAATGCTTCCAAAAAAGGCTTATCTCCCCGTTTCCAGCTGTTTAGTGACATTTGGGATGATGTGTGATGAAAAATTAAAGAATTTAACCATTTCTTCCAAAAAAGGCTTATCTCCCTGTTTCCAGCGCTTTTCTGACACTTGGGCTGACATGTGATGAAAAAGTCAGAAATCTTAATCAATGCTTCCAAAAAAGGCTTATCTCCCCGTTACCAGCTGTTTAGTGACATTTGGGATGATGTGTGATGAAAAATTCAAGAATTTAACCATTTCTTCCAAAAAAGGCTTATCTCCCTGTTTCCAGCGCTTTTCTGACACTTGGGCTGACATGTGATGAAAAAGTCAGAAATCTTAATCAATGCTTCCAAAAAAGGCTTATCTCCCCGTTTCCAGCTGTTTAGTGACATTTGGGATGATGTGTGATGAAAAATTCAAGAATTTAACCTTTTCTTCCAAAAAAAGGCAGATCTCCCTGTTTCCAGCGCTTTTCTGACACTGGAGCTGATATGTGATGAAAAAGTCAAAATGTTAACCATTGCTTCCAAAAAAGGCTTATCTCCCCGTTTCCAGGTGTTTAGTGACATTTGGGATGATGTGTGATGAAAAATTCAAGAATTTAACCATTTCTTCCAAAAAAGGCTTATCTCCCTGTTTCCAGCGCTTTTCTGACACTTGGGCTGACATGTGATGAAAAAGTCAGAAATCTTAATCAATGCTTCCAAAAAAGGCTTATCTCCCCGTTTCCAGCTGTTTAGTGACATTTGGGATGATGTGTGATGAAAAATTCAAGAATTTAACCTTTTCTTCCAAAAAAAGGGAGATCTCCCTGTTTCCAGCGCTTTTCTGACACTTGGGCTGATATGTGATGAAAAAGTCAGAAATCTTAATCAATAATTCCAAAAAAGGCTTATCTCCCCGTTTCCAGCTGTTTAGTGACATTTGGGATGATGTGTGATGAAAAATTCAAGAATTTAACCTTTTCTTCCAAAAAAAGGCAGATCTCCCTGTTTCCAGCGCTTTTCTGACACTGGAGCTGATATGTGATGAAAAAGTCAAAATGTTAACCAATGCTTCCAAAAAAGGCTTATCTCCTCGTTTCCAGCTGATTAGTGACATTTGGGATGATGTGTGATGAAAAATTAAAGAATTTAACCATTTCTTCCAAAAGAGGCTTATCTCCCTGTTTCCAGCGCTTTTCTGACACTTGGGCTGACATGTGATGAAAAAGTCAGAAATCTTAATCAATGCTTCCAAAAAAGGCTTATCTCCCCGTTTCCAGCTGTTTAGTGACATTTGGGATGATGTGTGATGAAAAATTCAAGAATTTAACCATTTCTTCCAAAAAAGGCTTATCTCCCTGTTTCCAGCGCTTTTCTGACACTTGGGCTGACATGTGATGAAAAAGTCAGAAATCTTAATCAATGCTTCCAAAAAAGGCTTATCTCCCCGTTTCCAGCTGTTTAGTGACATTTGGGATGATGTGTGATGAAAAATTCAAGAATTTAACCATTTCTTCCAAAAAAGGCTTATCTCCCTGTTTCCAGTGCTTTTCTGACACTTGGGCTGACATGTGATGAAAAAGTCAGAAATCTTAATCAATGCTTCCAAAAAAGGCTTATCTCCCCGTTTCCAGCTGTTTAGTGACATTTGGGATGATGTGTGATGAAAAATTCAAGAATTTAACCTTTTCTTCCAAAAAAAGGCAGATCTCCCTGTTTCCAGCGCTTTTCTGACACTGGAGCTGATATGTGATGAAAAAGGCAAAATGTTAACCATTGCTTCCAAAAAAGGCTTATCTCCCCGTTTCCAGCTGTTTAGTGACATTTGGGATGATGTGTGATGAAAAATTCAAGAATTTAACCATTTCTTCCAAAAAAGGCTTATCTCCCTGTTTCCAGCTGTTTAGTGACATTTGGGATGATGTGTGATGAAAAATTCAAGAATTTAACCTTTTCTTCCAAAAAAAGGCAGATCTCCCTGTTTCCAGCGCTTTTCTGACACTGGAGCTGATATGTGATGAAAAAGTCAAAATGTTAACCATTGCTTCCAAAAAAGGCTTATCTCCCCGTTTCCAGCTGTTTAGTGACATTTGGGATGATGTGTGATGAAAAATTCAAGAATTTAACCATTTCTTCCAAAAAAGGCTTATCTCCCTGTTTCCAGCGCTTTTCTGACACTTGGGCTGACATGTGATGAAAAAGTCAGAAATCTTAATCAATGCTTCCAAAAAAGGCTTATCTCCCCGTTTCCAGCTGTTTAGTGACATTTGGGATGATGTGTGATGAAAAATTCAAGAATTTAACCATTTCTTCCAAAAAAGGCTTATCTCCCTGTTTCCAGCGCTTTTCTGACACTTGGGCTGACATGTGATGAAAAAGTCAGAAATCTTAATCAATGCTTCCAAAAAAGGCTTATCTCCCCGTTTCCAGCTGTTTAGTGACATTTGGGATGATGTGTGATGAAAAATTCAAGAATTTAACCATTTCTTCCAAAAAAGGCTTATCTCCCTGTTTCCAGCGCTTTTCTGACACTTGGGCTGACATGTGATGAAAAAGTCAGAAATCTTAATCAATGCTTCCAAAAAAGGCTTATCTCCCCGTTTCCAGCTGTTTAGTGACATTTGGGATGATGTGTGATGAAAAATTCAAGAATTTAACCATTTCTTCCAAAAAAGGCTTATCTCCCTGTTTCCAGTGCTTTTCTGACACTTGGGCTGACATGTGATGAAAAAGTCAGATATCTTAATCAATGCTTCCAAAAAAGGCTTATCTCCCCGTTTCCAGCTGTTTAGTGACATTTGGGATGATGTGTGATGAAAAATTCAAGAATTTAACCTTTTCTTCCAAAAAAAGGCAGATCTCCCTGTTTCCAGCGCTTTTCTGACACTGGAGCTGATATGTGATGAAAAAGGCAAAATGTTAACCATTGCTTCCAAAAAAGGCTTATCTCCCCGTTTCCAGCTGTTTAGTGACATTTGGGATGATGTGTGATGAAAAATTCAAGAATTTAACCATTTCTTCCAAAAAAGGCTTATCTCCCTGTTTCCAGCGCTTTTCTGACACTTGGGCTGACATGTGATGAAAAAGTCAGAAATCTTAATCAATGCTTCCAAAAAAGGCTTATCTCCCCGTTTCCAGCTGTTTAGTGACATTTGGGATGATGTGTGATGAAAAATTCAAGAATTTAACCTTTTCTTCCAAAAAAAGGCAGATCTCCCTGTTTCCAGCGCTTTTCTGACACTGGAGCTGATATGTGATGAAAAAGTCAAAATGTTAACCATTGCTTCCAAAAAAGGCTTATCTCCCCGTTTCCAGCTGTTTAGTGACATTTGGGATGATGTGTGATGAAAAATTCAAGAATTTAACCATTTCTTCCAAAAAAGGCTTATCTCCCTGTTTCCAGCGCTTTTCTGACACTTGGGCTGACATGTGATGAAAAAGTCAGAAATCTTAATCAATGCTTCCAAAAAAGGCTTATCTCCCCGTTTCCAGCTGTTTAGTGACATTTGGGATGATGTGTGATGAAAAATTCAAGAATTTAACCATTTCTTCCAAAAAAGGCTTATCTCCCTGTTTCCAGCGCTTTTCTGACACTTGGGCTGACATGTGATGAAAAAGTCAGAAATCTTAATCAATGCTTCCAAAAAAGGCTTATCTCCCCGTTTCCAGCTGTTTAGTGACATTTGGGATGATGTGTGATGAAAAATTCAAGAATTTAACCTTTTCTTCCAAAAAAAGGCAGATCTCCCTGTTTCCAGCGCTTTTCTGACACTGGAGCTGATATGTGATGAAAAAGTCAAAATGTTAACCATTGCTTCCAAAAAAGGCTTATCTCCCCGTTTCCAGCTGTTTAGTGACATTTGGGATGATGTGTGATGAAAAATTCAAGAATTTAACCATTTCTTCCAAAAAAGGCTTATCTCCCTGTTTCCAGCGCTTTTCTGACACTTGGGCTGACATGTGATGAAAAAGTCAGAAATCTTAATCAATGCTTCCAAAAAAGGCTTATCTCCCCGTTTCCAGCTGTTTAGTGACATTTGGGATGATGTGTGATGAAAAATTCAAGAATTTAACCATTTCTTCCAAAAAAGGCTTATCTCCCTGTTTCCAGCGCTTTTCTGACACTTGGGCTGACATGTGATGAAAAAGTCAGAAATCTTAATCAATGCTTCCAAAAAAGGCTTATCTCCCCGTTTCCAGCTGTTTAGTGACATTTGGGATGATGTGTGATGAAAAATTCAAGAATTTAACCATTTCTTCCAAAAAAGGCTTATCTCCCTGTTTCCAGCGCTTTTCTGACACTTGGGCTGACATGTGATGAAAAAGTCAGAAATCTTAATCAATGCTTCCAAAAAAGGCTTATCTCCCCGTTTCCAGCTGTTTAGTGACATTTGGGATGATGTGTGATGAAAAATTCAAGAATTTAACCTTTTCTTCCAAAAAAAGGGAGATCTCCCTGTTTCCAGCGCTTTTCTGACACTTGGGCTGATATGTGATGAAAAAGTCAGAAATCTTAATCAATAATTCCAAAAAAGGCTTATCTCCCCGTTTCCAGCTGTTTAGTGACATTTGGGATGATGTGTGATGAAAAATTCAAGAATTTAACCTTTTCTTCCAAAAAAAGGCAGATCTCCCTGTTTCCAGCGCTTTTCTGACACTGGAGCTGATATGTGATGAAAAAGTCAGAAATCTTAATCAATGCTTCCAAAAAAGGCTTATCTCCCCGTTTCCAGCTGTTTAGTGACATTTGGGATGATGTGTGATGAAAAATTCAAGAATTTAACCATTTCTTCCAAAAAAGGCTTATCTCCCTGTTTCCAGCGCTTTTCTGACACTTGGGCTGACATGTGATGAAAAAGTCAGAAATCTTAATCAATGCTTCCAAAAAAGGCTTATATCCCCGTTTCCAGCTGTTTAGTGACATTTGGGATGATGTGTGATGAAAAATTCAAGAATTTAACCATTTCTTCCAAAAAAGGCTTATCTCCCTGTTTCCAGCGCTTTTCTGACACTTGGGCTGACATGTGATGAAAAAGTCAGAAATCTTAATCAATGCTTCCAAAAAAGGCTTATCTCCCCGTTTCCAGCTGTTTAGTGACATTTGGGATGATGTGTGATGAAAAATTCAAGAATTTAACCATTTCTTCCAAAAAAGGCTTATCTCCCTGTTTCCAGTGCTTTTCTGACACTTGGGCTGACATGTGATGAAAAAGTCAGATATCTTAATCAATGCTTCCAAAAAAGGCTTATCTCCCCGTTTCCAGCTGTTTAGTGACATTTGGGATGATGTGTGATGAAAAATTCAAGAATTTAACCTTTTCTTCCAAAAAAAGGCAGATCTCCCTGTTTCCAGCGCTTTTCTGACACTGGAGCTGATATGTGATGAAAAAGGCAAAATGTTAACCATTGCTTCCAAAAAAGGCTTATCTCCCCGTTTCCAGCTGTTTAGTGACATTTGGGATGATGTGTGATGAAAAATTCAAGAATTTAACCATTTCTTCCAAAAAAGGCTTATCTCCCTGTTTCCAGCGCTTTTCTGACACTTGGGCTGACATGTGATGAAAAAGTCAGAAATCTTAATCAATGCTTCCAAAAAAGGCTTATCTCCCCGTTTCCAGCTGTTTAGTGACATTTGGGATGATGTGTGATGAAAAATTCAAGAATTTAACCTTTTCTTCCAAAAAAAGGCAGATCTCCCTGTTTCCAGCGCTTTTCTGACACTTGGGCTGACATGTGATGAAAAAGTCAGAAATCTTAATCAATGCTTCCAAAAAAGGCTTATCTCCCCGTTTCCAGCTGTTTGGTGACATTTGGGATGATGTGTGATGAAAAATTCAAGAATTTAACCTTTTCTTCCAAAAAAAGGCAGATCTCCCTGTTTCCAGCGCTTTTCTGACACTTGGGCTGATATGTGATGAAAAAGTCAGAAATCTTAATCAATGCTTCCAAAAAAGGCTTATCTCCCCGTTTCCAGCTGTTTAGTGACATTTGGGATGATGTGTGATGAAAAATTCAAGAATTTAACCATTTCTTCCAAAAAAGGCTTATCTCCCTGTTTCCAGCGCTTTTCTGACACTTGGGCTGACATGTGATGAAAAAGTCAGAAATCTTAATCAATGCTTCCAAAAAAGGCTAATCTCCCCGTTTCCAGCTGTTTAGTGACATTTGGGATGATGTGTGATGAAAAATTCAAGAATTTAACCTTTTCTTCCAAAAAAAGGGAGATCTCCCTGTTTCCAGCGCTTTTCTGACACTTGGGCTGACATGTGATGAAAAAGTCAGAAATCTTAATCAATGCTTCCAAAAAAGGCTTATCTCCCCGTTTCCAGCTGTTTAGTGACATTTGGGATGATGTGTGATGAAAAATTCAAGAATTTAACCATTTCTTCCAAAAAAGGCTTATCTCCCTGTTTCCAGCGCTTTTCTGACACTTGGGCTGAAATGTGATGAAAAAGTCAGAAATCTTAATCAATGCTTCCAAAAAAGGCTTATCTCCCCGTTTCCAGCTGTTTAGTGACATTTGGGATGATGTGTGATGAAAAATTCAAGAATTTAACCTTTTCTTCCAAAAAAAGGCAGATCTCCCTGTTTCCAGCACTTTTCTGACACTGGAGCTGATATGTGATGAAAAAGTCAAAATGTTAACCATTGCTTCCAAAAAAGGCTTATCTCCCCGTTTCCAGCTGTTTAGTGACATTTGGGATGATGTGTGATGAAAAATTCAAGAATTTAACCATTTCTTCCAAAAAAGGCTTATCTCCCTGTTTCCAGCGCTTTTCTGACACTTGGGCTGACATGTGATGAAAAAGTCAGAAATCTTAATCAATGCTTCCAAAAAAGGCTTATCTCCCCGTTTCCAGCTGTTTAGTGACATTTGGGATGATGTGTGATGAAAAATTAAAGAATTTAACCATTTCTTCCAAAAAAGGCTTATCTCCCTGTTTCCAGCGCTTTTCTGACACTTGGGCTGACATGTGATGAAAAAGTCAGAAATCTTAATCAATGCTTCCAAAAAAGGCTTATCTCCCCGTTACCAGCTGTTTAGTGACATTTGGGATGATGTGTGATGAAAAATTCAAGAATTTAACCATTTCTTCCAAAAAAGGCTTATCTCCCTGTTTCCAGCGCTTTTCTGACACTTGGGCTGACATGTGATGAAAAAGTCAGAAATCTTAATCAATGCTTCCAAAAAAGGCTTATCTCCCCGTTTCCAGCTGTTTAGTGACATTTGGGATGATGTGTGATGAAAAATTCAAGAATTTAACCTTTTCTTCCAAAAAAAGGCAGATCTCCCTGTTTCCAGCGCTTTTCTGACACTGGAGCTGATATGTGATGAAAAAGTCAAAATGTTAACCATTGCTTCCAAAAAAGGCTTATCTCCCCGTTTCCAGGTGTTTAGTGACATTTGGGATGATGTGTGATGAAAAATTCAAGAATTTAACCATTTCTTCCAAAAAAGGCTTATCTCCCTGTTTCCAGCGCTTTTCTGACACTTGGGCTGACATGTGATGAAAAAGTCAGAAATCTTAATCAATGCTTCCAAAAAAGGCTTATCTCCCCGTTTCCAGCTGTTTAGTGACATTTGGGATGATGTGTGATGAAAAATTCAAGAATTTAACCTTTTCTTCCAAAAAAAGGGAGATCTCCCTGTTTCCAGCGCTTTTCTGACACTTGGGCTGATATGTGATGAAAAAGTCAGAAATCTTAATCAATAATTCCAAAAAAGGCTTATCTCCCCGTTTCCAGCTGTTTAGTGACATTTGGGATGATGTGTGATGAAAAATTCAAGAATTTAACCTTTTCTTCCAAAAAAAGGCAGATCTCCCTGTTTCCAGCGCTTTTCTGACACTGGAGCTGATATGTGATGAAAAAGTCAAAATGTTAACCATTGCTTCCAAAAAAGGCTTATCTCCTCGTTTCCAGCTGATTAGTGACATTTGGGATGATGTGTGATGAAAAATTAAAGAATTTAACCATTTCTTCCAAAAGAGGCTTATCTCCCTGTTTCCAGCGCTTTTCTGACACTTGGGCTGACATGTGATGAAAAAGTCAGAAATCTTAATCAATGCTTCCAAAAAAGGCTTATCTCCCCGTTTCCAGCTGTTTAGTGACATTTGGGATGATGTGTGATGAAAAATTCAAGAATTTAACCATTTCTTCCAAAAAAGGCTTATCTCCCTGTTTCCAGCGCTTTTCTGACACTTGGGCTGACATGTGATGAAAAAGTCAGAAATCTTAATCAATGCTTCCAAAAAAGGCTTATCTCCCCGTTTCCAGCTGTTTAGTGACATTTGGGATGATGTGTGATGAAAAATTCAAGAATTTAACCATTTCTTCCAAAAAAGGCTTATCTCCCTGTTTCCAGTGCTTTTCTGACACTTGGGCTGACATGTGATGAAAAAGTCAGAAATCTTAATCAATGCTTCCAAAAAAGGCTTATCTCCCCGTTTCCAGCTGTTTAGTGACATTTGGGATGATGTGTGATGAAAAATTCAAGAATTTAACCTTTTCTTCCAAAAAAAGGCAGATCTCCCTGTTTCCAGCGCTTTTCTGACACTGGAGCTGATATGTGATGAAAAAGGCAAAATGTTAACCATTGCTTCCAAAAAAGGCTTATCTCCCCGTTTCCAGCTGTTTAGTGACATTTGGGATGATGTGTGATGAAAAATTCAAGAATTTAACCATTTCTTCCAAAAAAGGCTTATCTCCCTGTTTCCAGCTGTTTAGTGACATTTGGGATGATGTGTGATGAAAAATTCAAGAATTTAACCTTTTCTTCCAAAAAAAGGCAGATCTCCCTGTTTCCAGCGCTTTTCTGACACTGGAGCTGATATGTGATGAAAAAGTCAAAATGTTAACCATTGCTTCCAAAAAAGGCTTATCTCCCCGTTTCCAGCTGTTTAGTGACATTTGGGATGATGTGTGATGAAAAATTCAAGAATTTAACCATTTCTTCCAAAAAAGGCTTATCTCCCTGTTTCCAGCGCTTTTCTGACACTTGGGCTGACATGTGATGAAAAAGTCAGAAATCTTAATCAATGCTTCCAAAAAAGGCTTATCTCCCCGTTTCCAGCTGTTTAGTGACATTTGGGATGATGTGTGATGAAAAATTCAAGAATTTAACCATTTCTTCCAAAAAAGGCTTATCTCCCTGTTTCCAGCGCTTTTCTGACACTTGGGCTGACATGTGATGAAAAAGTCAGAAATCTTAATCAATGCTTCCAAAAAAGGCTTATCTCCCCGTTTCCAGCTGTTTAGTGACATTTGGGATGATGTGTGATGAAAAATTCAAGAATTTAACCATTTCTTCCAAAAAAGGCTTATCTCCCTGTTTCCAGCGCTTTTCTGACACTTGGGCTGACATGTGATGAAAAAGTCAGAAATCTTAATCAATGCTTCCAAAAAAGGCTTATCTCCCCGTTTCCAGCTGTTTAGTGACATTTGGGATGATGTGTGATGAAAAATTCAAGAATTTAACCATTTCTTCCAAAAAAGGCTTATCTCCCTGTTTCCAGTGCTTTTCTGACACTTGGGCTGACATGTGATGAAAAAGTCAGATATCTTAATCAATGCTTCCAAAAAAGGCTTATCTCCCCGTTTCCAGCTGTTTAGTGACATTTGGGATGATGTGTGATGAAAAATTCAAGAATTTAACCTTTTCTTCCAAAAAAAGGCAGATCTCCCTGTTTCCAGCGCTTTTCTGACACTGGAGCTGATATGTGATGAAAAAGGCAAAATGTTAACCATTGCTTCCAAAAAAGGCTTATCTCCCCGTTTCCAGCTGTTTAGTGACATTTGGGATGATGTGTGATGAAAAATTCAAGAATTTAACCATTTCTTCCAAAAAAGGCTTATCTCCCTGTTTCCAGCGCTTTTCTGACACTTGGGCTGACATGTGATGAAAAAGTCAGAAATCTTAATCAATGCTTCCAAAAAAGGCTTATCTCCCCGTTTCCAGCTGTTTAGTGACATTTGGGATGATGTGTGATGAAAAATTCAAGAATTTAACCTTTTCTTCCAAAAAAAGGCAGATCTCCCTGTTTCCAGCGCTTTTCTGACACTTGGGCTGACATGTGATGAAAAAGTCAGAAATCTTAATCAATGCTTCCAAAAAAGGCTTATCTCCCCGTTTCCAGCTGTTTGGTGACATTTGGGATGATGTGTGATGAAAAATTCAAGAATTTAACCTTTTCTTCCAAAAAAAGGCAGATCTCCCTGTTTCCAGCGCTTTTCTGACACTTGGGCTGATATGTGATGAAAAAGTCAGAAATCTTAATCAATGCTTCCAAAAAAGGCTTATCTCCCCGTTTCCAGCTGTTTAGTGACATTTGGGATGATGTGTGATGAAAAATTCAAGAATTTAACCATTTCTTCCAAAAAAGGCTTATCTCCCTGTTTCCAGCGCTTTTCTGACACTTGGGCTGACATGTGATGAAAAAGTCAGAAATCTTAATCAATGCTTCCAAAAAAGGCTTATCTCCCCGTTTCCAGCTGTTTAGTGACATTTGGGATGATGTGTGATGAAAAATTCAAGAATTTAACCTTTTCTTCCAAAAAAAGGGAGATCTCCCTGTTTCCAGCGCTTTTCTGACACTTGGGCTGACATGTGATGAAAAAGTCAGAAATCTTAATCAATGCTTCCAAAAAAGGCTTATCTCCCCGTTTCCAGCTGTTTAGTGACATTTGGGATGATGTGTGATGAAAAATTCAAGAATTTAACCATTTCTTCCAAAAAAGGCTTATCTCCCTGTTTCCAGCGCTTTTCTGACACTTGGGCTGATATGTGATGAAAAAGGCAAAATGTTAACCATTGCTTCCAAAAAAGGCTTATCTCCCCGTTTCCAGCTGTTTAGTGACATTTGGGATGATGTGTGATGAAAAATTCAAGAATTTAACCATTTCTTCCAAAAAAGGCTTATCTCCCTGTTTCCAGCTGTTTAGTGACATTTGGGATGATGTGTGATGAAAAATTCAAGAATTTAACCTTTTCTTCCAAAAAAAGGCAGATCTCCCTGTTTCCAGCGCTTTTCTGACACTGGAGCTGATATGTGATGAAAAAGTCAAAATGTTAACCATTGCTTCCAAAAAAGGCTTATCTCCCCGTTTCCAGCTGTTTAGTGACATTTGGGATGATGTGTGATGAAAAATTCAAGAATTTAACCTTTTCTTCCAAAAAAAGGCAGATCTCCCTGTTTCAAGCGCTTTTCTGACACTTGGGCTGACATGTGATGAAAAAGTCAGAAATCTTAATCAATGCTTCCAAAAAAGGCTTATCTCCCCGTTTCCAGCTGTTTAGTGACATTTGGGATGATGTGTGATGAAAAATTCAAGAATTTAACCTTTTCTTCCAAAAAAAGGCAGATCTCCCTGTTTCCAGCGCTTTTCTGACACTGGAGCTGATATGTGATGAAAAAGTCAAAATGTTAACCATTGCTTCCAAAAAAGGCT